>NC_051443.1:19091658-19231424 GCF_001649575.2 Kryptolebias marmoratus
TTGGGGTGGGGGTGGTGGGGTTGTTGCAGGTCTACCTCCATTTAGGAGTCTGAAGCAGCTTGAGTCACCCATTATATTCTTACACTACATTTTTTCTGTTTTATTTTTACAACATAATCCAAAAAAGAAAAAAAAATGCATCTTCTCAATGTACCTTCATAAATAATAATAAAAAACAGCCTGCTTTCACAGTGATGACTAGGATGTTAATAGAATACTGAAAGGAGATTAAAGTGAATTCCAAAACAATTTTTTTTTTCATACAAAGCGAAAGCAGCGGTTTTTAGAAATACAATGACCACTGGAAAAAAAAAAAGAAAGAAAACAAAAAAGTGGTCGCACGGGCCTGAAAAAACTGGACGCCAGCATGCTTGCAGAGCCCATTGAGCTAATTTTTTAACTCTCTCTTTCAAAAAAACAAACAAAAGCAAAACAAAGTAAAGCTATTGTGTACAGTACTTCACAACAATGATGGAGTCAGCTGTTGTTACATAATAGGATAGCTGTAATGATGCTCTTAGAGAAAACAAAAATGAATCAATTTGAGGACCTCAGCAGAGGTCTTCTTCTCTTGTTCTTCCCTTTCAGGTATTCCAGCATGCAGCCATGTAGCATCAAGTGCCATGTTTCACATAAAATAACTTAGAAAATAAGGTTAAATCTGCGCTCCCTGGACTTTGAATTTTTACAACAACAAAAAAGGGTCATTTTGGAGTCCAAACACCTGCAATGATGTGGTAAACACAAAGCTGTTTCTTCTGTAAGCGGGACGATCTTATATGAACAATCAAGAAGAAAGCTTTAGTACCAACAAACTCACCGAAATGAGATGCTCTAGAGTGAAAGATTAAAGTGTGTGTGTGTGTGTGTGTGTGTGTGAACGCAGAGAGAGGGGCCCGTTTGGTTTATAAAGTGAGGGAAGATTAGTGCGCAGGCCTGTTTTATTTCCTTTTTCAAAATAAAATGAAAACAAACCAACAAAAAAGATAACAATTTGGCACAACTAGTTTGTAAATCACGAGTCTTGTTACTTTAAGAGCCTGGCTTTTCCTTTGCTGCTAAACCGTTTTTTTTAATTTTTCCTTTCTTCTTTTCTTTTAATTGAGCTTTTCTTGTTTACCTGACAGCAGAGACAGATCACCGGGCCCCAGAGGAATACTTGGCCTTGGTGATGAGGTATAGCACAATGTCTTGGTGGCCCCCGAAGGCTGCGATGTGTAAAGCGCTCCACCCTTCCCTGTTGGCCAGTCGGATGTCGGCGCCGAACTTCACCAGCAGCTTGACCAGCTCCAAGTTGCCGTCGATGACGGACTGATGGAGGGCCGTCTGTCCTTCTGGTCCGAACGAGTTGACGTTAAACTCGCAGTTTGTCATGTTCTGCAGCAGCGAGTGCAGCTCCTTGGTGTTGCCCTTCTTCACCGCCTCCTGGAAAACCCTCTGCGGCGCGGAGCACGTCGACACGTCCGCCTGGCTCATGGCTGCGGCGCGCTGGAGAGAAATAATCCTGCCTGGGCTCTAAGGCTGATAATAATCGTCCCTTTTTCTTTTTTTCTCCACCCCGTTGAGCGTCTCACGTCGGTTTTTATCGGCTTACAACCACTTGTTAAGGCACTTTAAGATTAAAGATATATCCCAAAAAGGACAAGAGAGGAGATGACACACCTGGTGTGCAAAAAAAGTGTTAATATTTGAGAGATCCTAAACATAAAAAAGGTGCTCTCAGGCGATCCAAGGGGTCTCTGCGTGTAGTTTTCCTTCCTGTAGCAGCAGCAGGTAGACCCTGAGCGAGCGGGGATGGAGAAGAGACTCGGGCTGGAAGTATGTCCACAGAGCAGCCTCCGAGTTGTCCGTCTCCGTCCCGGCGGTCCAACCTGCTTCCGGGCTAAATGTCGCCGCTCATGTGGCCAGGTGGTCTGAGGACAAAAAAGACAAGAGAAGCGAGTCCACGTTAGTCCCCGGATTCCTCACCAACAGCCTCGCATTCCGCCACCATCCGACGTGCGCGCACGTTCGTTACGCACGGATCCCGTGCGGTTTTTTTCGTCTTCGCCGCTTTCTGACTTACCTACTACAGACGGGTGGACGGCTCCGTGAAGCGACAAGAGCTGTAGGGAGGTGTTTTTTTTTTCTGGAAAAAAAAAAAAAGAAAAAGAAGAACCACCACCGCCGCCGCCGTGTGGCCCCGGGAACGTGTCCTCCTCCTGCGCGGTCCGTGCGAGTCTCTGCCCTGCGCCGCGCTCCGGGGGGAAGATTTTACGCGTCCTTTATTTGCATGACAATAGAGTCCCGGAGAATCAACTGTGGAGGAATGGGCGGAGGAGGAGGCTGGGGGTGTGTGGGGGGTGGAGGTTATAGGCTGCCGGGCCCGGCAGCCTATACTGGGTGGGGGGTGGGGCGTTCCGAGAGGGAAAAATGATGCAGAAGAAGAAAATATTAAACAAACCAACTCGGACCGAAAGGTCTGCGGTGCAACAACTGGTTGGCTTTGGGAATAAAGTTCATCTTTGTTTACTGACACTGAGAAAAATGATTAAATTAAACACTTATCTTTTCTAAAGCACTTTGAAACTCCACATGCCATGTTAATAATGTGCCAAAGTGCACATTTTACACCAGCCGCCTCCATGTTTTGAACTGAACATATTGTGACGGGGTTCCAGACGTTCCAGATGTTTTGGTCAAACCCTGAAAATGATGTCGCGATCTGATGATGTCAGTCGTCGGGGATGACCCTCAGCTACTACCACGCAGAGTCTGAGCTCAGTGTCTGTAAAACTGGCTGGGTTCGAGCTGGTCTTTGTGTTGGTTTATGTTCTGTTAGCTGTGGCGGCCATCTTGATCGATGGTGCCTCAGTTCTGAAAGCTTCATTTAAAATCCACCCAGTGGAAAACGCGACCCATTTGGACCTAAATATTAATAAGTTTACTTCCCTTAAAGGCCTAAATGAGCAGCTGACTCGAGTGTGAACGTGATGTTTTCACTCCAACAGGGCTGCGTATTCTTAGGGCAGGAAAAAAAAAACATTCTGGGAAGCAAAAGTTGTTAAAAAATAATAAGGCCAAACGGGCCGAGTGTAAAAACACCTCTGAGGAGGAGATTACAGGCGGCTGTTTAAATCATAAACGGCGGATATAGTCCAGTTGTTTTTAAAAACGACTAGACTGTGGGACTTCAAATAACAAGACCTTCGCTACTTCCTTTCTGCGGCTGAAAAGAGGTGACGCTGCGCAAAGATTGACACGCCGCTCGGCTGCCCCCGCCACCGTGGGAACTGGGCGACTGTGAGTGTGTGTGTGTGTGTGTGTGTGAGTGTGAGTGTGAGAAAGAGCGACACACAGAGAGAGAGGCGGAAAAAAAGGTGGCGAAAGACAGAAACACGGTTAGAATAGGTGTTAAAGGAGGGCCAAGACAGAGAAGTATGTGGAAACCACCACGAAGGAGGGACAGCTCCGCGCGCGCCCACCTCTCCCCCATCACCTCCACCTTTATCTCATCTGTGTAACACTTCTCGCTCCGCTCGAACGGCTCGGCGGCTTTCACGCCGTCCTCTTTTTTTCCCCCACAGTCTCGAACTGTACAGTTTGGCGCACAAACCGCCTGCGCGGGTGCGCGAGAGAGACGGGGCGCCAGAGGTCCCACGTTTATAGACCCCACCGGCGGCACGCACGCGCGCAAAAGGTCTCTGAGCTCAACGCACGGGGTTTGTTACAATAAGTAAGAATAAGTAAGCGCTTCAGACTGACTGACGGGCGCTCAGAGTCACAGCAACTGGAGGCTTAAAACCCCTAAAGTTGGCTACACCTGAGATAAATCAGCATAGAAATAAAATCTGCTCAATATTTCTCTCATAAGTATGGGTAATGGGTCCTTAATTAAAAAACAAACAGGTAAGCTGAAGTGAAAATAGGTCAAATGTTACATTCATACAGACTAAAGCTAGCCTAATGTAGGCCAATCACGTGACTCCATTTTCCACATGGTTTTCATAGGATTCAGCAGCTTGCTTTGTTTACATTGAGTGTGGACCCACATTTCAGAATTGCATCTCAATATATGTGGTGAATTCTTCCAAACTGCACCATTTTGTTTAGTTCAGGATAACCTTTTTATGATTTTCAAATATTTCATTTCTATAACAAGTCTACTGATTTCATGCGTACAGACCAATGATATTATTATTATTTTTTTAACTTTGAGGATTACTCGAAGGTGGCCACAAATTGGCTACGACTCAGTCGGTTTTCCAGATACTGAGCTGAAGTTCGGTGGTGGTGGCCGAGGCCTACACGATCAACCTGTTGCTGTTTGTGTGTCACACACACGCGTTGTTTGTTCCTCTGCGAACGAGCCACCCGCAGCTGCAGACGCCCCGAAACAAAGCCAGAGTCGGCTCTGAGTCACTCGAGAGCGCCAAACTCAAGAGCTGCGTGCTTCCCGCTGCAGCAGACGTGTTTCACTCAGTCAGGTCAGACCTGCTAGACAGATTCAGACTCTCAGGAAACAGATTAAAAGTTACAAATATACAAATTTTTTTTTTTTTAATCAAGTTTATATATAAATGTAATTTCTGCAAAGTTGTGCAAAAACTACTGGCACTTCATATTTGGATTTCTCTCTCTCTCTTTTTCCCCATCATGTCACCAGATGCGTCTGATTGGCCCCCAAATTGACTCAGCAGCAGCATGACAACCCCAAACAAACAACAGATGCCCCCCCCCCCACTCCTCCTCCAGCTGGATTACATGAATGGACAGCAGAGACGGAGCCGTGGCTCCGCAGGCTGCTTGGATCAACCGATGCACTGTACGCAATTTCACTTTAAATGGGTTTGTTTCAGTTCTAAGGCAGCGTTGGTCCTGTCCATTTTTATTTTTTCCCCCATCTTTGGTGGCTGGATGGTGCAGAACATCTCCTAGAAAATCAGGAACATCTGTCCACTATCTCAGCTTTAGCTGGAAACACTTGGAAAAGATTTTCACAGACTGCAGGAGCCAAAGGTTTCTCCACTGGATGAGGGCCCCCCCCCACCCCCAATCCCTCTTCCCGGCACTTCACTCCTGAGTCTTTTTTTTCAAAGTAATATGTGCTTGAGATGCAGCCAAGGTACACATGTTTAACTAGAGACAAAATAGTTCTCACTTTTCCAGTTTTTTTTCTTGTTACAGCAGCTTTTCCAGGTTTAAAAAAAAGAAGAAAAGAAGTCACTTTTTGACCCCCAGTTTGCAAAAACAGCTGTTAGCCCAAACTGAGTCAAAATGATCTCAGTTTCTTACAGGAAAGCTTGGTTCTGTTTATGCATCCACATACACACAGTTAAAGCACCGAACAGCCCTGCAAACAGAGACCTGAACCAGCTCAGAACGCCAAAATGGGATTTGGTGTCGGAGCCGGGACGGTCCGGGGGTCAAACAGAACTGTCCAGTCCAGTCCTGGAATGCTTGCTGCTGAATAAAGAGTCCAAATATGTAAACCCACAGACTGTGACAAGAGAAGAGAAAGTGAATGAATGTGGTCACAAAAAAAAGTACTTGCTATTTATTTAATTCTGCAATATTGTTTTTCCACATCCACATGCCAGAAAGTAAGAATGTGTGTGTGTGTGTGTGTGTGTGTGTGTGAGAAAGAGAGAGAGTGAGAGAGAGAGGGAGGTGACGTTTAACCAAGAGGGAGGGTCCTCTGAATCCAATTCATTCCGGGGACCACGTGTCCTCAGAGCGTGGGAAAGAGGCGAGCTTTTCTTCCCAGCAAAGAAAGAGCGTGGATCAAATAACACGGTGCTGCAGCGCTGGGCTCGGGCTCTGCAGAGGCACAGAGCTGTGACCGGCCGGACCGGGACGGGACCAGGAGCTCCACGCGGAAACCCAGAAAACATGTTAAAAGGGGAACTTAACAGAACGGCAGCAATTAAGAAAAAAAAAAAAAAAAGAGTTGGTGTAAAGTGCATGGCAGAAAGCCAAGATCTGCGTTTGTGTGTTTCAGGCTGAAAAATGACATAAATCTTTATCAGAACGCAGAGAACCTCGGTGTGGAGATCCAATAAAGATCTGGTTTGAGGATTTTGGAATCTGCCTTCAATGTTACCCCCCCCCCCACTCCCACTTTCTGCTGCCAATATCAGCCGTGTATTCAGTTTATCTACTTTTTTCCCCAATACAGAGCTGCACTCAGTGATCCCAGAAGGGAAAAAAAAGATAGAAAAATTAACATAATTTTCTTCTGGATCCTTGACCTCTGAAGCAGACAGAATATTTACTTTAATCTTTTAAATAAATAAAAATTCCAAACCCACTTTTAAAGACATCCAATCATACTGTTTAAATGTTAACATTTGTTTAAAACTTTAAGTTCCACTCGTTTATTTATTTGTTTGTTCTCTTCCCAAATTAACCCTCATTTTGCATTAATTATACAGTACACCAAACACACTTAAGGTGGTTACAGTGTCTCATTATTATCTATCAAACATGATGAATTACTTTGAAACAATTCACTGATTCTTTCAAGTTTTTCCTGGGTTTGAAAAGGTGCTGAGGAACTAACTTAATATAACGTTTCACTTCTGCGTTTTCTGGCTCGTTTCACCATCCTCACAGAAAGTTTCAGTCCATCTCTGGTTTGACTTACTTCACTGTTGGGAGGAGAGAAAAACTGAGTACGATTAGTCATTAAAGTAAAACAAATAACCTGAAACACAGCTGACATTTTAATTAGGAAGTTTGTTTCTCCAGACGGAAACCTTAAATACCTGAGATTTCAAAGAATGAGACAAATAAAAACTTTGTGTTTTTAAACGTGTTCAAGTTTTTTCACAGGAGTTATACAATATTATAGATGTAAAAAAAAAAAAAAAAAAACCTTATGATGAGCACGGTTTAGATATTTTGTTTGGATATTTTTTAGTTTCAGTGACTTTATGTTTAAATATTCTTTAATTGTTGATGGTTTGCCAGTTAAAAAAAGTGCAAATGAGAAAAATCATACAATGTTTGAAGTTTGATAAATAATAGTAATAACATTACTTTTTTAAACTGTTCGTAATTGATTGAACAGATATATATATTACATTTATTTAAAAAACTGAAGGAATCAACAGAAGTAAAATGACTTTAATTTAACTTTAATTTGTCAAATTTGAAATGTTTTAGTCAGTTTTATTCATCTATATGAGCTTTAAAGACAAATACAATCCTGTTATAAACACCTCAGACCTAAGAGTTTTTTTGTGTAAGAACAAAAAAAATGTATTTGTTTTTTAAAGTAATTTAAAACTGGTCCAGACTAAGGTCATTAAATGTTTTGATTGATAATGTGAACTTTATTTTTAAGATAATCATTAATAAATTGATCTGAGCCACGATTCGTTTCGTCACTTTTAAACTCACGTAACACAAGTTTCATGTTGAATCATACGTGAAACGAAAGAACAAATTTTCTTCTAAATGACTAACAACTTTAACGCTCCTAAAACAAGAAGGAATGTAAACGGATAGAGAGCTTGTGTGCAACTTCTACTCCCATAATTTGTCATAGTTAAAAAAAACAACACAAAAACGAACGGTTCAGTTTGGAGTGAACTGGCAGCTCGTTAAGTTACTGAGCCAAGAGGTTTAAATTACACCCATTAAACACATTTGCACCTTCAGTGTGTTTATTTATGATATATTATTCAAGTTTTAACTGTGCCTGACGCACAAAAAACAACTTTACTGCATAATTGCAATGATAATTGCTATAATCATCTTTACTACCTGTGTGAAACCAGCAGGGTGAAACTAACAAAAAAAGACATGTTTCTGCTGTTTTATACTAATTAATAGCAAAAATACTGTCTGCTGCTCATACTCTGTCTGTTAGTCATTGATTAATTAGTATTAAACCTACGTTTCAAAGTTGAATCAGTCACAGCATTAAGTCTGGGTCAAATAACACGAATCTCAGACTTTGTCCTGCAGCTGTTGTGCTTTAAACTCAGTAACTGAAAACTAATTTTTAGAGATTCACAGTACGAACCGCCTGAATTGTGGCTTTTTTGATGCGCAGAAGAAAGGGCCACATCTGGCTACAGTTAGAGATTCCTACATTTTACAAGGGCAGACTTCTGCTGTAGCCTCAACAAAATGATCTGGAAACACCAGAAAAGCCTTAATTGCTAAAATTTCATTGTTAGAGCTCTTTGAGCCCGGACCTCATCTGCAATCACAAACTTAGTGTGGGATTAGCGCGCAGAGGAGGAGGACGTTTGAGAAAATAGGAGCGGATTCTGTTGGAATGTGCTGGTTTGGGACCTGACTGGTCTTCCAGCCCGAGGACAGAAAACCATGGGTGCTAGTGTTACACCTGACAGACATCAGCTTAGATGATCTCATTCATCTGTCCACTCTCAGTCCTTCACCATCTGCTTGGTGACTTCATGAAACAGCGAAAAACAAAAGAATATCTGCTGAATAACACAAGTTAGCAATTCTCTCCGCTCAACAATGAAACAATCATCAGTTTATTGACACATTGGCTAAAAAAATTAAACTTAATAAAATGTACTGACAGGGTTCAAAAATATACAGTATCACAGGTAATTAAAAGTCACGGCCTTTAAATAAAAAAAAGACAATTTGTTACAAGGTGTGACCACGAAACAAACGTAACATCAATTCAACATTGTTTTGAACTTCTTATTACCAACGGAGTCACGTCATTGTGGCTCAGAAACAACATCCCAGTGTGCAATTCAGTGTGCAAAAAATTGGAACACCTGTGTGCTGCAGATCTCATCTCTGATTTGCAAGATAATTTAACCGACGTGCTCATGCATGTATAATTCATGCATCTGTGTGCACACAGATGGCATATTCGTGTCTCGCGCTTTCCAGTCCGTGTGCACAGGATTGCAAACAGTGTGCACAAAAAACTTCACAACAACACAAAGTGTGCTGGCGTAACTGCAGGACTATAACAGAACATCTGCAGGCCGTTGTGTTTAATTCAGGTAACCATTTAGTATCAGTTCAGACTAAGCTTTGCTGAAAAAAACAAAACAAATGTGTTAAAACAAAGAACAATGCAAGTCCCTTTTAAGTAAAATAGTTCTTTAAGAATTAGCAAAAAAATTTAAAAGATCTCAATTCAAACTGTTAGACATAAAAAAGTGATTTTTGGTTCATCACAAAAAATGCAAAGCTGAACAACAACAACAAAAAAAAAACAGGTGAGCAGCTCAGTGGCCTGTCGGTTTTGCACTGAAATTAAACAGATGTGACAAAGACTCAAAACAGCTGAAAGCCTGCATTCAATTTGGTCATTAAACACATCAGTGTTGCTCTTCTTGCAGGTAAACTTAGACTCAACACCTAAAGATAGATCTGATAACCTATATAAAACGGAAGGCCGGGGCTAATTCTTGGTTTCCATGTTTAGACTTCACGTGAAAAATGAATATGGTAAAAAAACCGAAAAGAAAGGGGTGGGTCTCTAGGAGACGTCTCTTCTCGGACATCAGAACTGGAGTTGTCACTTACAGATTTGATTCCGTACTCATGAGCAGATGGACGTGGACAGGTTTTTGTCCCAACAGGGATCTGTATGGACCCTTATACACTTGTGACCATATTTAATATTACAAGACATAAATACAGACACAGAAACAGATATTTGGCTCTTATTCCTTCTTAATTTGTCACTGCTAACCAAAAACAGTGAACAAACACCCTTCAATTCTTTTTTAATTTGACATGTGGTGAAAATTAAAGGCATTTTTCTGACTGTTGAAGCATTTTGTGGCGGTTCTGTAAACTTTAGTAGCTGCACATCAGTCAGTCGTTTTGTGGAAAGGGCTCAGCAGCTGAGATTTTATCCTCCTCTGTTATGTGTAAAACCTCCTGAAACAAGGAGAGGACGCGGTCGAAGTGCGAGCCTTCCCAGAACACCTTGCCACATCTGGTGCAGACATAGAACAGCGATATCCTCCGCAGCAGGGCGGGGGGCACGGCGTGCAGCTGGATGGGCGACCCCCCGGGAAAGGTCAGGGTGTCGCGGTCCAGTCCTGAAAGGGAGGCCCAGCGACACTGAGTGGCATACCTGGGGGGTTCAGGGGTCATGCCGGGGGTCAGGGTGTCATCGAGCTGCTGCTCTTCCTGTTGACAGAGTTTCTCAAGGGTGTGATCAGCCATGTCCGGCAAATACCCTGCGGATAAAAACACAAACATTAATACTTCATTCTTAAAGGAAATGTGTGATTAATTACTAATCTTAGATCAAAGCTTGCAGGCAAATTTAAAAAACAGCAGAGAAATTTCATGGAGAGGAAATAAAGGCTGACACACCTTTGTCTTTAAGGATCGTGACCATGTCTGCTCGAGGAACCGCCACGTACTGATCGCTGTTACAAGCCTGGGTAAACAGAAGGAAACTCTTCAGCAGAAAGGCTAAAACAAAGACCCAGGAGAAGTGTTAAAGGATAAATATTAGTGTTAAGAAAAAAGAAAATCATCAAATCCTCAAAAGACTGTTGACTTGTCCGGATTACAAGAAGTGAGACACCACAGATAAATGATTCTTTATCTCATTTTTAAAGTCAAAATAAGAAAATAACACTCAAAAATACAGCTAGGATTGACTTTTCTGAGGATGTGACACTGAATTTCCACATTCAAGCATAAAATAAAGTGGCAACAAAATCAAACTAGTTCCTTTTAATTTACCTTCACATTTATGCTCCTGTTTTGTAAAAAATTGACTTCTTTTATTATTCATATTAGTTCATTAAACTTTATTTATATCAAACTTTTCAATCGCAAAACTAACACAAAGTGCTTTACAGAGATATAAAAGTCATCAATGAAATCAAACAAAAGTTTATATTTAAAATGTAATAAATTAACAGTATAATAATGTAGTGGATACTTAGTTATGTAGTTAAGTATGACAACCATCCATGTTAGGTTCATTAAGTTAAAATAAAATTTTAAGCTATCAGTGTCAACAAAACTTAAACAAGGAAGCTTTAAATAAGTATTGGAAGTAAAAATATGTGTAATTTAGTCAAACTTGTGTCAGTGGCGTTTTTTTGAGCTACTTTGAGTTTATATTAAAAGCGAATCAGTCAGAAAATCGTTAAAGTCAACACGGGACAGACTGAAATAAAACCCCTAAAACTTTATGTGAGCTGGGAGGAATTTTCTGGGAAAATTTCTGTTTCCTAAACGAACGATGTCAGACTTGTGTTCAACCAATCAGAGTCCGTTCCCTCGTGTTGACCCATTCACAACTTCAGCAACGACATTTTTCCCAGGTTGCTGCTTTGGTGTGAAAGGGCATAAATGCTACTTAAAGATCCAATCTGGGTGCGAGCGTGTGTGTGTAAAAACAGCGTTTTACGCCTCAGTAACTTTCACACATCCTCGTTGTCCCGTCCTTCTCTGTGGTGAAGGTCTCTCTGGTGGGACATTAGTGACCTCTTGCCTGCCGGCCCCTAACGTGAACACACACTTGTCTGTAAGCCATCCTGACAGCACTTGAGTGCTAAAAGTCTTGTCAACACACCTGAGCTCCACCCAGTAAACAGCATTCCTCACGCGGGCTGTAAATCAAACCTCGCTTGCAAGAAAAGATCCTCAACTAGCTCACTTAAGCCTCGTCACTCTTTACCTGGGAAGAGGAGTCAGGAGCAAGTCAGGAGCCTACACCCAAGCCAACACAAAAGCAGGTCCTCTCCTGTGTGTGTACATGCAGAGTAATGTTTGCCTTTGCGGTAACTGAGGTCAGGACATGAGAAAGGCGCAGCAGACTGTGGAGGTGTGGGAATGGCAGAGGTGTCTTGTCTGTCTGAATGAAGCTCGTCTCTCCCTCGGTGCTTTCTGCAGCCTCGTCTTTGTAATCGGCCTTACATCAAACACACAACAACTCAACCAGACAAAACATTTTATAATTTCTCTTCACAGCAGTGAGGTAAAAAAATAAAAAATAAAAAATTGTGTGCATGTACATGGCTCGCGTGTTTGACTGTGGCTGCGGACAGAAAAACAGGTGAGCTATTTGCTCGGCTTGAAGTTTCCCAGATTTGAGCATGCCAGAACCTGCACTGAACTCACAGACAGGCAGACACACAAGCACGCATCACCGCAAACACGCAACCTGGATGAAAATCATTTTTCAAAACAGTAAAAATGTCACAAATATCCTGCAGAGAGCGCGTCAGCTCGCAGTTAAGGGAGTCTAATACACAAAAAATAACAAATTTATAGAAAGTATTTGAAAAAGATCTCCAGATAAAACATGTCTGTGAACAGTTGGTGCTTATTTATTCTACAGCACTACCTAAGTACAGGAAGTACAGGCATGAAGCCGCTACAGGGAGCAGAAGAAGCACAAAGCAACGCAGCTGCTCTGCATGAAGCTTCAGAAAACTGAACTGACAAGAGCTGCCAAACCATTTCTAACACACAGAGTCAAACTCTTCCACATCTGCACATACTTTGGACCAGAGCTGAGGTCAACATGTGGTCAGCTGACATTTCTAATACAAGTGATGCTCCCAGCGGCTGCACTCATGGTGTGTTACTGTTTTGAGCGCACGTCCTCCAGGTGCATGTTTCTTCTGACTGTTCAGGTAAATTTGGTTCTTTGGACCAGTCTGTGCAGATTTGCCAGACTCTTCTTTGACCATCTGCAGCCCAGGACTTTGGGACTGTGCAGATAACACGTTCTCAATATTAAATTTCCCAAAAAAACAATTTAACTTTATTTCTTTTAAATACACAATTGACTGGACAGTATTTCCACCTATTAGACCCATGAGGCAAACACTCGCAGATAGCCCTCAGTAACTGTGAGTTACAAGCCTTTATCATAATTATTTGTGTGAATGCTGATTCAGCTGTTTTCTTCTGTATGTTCTTTGGACTCCAACTGCTTCAGCATACCTTCAGCTGTTTCAGACAGTCATGAATCAAATCGTTCAGCTCGTTCAGATCATTACTGCTATGATTTTTGGTATTTGTAACTGATAAACATTTTGAATTGTATAACTTTATTTACAATTATCTTTTTCTGTCAGGAATGCACTGAGATCTCCTCAGATCCCTGAAAAACTCTGTGCTCTTTGAAATCTTATCAGCATACTTGCTTCATTTTTAGCTTTTATCTACTGCTTTGCTAATTTTAGCTTCTAGCTACAGTTCAGATGGTTTTAGTTTGTACAGATTTAGACTTTTAGTTACAGTTTTGCTAATTTTAGTTTTTTGCTATTGGTTTACACGTTTTAGCTTTGAGAAACTGGTCTAGCAATCTTATCTTTTAGCTACTGTTTTGCCAATTTTAGCCTTTACCTATTCTGCTGGTTTTAGCTTTTATCAAACTATTAACTATTTCAGCTTTGTAAAAGTTGGAGGCGGGCGTTAAACTGTTATTTTTTTCCCTGGGATCTTCCTGCTTTGTCACTGAATGCTTCTCGCAGTGACAACAAAGACTATCTGATGAGTGATACTGTGTTTCAAAGGACAGGAGGTGGTGGAAAAAGAGGAGAGAAAGGGGGTGGAGGTGGAGGAGAGGAGCAGGAAAGGGAGGGGGATGGGTGATTTTTCTTCCCCCCAACGTGCTCAAACACACACACACACACACATGCACGCACAAATTGCACTGAGTCAGTGCACTGTAGGCAGCTCCCATGGGAAAATCCAAGACCAGTCTCAAAAGGCAGCGCTTTTTTTGGGTCATGTGGTAAGACCAGCCAATTGAGTGCCAGTAAACTGATTCAAACTGCGGTAAGTCAGGTAAGGGGGCAGCGTGGGAACTGGAAAGAAGAGCGGGAGGGGAGCAAGAATGGCACCTTGACAGCCTGTGAAAATGCCTTAGTCTGTGTTCATGCAAATTTCAGGTTTAGGAAAAGGTTAAATAATCAGCTAAAGATGCTGTGGTTTGAAAGATAAACCTTTTTTTAACTACAATTCTACTTGAAGAAAGCACTTGCTACTGTTATTAAATCGTTTAGATTTACAAACCAAATTGAAACATATTTTATCAAGCAGCAAAAAGAACATCCTCACAGAGTGACAACATTTTTGGCATCTGCTAACTCTGCTGGACAGATTTACATCAACCTGCCATAACATTATGACTACCATAAGAAATCCTAAGTGGAAAACACTGATTGTCCTGGCACTATGATGCACGGCGGAAAAAAAGGCAAGCCAGCAGGTGCAATATGATGCTTTGTGCAATGTTATGGAGGGAAGCGTTGATTGCTGGCATCTATGTGGATGTTGTAGTTTGACACATTGTTGCTGATAGAGCAACCCTCTTCATAGAAATACAATTCTCTGACAGCAGCGGCTCCTTACGGCGGGATAATGAGCCCAGACAGACTGCAAAAGTGGTTCAAGAAAAGTTCAAGAAACCCATTGTCTGAGGTCCTCACATGCAATCTGATCAAACATTTTTGGAATATGGTGGAAAAACACACACACACACACACACACACACACAGGTTTGACATTACAACTTAAAGGGCCTAAAGGATCCTCAATCTGAAGACTCAATGCAACAAAGTTTCTACAGGTCAGAGGTGGTTATGTAAGAAAAAGGGAACTACTCTGCCAGCTCAAAGACAAATAAACTATGACCCTTATTTTAGCTTGGTACAACACAAACAAAAAGACAACAAAACCGGAACATTCCCACCTGGAAGAGGCCGTGTGAAAAAGGCTAGTGTAGGGGAAATGACATGTTGAAGCATTTTGTTCTGTACTTTGGTGGAAATGATGAGTAAGGATCAATCAGTTGGAAAAAGTATTCACATGCTCTGCTCTCCCACACAGTTCTAAGGTAATGCATTTGTGGGAAAAGAAGTGTGAGCTGCGTGCTGCTCATTCAAAATAAAGTTGAAACAAAATCAGTTAAAAAAAGATTCCAGTGCACCAGAAAAAAAAGGTAGACACATTAAACTGTAAAAAGTTCACCTCAAATATATATATATATATAAACAGACATAAATAAAAGCAATGTAAAAGGTCAAATCTCTAACTAGTTACCTTATTATTATTTATTAAAATGTGGCACATTCTTCAAACCAAGAGATTATTTGTCAGCTTGTGTAGGAACACGAAGGAGGCTGTGTCATTACTAAGTGAATGTACTTTCCCACAGCATCCTGAGGGTATCTGGCCAGCATCTCAGCCCGACAGTCTGAGGTAATTACCAGCTCTGTTAACTAACCACTAACACCTGACAGCAGCCTGAATTTGGACCGTAACAGAGCCTGTCTGGGCTTGACATCACACACACACACACACCTTCCTCTGGCACACCTCTACTCACGCACATACACACATCGATCAAGCATTTGAAAGATGAAAAACTCACATCCAGCTCTCACAAAACAGCACACCCATTGCTGACTCATGCTCTACCCACTCACTCCACCTGCATGTGCCGCAAATTAGAGAAGTTATGGTACGTCTTTCCGGCTTCTCTCAGGGGTAATGATCACAGAACAGAACACGACTGCCTGTTGTTCCTCGGAGCTTGCTCATACGTGCTCCGCATGACAAAATAAAAAGACACAGAGCTTATTTAATGAGCAAATTTTTAAGGCAGCTGAGACAAACATGTTGCATTTGCGTCACTTTAATATCTGCCTGAAGGCAGATGTTAAGTTTTTGCCCGTTTCTGTCAATCTGTCTGTCACCAAAACAAATTTTGTTAAAACTTTCAGGAAATAAACACCGGCTGTACCGCTACAACTGATGAACATTTGGAGCCAACCCAATTCAAGATGGCTACCACAGCCAACTGACCTTAGATAACGCAATAATAGCAATAATTGGGCAATTCACAACACATATTTCAAGTGCTGCTCACTGCACTAGATCTTTGCTTAAAGCTTCAGCATTTACTGTTGGATTCAACCATGTTTGTTAGCCCATTAACCCATTAACTACTGGATGGATTTTAATGATATTCAAAGAAACTAATTGCTGGATGTACATCTACAACTGATTAAACTTTAAAACCAACCCAATTTAGGATGGCCCCCACAGCTAATCAACATTGGCCAACTCAAAAATGGCTCAAAAATCCACTAAAATTCTGCTTCTACATGTAAGATGATTTTAGTCAAAATATGAAAAAGAAAACAGAAGCCTTTAGATTTTTATGTTTTAAAATATTCCTCAGGCTTTTATTAGTAATCTAAAGTAGATGCCATCCATCTGATCAATGGGATCAATGTGAAATGAGTTATTGGAGTTAAACTGCAGCCTGATTCACTTTTATATGTATTGTGAACAAAAACATTAGTTTTTACTATATGCTTATCTTCTGGGGACACTACACCTAACTTTTTACAGTACTGGGAGCACAAGTCACACAAACACTTCCTGTTGTACATTACAAGTGTGAAAGTGCAACAGTGAACATTGTCCTCCCCAGATTAGATCAGGGTTTGGGTGGGAGTTTAAATGTGAAACTTGCTTTGTGCTGAAAGAATTGTGACCACCTCTCCCACCATCTGTTTCTAAATTAAGCTTTTTCTCAGAGGCTATATTTGTTGCTTTGCTTTTTTAGCAATCTGGTAATTTCCCATCTTAATAATCAGCTATCTAACCAGGAGAAACATACTAATGTTTCAGTTTATTTACATGTAAATATTTACTAAGCAAAATACACTAAATAATATGTAGTGTGTGAATTAGTGTGTGAACTGAAATCAGTAAAAATGTATTTATCTTTTTAATATAATGTGTCGAACATCCACTTACAGTATTTGCTTTATTCCATAAAATGTTTAAAATAAGTATTAGTGTTTCTGAAGCTTTTTATTACTCATGCATTTTAATGGATTTATCCTTTTCAAAATAAAAGTTTCTGAATGTGTATTGATGTTGTGTATATATTTATATCATTAAGACCTTATTATATAATAATAAATATATCCTTTTGTTAGTTTATAAATCGAGGACATTTGATAATGTTGATATGTTGGATAATATTCAAACAAAATTTACTGAATATTTATTTATTTTTATCATGAATTTATTTACAGTCAGTGTATTGGTTGTTGTCACTAAAGACTGGGGCATCTTAATGCTTTCTCTAACAATATGCAGAGAAATATTCTGAATTCTCCTATTTTCTTAATTTTTCTAAAGTCAAGTTTGTTTTACCACAACTATTTGTCTTCCCCTCCACTTGGCCTCAACATATTTCTCCCTCTTTGTCTGCCCTCTCAGTCCATCCTCACCAGTGCTTACTAACAGGGGTAACGAGGAAGATAATGGTCTAGATCCTGGTAGATAACAGTCTGGCCATGACACAAATAGCACTATTGCTTTCCCTTGACTGGACACAGTCAGTTCATTCTGGTTTTTTTTTTACAACACAGCCCTCAACCTCAACCTCTAACGCTCCCTCGATCTCCAGTTGAACCTTTGTCTTCTCTCTTCTATGTCTTTCGTAAAGCTCAATCTACCCCCCTCTCAGTGTTTTCTTCAGTTTTCTTTCTCTGGTTGTCCCTCACCTCTAACCTCTTTCTTTCTTCCCTTCCCCAAAGTACTCCTTTTTTCTCTTCATGAGACGCCAGATAGCTGAGGCTGCTCTAAACCAAACAGCTCAGGAAACTCGGGCTGAAAAGGTCTGTTGACAATGCCGCTCACTGGGAAATAGTTTTCAAGTGGAGTGAAAGCAGCTCATTTTTAAAAAATGGATTAAACCATTAGCTGATCTCTACTGATATTTTGCTTTCAACACCTTACAGAAAGAATAAACACCAAACACCCAAAGACGAAGACAAAACATGTTGCAATCTGTGTATTATTCTACCATAAATACTTTATTTTGATTCATTACAGCTGAAAGCTGCCAAACTATAGTTGAAGCGAATTATCAAATAACAACTTAAATTAGGAAATTACCATTTAAAACCAAGAAAAATGTTTTAAATTTAAAAACAACACTTCTTCAAATTAACATATGTTCTAAAAGGTTATAAAGAAGAAAAACAGATATTTTAAAAATGTTACTCTTTTTTTTTAATGGGAAAATGTGATGACAAACATTATGCCAAGTGTTATACTTTTACATTTTAAACCGCTGTTTTTAATTGCTACACAATTACTAAAACATACACTGGGTTCTGTGGTGCTTTCAATCAGAAAATAAAGATAACTGATTTAAATATAGAGCAGCCGTGTGACAGTCAGCTGACGTTTCTCTTTCTGAAGCTGCACCAAATGATCTGTGCAATGGGACTTTCTGCTCATGCCTATACACACTAAATTTCTCACGCTTTCACTGCAGCCAATCAACCCATCATTACAACATCCACAGCTTTCATAGACATGCGCTAACACTTCTCAAACTGTCACTACACCCACACAACTGAAATTCCACCCACTGAACCTATCAACCTCAACCCGCGCTGTATACACATGCCTCGTCATGGGAGAGCCACCAGCAGATTCCTTTGCTCAACGTTTATCATTGCTGGTGCATATTTCACCATTCTAGCCCTCCTCTTCACCCCTTTTCCTTTTTTTTATCTCTTCCTGATGCGCAGGCATGCAGGGAATGTTATTGTAATGCAGAGTGATTCATCCAGGACTGTAAATATTGACAATGAGGGCTGCTGCGGCTGGTCTGCACTGTGAGAGAACAGAGGAGAAATGACTCTCTCACATGGCTTTTTGACAGAAAATGTGTCACTGTTCAAGAAAGGCACACGATCAAATCATGCCAGCAAAGTGAGAGAACTAAAATATTACAGAAACAATCTGCGGGTTGTAAATTTCGTTACCAAATGATGTAATTCACAGAACTGAAAGCAATAAGATAAAAGTTGAAGTGCTCAATTTTTTGTTCTTCACTGTTCCGTGGATTTGCATGGTGCTTTGAGATTCACGTTGCCTTCGTTTACTCATCACTACATTATCCTTAAAAGACAAAATACATAGGTGGCGTATGACGCGCATCAAATATTATGCCTGTTATTTTCAATTATGACCACTCACACAAAACACACAAAGCATAGTCATTTTTCTCAAGACTGTTTCATTTTCAAGTGTTGCTGCTCATGAATAAGACAGATTTTTATGTGTACTCACTCCCCACTCGGACATTTTGGGCTCCCAAAGCAGCTCTTCTTCTATGCTTTTTTGACAGTTTGTTTATTTGTAATGCCGATTCATATCAAACGTCTCAAATTTTGCCATTATAAAAGACAATGTCACATCAACATATTGCCTGGGAATCCGCTGAAAGCTAGTAGGGGCACTTTGTGCCAGAACACATACATGATGTTAGAAAAACAATGTCTCGAACAATACCAGATGTTTGTTCTCGACTAACAATCTGTCAACATTGGCTATACTCTTTGTTACTGACTAAGCTTTCAGCACCATCCAGCTGTTTTCACACAAACTCCAGACGCGTTTTTTTTTTAAACATTAGGAGACTGACTGTGTAGGACAGTCTAGAGATAAACCAATTAATTGGCCAAAGGATTTTAATGAACCAAAATTAGCCTCTTAAAAAAAGGCAGTCAGCCATGCTTGTGCATACCTAAACATTTATCAAATAGGAAAATGACGCAACAGCAACTTCTATAACCAGCTTACAGTAGCCCACAATTTAATTTTTTAAACCAAGAATGCTCTTCTTTTTATTATTTATAAGTGTACAAATCTTTCTAAGGATTGTTAAATATATGTTTAGTATAGTTAGGCAATTATTGTTATATTTTGGTAAATTAAAAATGCATATTGGCCAAAAACAAGATTTAGTGTTGTATACTGGTCATCGGCTGCCCTAATTTCAAAAGATTGGTATCGGCCATAAAAAAACTCCTTTGGGCGAGATCTAAATACAACACTCCCATGAGCTGCAATGCCTGCATACTCTTACATACTGTACATTAGTTTCAGCTCTGTGACTACCTCCTTTGCTGACTCAGAGGCGTAACCTTCCATGTCACTTCAGTTCTTTCATAGATCACACAAAAACGAGAAGAACGTGTCCCAGGACTGGCTTCAAAGCATTTTCTGAAATGGTGCTTAAAGTGCCTCATTTGATTAATTAAAACATCCCAATCTGACACCATTAAACCTCACATCACACAGAGAGGGACAACAATATCATGCTCCATCAGTATTTTGGTTTCAACATTTGTAATTGCACAGCATTGCCAGAAAACTTGCATTTTTGTTGCTTACAGCTGACAGCTGACTGTACTTGGATGTTAGACAATTGAAAGTCGATCACAATTAATCACTTTGGACACATGTGGGATGCATTTTAACGCAAGGTGTGATGTAAGCTTTTTGTTCTGAACTACACACCAGGACACATGCTGATACCAAATGTGACCAGACATTTACAGATTTAAGTCTCAGATTCATCACATGGCTATGACCTTATCATGATGCACACAACTCAAAGGAAAGAGGCTTTTGGGAGGTTAGACGGGGGCATATCAAAGAGAAAAAGGGCACAGGGTTAAGTGGTAATAATGATACAGGATAAGACATCAGTATGTGTGTGGCTGAGTGAATTTAAACTCACTTCAAAGCGTCTCTGGGAGCCTTGTTCATGTCAACAGGAGATGCAGGAGAGGCTCATGGCATTAGAAAAGCAGAGAGGTGGGGGGTCCAAAAGGAAGCAGTGCACGATAGTGAACAAAGGCATAAGAGAAAGACGGGACAGAGGGGTTAAGGAGGAGTGGGCTGGAGATGAGAGGTTTGGGTGTTTGGGTGCAGGGAGGGGGAAGGGAGTCAAAATGAAAAGGTTCATCTCTAATGTGAGTGTAATGTGGTAAAACCAAAATAAAGGACGATGAAGAGAATTTACATCAACCCTTCCTTCGCTTCCTCTTGTCCTCTCCTCTGTCCCCTGCCCTCCTTCCATTTCTGCACCCTTTCCGCGACCGGCCCCAGCAAATTCCCTTGGGCCAGGGGCAGTCCCCTTTCAGTCTCCAGTGACACAGTAATTAGAAGTGTGGGAACTGAATCCGTCCCTCTTTCTGAGCACCGCTCTCCCTCCCTCCCATGCTCGTTTGCACTCTCCTCTCGCTGGCCCTCGCCCCCTAACCAGCCTGCGGTTGCTACCCCTCCCCTCCACTTCCTTTGCCACCTCAATTTTAGCACCACACCTCAGTTCTTAATCTCAGGAAGTGGCATCTACCATCACAAAATAGTCTGACATGAAGATAAACAGATATTTATTAAGGAATGTTATCAATAGCAAAGCATCTTCAGGTCTGAATCTTCAACATCTAATAATAATTTCCACTTATGCATACAATAAATCATTTTACTGTTCAGGGTATTAAATTCCCATATGACCAAATTCTATTAAAAAAAATCTAACAAAAGCCCATATTAGCTAAATCCTCACTGACCACCTGTGATGCTGATGGGAGCTAGGCATCACACACACTCACACACATACACTCACTCAACCCCATACCCTTTATCCATCCCCCCCACCCTACCCAGCATCACCCCCGCCCTCCTCTACAGTCACATAGCCCCCTATCTCTTCGAACAGAGCAACGCTGTCTCTCCCGCTCTGTCAAGCCCACCACCGCCACCCCAACCCCCATTCGCTATCTCCGTGGCGATAACCATGGGAACAGCAGCACTGTGGGAACAGGCCACCAGTTGACCAAAATAGACAGCAGGAAAATGGAGGGAAAGAAAGAAAGAAAGGGCTCCCTGCGTCCAAGGAGGCCTGTGAGAGTGTATTTGTGTGCGAGTGTGTGCGTAGGAGGTCCATGGGATCACTGAGACAGACAGGTACTCAGGCACTCTGCTCACCTCCAGTTTCCACCAGCAATAAAGGAGGATGCTGGATGGCTTGAACTGTGACATTAAGTAATTAACAGATATGCAACATTGATTATAGCTGGTGGGACATGCTCGTAGTTTGTCTTCTCACACACATACTGGCACTTTAAAAAGTCCCACAGTTACTAGATAGCACTGTCCCGTGCTAAAGGGCTACACCCCAACCACAAACACCCACATCCAAACACCGTAGTAGTATTGCACCATCACACACCCATAACCTCTAAAAAGATTCAGTTCCATATATGCATGAGACTGCCAAAACGATCAGCATTCAAAATTAAACGAAACTGATGAACACATCCTTTCAAATGCTAAACAGATATAAAAGATGAAAGAAAAACAAATGAAGCACAAAAATTAATCTCAACAAGCAATGTAAGACATCATGAATTACAAACTTTCTTTTTCTTCTGTTAATCAATGGAAGTGTGTCCTTGGGTGGTGCACTGTCATCACCCCGAATACATTAGTGTGTTTGAGAGCAAAAAGTGCTTCAAATATAGAGTGCAAATATATACTGCAAAGCAATTCACAACTGTTTTTAATGCATGAATAAGAAACAAACTGTAAAAATGCTCCAAAGGACCAAGATAAGATTAAGATTAAGACACTATAAGTATTTTCTATTTACCATTTTACTTTTTATGTTATTGGTTGAGTTAAATCCAGCCGTAACTTGCAAAATTTAAATAGGTACATGTAGAAATAATAGTTGCCTCTAATAGTTGTTATAGTCAATGACATTGGTTAAAACTAATTGTTGACATCAATATTTTTAGTTTAGGTTATAGTTTCTAGAACTTTTAAGTGGGATATCAAGTCTGTGTCTGCTTTATTGTCAAACAAGTGTGGTTATTGGAGTTTTCGAAAGCCGGAGGCATATATACGGGAGTCATTTAAGCTAGCTGACAATAAAAGTATGCTTTGTACAGTTTGCAAGGTTTCTTAGACTTATAGTAGTAGCACAAGTGCGATGAATGTGGGGGAAGATTAGCTAGTAAAAAAACAAACAAACAAAAACCACCATAAGATTTTTTTAATGAAGTTAGGTTGTCTGCTATATTTTTTGGTGAATAAATGTTTGAGAAAACCTTTAAACTAAAATCTAGGCCCATGTTCAATAACACTGAACTGGTGTATCAAGCTGTTTTAAGCAATGGTATTTGAAGTAAAATGCTAAAAGAAAAAAAAATCTGTCTCACTTTTTATCAGTTAATATCTTTCCACAAACTTGTGCAACACTAAGCACGTCAGGGGAAAGCTGGGTTGCTCAAAGACATAAAATATGTGGCTGTACAGCCCTTTCAGATTGACTGCTCTACTTTCTAAGCTACTTCCACCTCATTTATCAAGACTGCTCATACAGTGACAATCTCTGTCATCTCCAGAGAGTATACACATAAATGCACGCATGCAAGCCCATCACAGTGCATGACTTCAGCTGTAACTCTGAGATGGAGTTCCGATGAGAAAGATTAGACACTGCCCTTCAAGAGGTGGAGGAGGAAATGGGGAAAGACGCAAATGGCGCATCATCACTGTTTTTTTGTTGTGTGTATTTTTATATATTTATCTATATACTGCAGGTCAGATTTTCCATTCCATTTTTATTCTGCATGTAAGTCAGTAGACTTTAAGTCTAAGACGTCCAAGTTTTGGTTTTGGCTTCTATTTTATCTGTCTGTCTCTCTACGACAAACACAGTTTCTTATCTTTAATTTATTTATCTCTTATCAAGATTTATTTTTAATCAGTCCAAATAACTCATTAATTCTACTTTTATCTCTCTTCTTATGTTTTTCATTTTATAAACCCCTTATTTGCTATATCTTTGTCAAATCTTTTTGATCTTTCCTCTTCTGACTTTTATCAACCCATCAAATTTAACTCTAACCATCCCCAGTCAGCCCCCCCCCGTTCCTTTTTTCAGGCTTTTCCCAGGCCAAGCTTCCTGACCTCTCCAGCCTTCTACCTCTTTGCTCTCAGGGGTGAGGGGCTGTGTGCCTCTGACCGTTCCCATCCTGCTACGACTTTCATTTCAATCTGACTTTGTGAGCAACAGAGGACAAAATTGAGAAGAAAAAAGACAAATGCGTGTGTGAGTGCTCACTCAAGGCTGGAGCTCCTGAAGCAAACAAACTTCAAACCTCATGCATGATAGCATCACAAACTGTGAGCTTTGGGAAGGACATAGTTTGGGGTTTTAAAGCTGAGCTGGGTTCACATTCCAAAGACCTTTGCTACACATGCACGAACGGATCAGACATTTAAACAATGTACTTAGAGTTCAAATACAGTTGAAACCAGCAGCTTACATACACTGAGAAACATCGATATGTGTATTTTTATACACTGTCAGACATTAAATCAGACTAAACCTTTTCTGTTTAAGGTCAGTTAGGATCTCCAAAGTTATTTCTATTTGCTAATTGCCCAAATAATGAGAGATAATTTGTTCACATACACTAAGATTACTATGCTTTTAAACAATTTGACAAAACCCAGACGATGTTGTCATGGCTTTGAAAGTGTTTGATAGGTTAGCCGACAACACTTGAGTTAATTGGAGACACACCTGTGGATGCATTTTAAGGCACACCTCAAACACACTGCTTCTTTGTTTGACATCATTTGAAAATAAGAAAGAAAGCAGCCAAGAGATCAGGAAGAGCGCTGTCGACTTCAACAACTCTGGTTCATCCTTGGGTACAAATACTGGATGGCTGAAGGTGCCACGTTCATTTGTTCAAACAAATATATGCAAGTATAAACACCATGGGAATGTCCTGCCATCATACAGCTCAAGGAGAGAGATTCTGTGTTCCTGAGACGATTGTGTGTTGATGTGTGTATCAACTCCAAAAAAAAGCAAAAGGCCTTGTGAAGATGCTGCTGAAGCTGGTAAGAGTCCACAGAGAAATGAGTCCTGTACGGATATGAGCTGAAAGGCCACTCAGTGAGGAAGAAGCCATTAGTCCGAAAGCAAGGTAAAAAAAAAAACCAAACAGATTGCAGTTTACAAATTCACACGGGGACAAAGACGTTATTTTTGAGAGACATGTCCTGTGGTCTGATGAAACTAAAATTGAACTGTTTGGCCATAATGACCGTTGTTACATTTTTAGAAAAAAGGAGGAAGCTTTCAAGCCTGAGAACACGGTTCCAACTGAAGTACATCATGATGTGGGGGTGTTTTGCTGCAGGAGGGGCTGGCGCGCTTCACAAAATAGATGGTATCACGAGGAAAGAACATTATGTAGAAATATTAGGGCAATATCTCAAGCCATCAGCCAGGAAGTTAAAGCTAGAGCACAAATGGGTCTTCCGAATAAATAATTATGCCAAATTAGTTACAAAGTGGCTTAAGGACAACAAAGTCAGGGTTTCAAAGTGGCCATCACAAAGTCCTGATCTTAATCCCATAGAAAATTTGTGGGCAGAGATGAAAAGGCGGTCTATGAACCTGACTCAGTTACACCATTTCTGTCAAGAGGAATGGGACAAAATGCCAGCAAACTATAAATCTTGTGGAAGGATACCCAAAACATTTGACTAAAGTCATGCAGTTTAAAGGGAATGCTACCAAATACTAAGAAAATGTATGCAAGCTTGTGACTTTGAAGACAGTATTAAAAAATTTGCTCTCTCAATATTCAGGGATTTAACAAATGGAAAAAAAATATTGGAAATCCTAACTGCCCTAAAACAGAAAAAGGTTTACTGTGATTTAATGTCAGACAGTGAGGGAAAATGGTTATTTGTCTTTTTATACAGAGTTTGTAAGCATCTGGTTTTATCTGGTACTTACACTCAAAACTGGGAAAACAGACATTCTGAATGGTGACACATTTTTACTCATGGGAGACAAGTGAGAGCAAAAAGGCAATAGATCATGGAAGCATCAGCTCTGAAGCACAAAACACACACACACAGAATAATGCGGTTCGGCTCACAGGCCACAAACTCTGAGGGGGGGTTACCATCTATTATCTCTGTCTCCATGAGGTTTAAATTCAATTGTTGACATAACTCATTCCCAGAAACAATATGCATTCTAAGGTTTGCTCTTAAACACAGCCTGTACTTGTGTAAGGTACTGCAAATTCTCTCTCTCTCTCTCTCTCTCTCTCTCTCTCTCTCTCTCTCTCTCTCTTTTTATCTGTGTGTGTGTGTGTGTTTGTCAGCAATTTCCATTTGTGCGTGTTCTTTCTGTCAGTCACATGAAAGTGTGAATTTGTTCTTGAATAATAACTAGCTTCTGTGGACCAAAAACTACATTTCTTTGATATGAAAGAAGGACACAGACCTGTTACAAAAGGGTTCCCACATTTTTTATAACTCTAGCAGAATGAAGTTAGAGATCTTTATTGCCTCAACAGTCCCCAAAACTGTAAACATGAGAAAGGAAGACACATACAACCACAGAATTTCAGTACCCTTACTGGTGTGTGACTATAAGCACAAAACAGACCACACACATTCATCATGAGAGGAGACAGCAATCATCAGCTGAACTGTAACTGAAATTATGCAGTTAGTAACCTAACATTAGGAAAACATAGCAGGGTAGGATAAGATAATTTGCCTCCCAGAGTTTCTTAACGCCATAGGGGATGTTGTTACTGTAAGCACAGTTGAAGACAAGGTGTCTAAGCTCTTTCACTAAAATGATGTGGTAATAAAAAGTCTAATACAAAACCAAACCGTGTGTACATGGGGCACATTTTCTGCAGGATAATGATACAGTTTTTGTAGTCATTAATTAAGCTTCCATCCCTAAAATACTTCAAAATTAGTTGTCTTTACAAAAACTGGTTTAATCCACACATTCTTGATAATTCAGTCTCTTGGATGTCAACGAAATCAGCTCAGAATAAAAACAAGCTTAAAAATGAGCAAGACATGTTGAAGCCAGCATGTAGAGCTGTCAGCACAACACGATTGCATGTTGAGGAGTTACCCGAGCAGCTAAAGTGGGTCCATGTGCCACAGACTTGTGATAATAACAACCCTAAACCTTCCAGGCATTTCTCACTGGCAGGTATTAGCACGGCTGACAAGAGTTCTTTATCATCCTGGGTGAGTGCAGAGCACGCAGAATGAGCTCGGATGGTTTGCTATGTCATAGTGCGAGCAGAGTGTGGGAGAATGATCTACGATTCACTAAGCTGAAAAGACTAAAGATCGCATTTCACTATCGCAGGGGAAACCCTTAAACCATGACCACAGACAAAGGGAATCATAGCAGCAGTTTCTGGGAGAGGAAAACATGATAGTGAGCTCCAGTTCTCACAATATATCTCGAGTGTTACTTTTGTGATCTCAATTTCATTAGACAAGTGACAATTTGTAGTCTTTACAGACTTTTTGGGGGATCATTAAGTGGGTGCATAAATTTGGGTTACATTTAAAATTCTTAGATCAAGAAACTGACACGCTTCATCTACTTTTATTTACTCAACATCTCTACTGGCCTTAAATACATTGTTTAAATCCTTTGAAGAGGGGTTCTATGGAAAGGTTTCAAACAATACAGCTCTTTGAAAAGTCAATTTGGAGAAACAGTGTTTAATTCTGACTGGTCTGACAAGCTAATGGCTAGTCCGTGTGGGGCTAAGACCAAAGTGATTTGCTCTCAAAACTTTCATAACGGTTCATCCACATTTAATGTTCACAGCCTTTCAACAGAACCCCACTTCAAAAGGTCTAAACTATCAACTTAAGTATGTTTAAACCCACACATTAATTATGACAGAACATAGAGAAGCATAATGGAAATATAATGGTGTAAGAGCGTTTCTCTGTGTGGTATTGTGGTCATTAGCTGACCCAAGGTTTGTTATTATACTGCAAAGAATTTAGCCTCCTTTAGGGGACGATTTGGAAGCATAGGGCAATCACTCACAGCAGCAGTCTGGCTGCGCAGCTACCATGCTCGGCAAAACATGAGAAACTTCCTTTTTCTCTGGTATGTTTGAGAGGAAGGCATCAGTAAGTGGTTCCCTCTCCCTGAGAGGCAGGGGAAAGTAGACCCTCTCGAGTGCCTCTTGGCTTCCCCACCTCCCCCATGAGCCAATATCGCCGTCCGACAGAGACACACACACACACACACACACAGAGTGTGGTTTCTCCTCTGGAGGGGAACATAAACAGGGCTCTCTGTCTGCAAGTGGAGAGCTAGTTCTCATGACATCACCACCCAGCAGGAATGCTGCGCTCTGCCACGTCAAAGCCCCTCCACCGGCCAGCAGCTCGAACACAGACACACACACACACATATACAAAACAACATATGTTAACTTGATTTATGCACGTCTACACTGTCACAACAAAATCTACCACATAAACAACATGAACCTAAATGCCTTTTCAGCTATTGTCATTGTTCAAGTATTTTCTAACAAAAAGGTTTTCATTTCTCACAGCTCAGATTTTTTGCGTCCTCTGCATCTCCTTCGCCAACCTTATCACTTGGTTTTGCTCGTTCTTCCTTCACCCTTGCATATCTGTGCAGTTCACAGTGTCAGACCACACACAAACCACCAAAACACAGATAATCTATGAGAGAGAAAGACCAAAGTTGAAGAGTTTGAAGAGAAAAAGAATAAAGCTTTATCTCCGATGAGAAACTTTTTGTGCATTTCTGTGTTTGGGTGGTGGCGGCGGCAGTAGTGGTGGTGTGTATGGGAAATTACGCACTACTTCATTGTACTGGTGTTTAGAGGAAAAGCCCTATTGAAGCTCTCTCCTTCCTTTTCACCTCTCTTCCTCTCCAACTACATCCCTCCATCACTTCCTGCTCCATCCTTCTCTTTGCTGTACATCTCCCAGAGCTATTTTTTACTTCGTGTCCCACCTTTTTCCTTTCCTCTCTCCATCTCAGTCCGTTTTCTTGCAATTTCTCTCCATCGCTCCGTTTTACCCTCTCTGTTTCTTGGAGGCGTTGGGGGGGGTGGGGGGGGGAGCAGGGGCAGGAAGCAGCTTGGCTCTCGGACAATGGAACACATCAAAATCAAAAAGCAGCACCAGCCTCACCAACTTCACACACACATACACACAAACACAGCAAGACAAACAGGACATTCCAGCTGCCGGCTGCACCGGATTCCTCGCCTTGGCTAATCTGAAACGGAGAGTGAGACTGGGAGTGGAGCAGAGCTGGGAGGCCGGGTGAGAACTCTGGGTGAGGAAGCCCAGGATAGATGAAAAGTGAGAGGAACAAATAGAGGATGAGGAGAAGAAACTGATACCAAGAGTGAGGAACAAATATTGTAGAGCATAAAATGGTTCTAAAAAAAACGAGCAGGAGTTAAGTGAAAGTTGCATGCATGTACAGTTCTGTGCAAAAGTCTTGAGCTGGCCCACTTTTATTTATATTTTGCTTTCAAGCAGCCAGAGTTTCCTGAGATCTTTTAAAGTGGTTTTGAATAATACTTTTCCAGGCTTTTTTATTTAAACTCCTGTTAACCTGTTTTAAGTCCAGTCTTTTATATCTGACCACTTTTTTTGTTTTTGTTGAGCCACTTAAACTTGACATAGGAATCAGTCAAGCATAAAAAAGCACCAATCATCCGCTAGTTGATCCCTTTAGTTTATGCCAAGTTGTCAGCACTTTTGCCAAGAGATTATGTGAGAAGACAATTTATAAAAAAAAAAAAGAAGTATATTTAGCACTAAGGGAATTACAGGCCAGAAGAAGATTGTGGATCCAAACTGATAAGGAGACAGAATAGGGTCCATTGAGTCACAAATAAGGTTTTTCCTCTGCAGCGGTTCCAGTGGCTGACCTGTGCTAGAGACAGTTCTTAATTAGTTCTATAAAATAAATAAATAAATAAATTTAGGAGCTGGTTTGTTTAACCACAACCAGAGAGCCAACACGGAGCTACATCATTATGTCGCATAATAAGCCTGTTATTTTCTGTATTCTGCCTTTCTGTGAAGAATCGCAGTTCAGAGACAAAATTTATCTACACAGAGCCTAATGTTCGTCTCTGTGTCACTGCAAACACATGTCTCCTTACCACCAGTCTAATTTAGAAATGCTGTTTTAGTCTGCAGTTAGTGTTTGTGAAAGCTTTTGGCGACTGGAATTTCCAACTTCTGATCAGTATTTATAAACAGCATTGCAGAGTGGAGTTTTACACAACATTTTAAGCATGATTTTTTAACTCTAATTGATAATCTGAAAATACTTAACAGTGTTTATACATTCAGCTGAAAAGTACAATACTGAATGCTTCTCTATGCAGTGTATTGGTCAGCATTTACAACAATAACGATAATAAAAACAAAACAGAAGATAGATGAGACACAATGAGCTCATACCATTACAGTGTTATTTTCCTTCTTATGGAAGTTTAAACTCAGTATTTTTATTGTTCTATCTTGAATTAAGCCAGTGATCTCCAGTTGTGGTCCTGGAGGGCCACAATCCTGCATGTTTTAGATGTTTCGCTGCTCTTCAGCAGGTCTTCGAGTCCTGCAGAAGCCTGTTAATCACTCAGTTATTTAATATCAGGTGTGCCAAAGCAAAGAAACACCTAAAACCTGCAGGATCGTGGCCCTGCAGGACCAGGATTGGACACCACGGAATTAAGCAAACTAAAAGCTCCAGTAATTCGAAATTTTTAAACGTGTTGCCTCTAGCTCTTGACAAAAACTGTTCCTTGTCATTGCCCAGCAGAACTTTTTCTTAACTACTTTTTCAGTGGGGTTCTTCTGCAGTCGAAACAGAGGAGAGAGAAAAGAAAAAAAACTGGAGCTAGGAAAGCACTGGCTTTGAACTAGAACTGGAAGCAGTTTGGTGGAAAACCCCTCAAAGATGGAAATTTTTGCAGCTCCCACTGTGGGTCTCAAAATGCAAAACTCTAAAAATCACTTGTAATTATACCAAGAACATATTTATATATACTGTATATAAAAAATATAAGTGTAGATTTGTATTGTGGTAGAAAAAAGGTGATGCTTGAATATCAGGTCATGAAATTATTCACTTTCAGAAATATTAAACCATTTGTTGTCAATAAATTGTTGGAATCTGGTAAATTCTCAAAGTACCCGACTGTATCAAACAGCTGTTACTCTGGCTTTATGTTTACAGAAAATTACATTTTACGTACTGAGGCCAGTGGACCTCTCGTAATCTACCCACTCTCATACTGGGCCACAGAGAACATAGAAAAGTACAATCAAGGTCAAAATCGAGGTAAGATCATTCTGAATAAGTGTCAGCTTACTTTTCCACAACTCAACAACAAAGCCCTCTATTATTGAGCTATTTGAATAACACACGAAGAAATATAATCAATGATAAATGTATGTTATTAAAGAGGTTTATAACATACACTTTACTTCCAACTCTGTTTCCCCGATGGCAATGTGAGCATAAAGTAACATTTATAAGCATGAAGCCTGGCTATTATTACAGATATTTTTTTTCTACACGTATAATTAAATGCCCTGAAATCACACATTCATCTGCCCCTCTGATATGAGGGAGGACAGCGTAGCGCTTGAGCAACTATATATATTCTCACACAAGCATGCAAACAGACACAGATACTGATCACATGTGCAGCCGAGCGAACACAGGTGTCACTGCATTGCTATGCTATCCTGGGGCCAAGCTGACTGTGGGAAAACAGCAGTGCTGATTTGCTGAATGCTCACTGACTGATGGCTCATCGACTTTCTTCTTTCTGTGTGTCTGCTCCAACAGCAGCTTTTTGTGGGATTTTTCCCTTTCTTTGAAAAGAGCTGGCTTTTACTTTTGAAAGGATGCTAATATTAATATATTAAAATTTAGGTATGAAAAGTGTCTTTCTCTTTGGTTTCATCACAAATATTTTTTTAGTTCCTATACCATATGATGTTACAAAAATACTTCCACAAATTTCTGTGGAAGGCAAAACAAACAAAAAAATACTACTAAAACTTCCTAATAGAAATTACATACTATTTATAATAGAACAACTCAATGTTATGTTTGAAATGGAGTAGGAAGAAGTATAAACTTATTAAATCCTACCCCAATGCTTTTATATAAACATAGTCTTTGTTTCTATTAGCCACTATCATTAATAAACATTTTTTAACCTATGTCACAAAGATCAACATTAAATAACTTGATCCATTTTATATTTTTTTCTTTCAGCACATTGTCTGTTTTCACTTCTAATGAAGAAACATAACCAATACTTGCTGACATGAAGGAATAACCAGATGTACCTTAGTAAAAACAGACCCGAACACCTCTCTTGGCTTTGGTTAGGATTAGTGCTAGATTACCAGGTGTGCTGACAGACCCACCTAACCTCATTTTGACAAACAGCAGAACGTGGATCCAGTCAGCCTGCGGTTCAGTCCAGTACAGAATGTAGCCAAGGAATCTGGTTTTCCTTATTACAGCCACGAGTACCAAAAAACTACAGTAAAAGATGAAAAAAAGTCTCCATGTCATCACAGGCACGTACTCTTTCTGGCTCTCCTTAAAATTATATGAGCTAAACCCTCCATTCTGCTTAATATGCTGATGGCCATTCTTAATATTTTACATCAATAATAACAGTAATCTTCAAAAAACTGCAAACTGTCTTCATTTAAGTTTCAATTATCACCGTTAAGCTTCACCTTGTGGCCAAATATAATGAGTTTGAAGATCACAAACAAATGCTTAACTACAAGAAGTCACATTATTGCAAGAAAAATTGTTTTTAAACCACGTTTTATGTCATCTCTGTTATGAAGGCATTGGTATCATGTAGCTCATGATACCAATGCCTTGTTTACTCCAGTTACACTAGTATGTATAAATGTGCCAAATGTGCATTGGCTTTTTGGTAATATTTTTAAAAATGCTTCAAAAAGACTTGAGAAAGCAATACAGCGCAGATTTACTGATGTGCTCATTTAAAGAGAGGCAATGCACATTTATTAACATATGTAAAATAAAATAAAAATAAACCATACAAACCACTAAAAGCACATAATACAAATATAATTGTAGATTTAAAAAGTGCATAAGCAAAATTATAAGATTTTGGCAAATGCTTCCCAGTGGAGTACTTTTATATTTTGGATAAATAATGTTTCTGTGAGTCAAACCAGCCATTGGTGTTGGTCCCAAACTGAGATAAATGACGAGGGTTGCGTCAGGCATAAAGTTTGTGCCAAAACAAACGTGTGGATCTATGACTGTCCACCCGACCTCCGACTGCTTTTTTTTCAGTCAGGGCCCGGGTTAACAATGACCGACTCCGGCGCCGTTAAGCAGCAGGGTGTCAGAGGAAATTGGACTTGGAGGCAGATGATCTGCTGTTGCGATCCCTGATAAGGGAGAAACCGAAAGACAAAGAACAATGTTTCTGTGGCCCGATTTCTCATTACAATAAAGACGTCATATCACAGCAAATGTCATGTCCTGAGTAAACAAGATAAAGCGATATTGAATTTGTGGTCATACCACACACAATCTCACATTCCCAAACTTGTACACGAGAGTGACAGCCAGTCACAACGACTTTTGCTGACTTGCAACTCGCACAGCAACCAAAAAATATGCTGAGTGTCACACCTTAGGCAAAATTCCTGAAGAAATTCCTTCTAACGACCTACTGTATACAGTATGTACATATAATAAATGCACCTATGACTGTGAGACTGACGTGTCTAATTTGTGAGAACTTTCTCTGAGCGTGCGGGTTCACCTCTAACACTTTCTGAAAATGTGTGAGAGTGTGTGTAACAGGAGACGCGAACCTCTCGCCACACACAGTGGGAAATATTTGGGATGGTTTCCCTCGGAATGTCTTGGCGTGCCAATGGAATGGCCCCTCCCCGCCAAGCCCCCCCACCCCCATCTGACCATCTCTCCCTCTCGTCTCCTGAGAGAGGAGGGGGGGGGGAGTGGGAAACGGTACGATACACAAATTCCACCCTGTTTTGTCACCTCAGCCATTATGCTATTTTGCTGAGCACCATTTTTTTTCTGATGGTCAGATTAAATTACTTAATCAGAGGGCAAAAAATTAAAATAAAGGGATAGTTTTTTTACACACCTCCATTATATATATTATCAAATTTCCAAGTCAACAAATGGTTGGCTTCTTTGTGACAGCATGGAGCTCAATTTGTTGACCCATTTCTAAGAGAAATGTTTTTCCAAACAGCTTTGTTGGAAGACACTTTTAGGGCTAATTCTGACCTTTTTCTCATGATGTCATGTTTTTAACATAGTTAGCAACTTTTATCCAGAAATATATTTTGATATTGGACTCTTTAGTATTTGAAAAGTCCTGCCTGTAAACTAAAAAAATGCTTAGATGTCCAGCTATGGTTAAAAGAAGCACCATTTAGGGACTTTATAGAATAATTTTTCTCAGTTTAAAGGCATTTATCTTTAGTCCAGTTCTGCCAGCATTATCCCACTAACCAGGGAGTTGAAACTTGTGGCCTACATTACACAAAACATCTCAAATTAGGCTTCCAATATGTTCAATTTAGTCTGTGTTTTCACTTTTCTCAATAATAAATAACAAATTTATTTAAAGGTGTTTTTTAAGGATATGGAGAGCTAGTTTAAAATAGTCCAGAGACTAATATCTAGACTGCAACACATGAACCATATTTGGCCCATGTGTGGTCCAGCTTTATTCATAAAATGTCAATTTTCCTTCATGTGCATTAAAAAGAAGCAAAAATAGTGTTCTTTTTGTCCATTTAAAATATTCTATTGTCACAACAACAATGTTCTAGCAACAGCATAAAAAATAAACTATGTCAATGACTCTTTGAGCCTAAAAATGACAATGCAATGAAAAATAACAATATTATTGAAGTTTTATAACAGTTTATATGATCCTGTTGTATCTATAGTTTTTATTGTTGTGTTAGATGTGCAGTTCATAAAATCTTGTTGTACAAAAGTACAATAAAAATAAACGTCTCTTATCTTACGTCTGTTGTAAATGAGATAACACATTACACAGCATATTAGAGCTACAACAACAACACATTTGTCGTTTCTGTTTTTGTAACAAGAATCAGAGACACCTACAAGAAGACGTGTGCCGTTTTGTTGTGGAATATTTAACCGTCACCTCCTGTGAATTCAACTTAAGGGCTGAGGGGACTCAAGGGGACATTTAAAAGACAGCGATAGGGATAACACAAGAAAATGAGATTTTGCCTTGAGATGTTCGAAAACATGGGTTGATTAAAACCATCGCCTGTTTTTCGCCCTGGACTTTGACGCATTCATCAATCGTGACACTGATTAACCCTTTTCCCACTTAGCGTGCACAAATGCACACTAAACAGCTCGAGAAGGTTACCATTAAATGCATCTCACATTCCTCTGGTTTCTCAGCTTGCGGCTCTCCCTTAGTAGATCAAAGGACAGATGAGTCTATCGGCCTGCTCTCCTCCACCCCTCCTCTTCCTCCACTCTCCCTTCCTCCTGCCATTCCTCACTCAACAAACACTCGTCTCACAGGCACACAAACTTATTTTCGCCTCTTTACAAAACCACTGGCTAACTTAATGTCATTTCTTGTTGTGGTTTTTCTCTTAGCTGAACTTTAACAGGTTAAATTTTTTCTCTTCTTTTTACCTCCCTGCCATCACCTCTGTCCTCACTTCTCACCCCCTCCTGCCCTCCCTCTCTCTTTATCCCTCCCGCCCCTCCTTCTCACAGTTTGGCGGTTCCTGTTGCTCTTGTTTTCACTTCCCCGGTAGTCTGGTGCGTGGGAACCAGCATTTCAGCTGCTGCAAAGTCTACAGCTGAGTCTGAGTGCAAGTGCAACTGGGCCTATGTGCCTTTAAAGGTGCTGAGGTGTCTGTGTGCACAGTGTGATAAAAACTATAAAACTATAAAAGAAACTAGCACACCTTGAACAAATGCATGGCACTGATGCCTTGGAGGTCAAACTTTTCAACTCTTGCATAATCTGTTAGTGCTCAGAGTATCTGTGGTGGATGACTCACAGCTACTGCCACTCCAAATTTTAGCTCAATATCTTTACAACAGAGTTACAGCCGAAGTTGATTAGCAAATATGTTTTCCCATTTAAGATTACATTCCTGTGACTTTTTTTATATTGACAATTTGTTTCTCTAAATCCAACAACCTACAGAAAGTTTAAAATTACAAAAAAAGTGATGTAATTATTTTAAATTGTACAACACCAGAAATGAATGCCAGTATAAAATCATGATGGCCTTTTTATAGTTTGTGGTTGACAAACATACACAGACAAGTCGGCGGTTGATCTCCTCTCTCTTCGAGTCAACTTCTTCCTCGTGACATTCATCACTGGTGTACGAGTGTGAGAGCGGGACAGACGGGGACAAAGGGAGGGAAACTGACCCGTCCACTGCTGCTAATAAGAAAGCTTTACAATCAGATAACAAAGGGGTTAAAACTTTGCCTGGGTGGGCCACAGAGCAGCTCCCAGGGTGAAGCTTTCTTGGCCTCTGTAACACAAACACTCTCGGACAGAGTTGTTGTTCCACCTTAGCAGAATACTGAACTGATCAAAAATCTGTTTACAATGCAGAAATAATTTTACTGTTTCTGAACAGTCTGAATAAACTTATTTAATGTCCCAAACCTCACCTGACTGAAATTGTCATTTTGGACAAATAATGCTATTTTATTAAAATCTGTTTTTAACCTAAGTTAAGAGCAAAGTTTTGGAACTCTTCAAAAATAGATTTATAAAAGCGACTAAATGCTGAAAAAATCTTGTGACAAAATTTTATTGTCTTCTCCTTGCTGTAGATTTTTTTACGACCCCATGTGGTCTTCTTTTGGCCTTGAGCTGTCAGCAGTGCTGCTAAAAGAATGATAAAAACCATTTTACACCTGCTTGGATTTGGGTGTGTGTTCGAGTCATGATTTTATCATCAAGGTGGTCCCAAGTTTGTAACATTTGGAGCCCGATGGCCATGCAGCTGCTGAAGCATCCTGACACATTTGGGCCCTCCTACTAAGAGCGGGCCAGGACACACAAGCTTACCAACTTTCTGCAAAGATTCCCCCCTCAAACACAAACACAGCCACCGTCACACACACAGCTTCTCTAAACAGCCACCCACAGAGATATCTACAGGTGAGGTGGCGTAAATCAGTCAGAAATATATTTCCCTGGTTCTGCGAACATGACAAAAACAACAAGCAGTTATGCTCATTTAGAAGTATCAATACTAATAATCCACATTTAATAATGTAAGGTGATATAAAAAATGTAAAAAAACTATAATTGTGACTGAAATTACTGCAATCCCAGCTCATTGCCCCATCACTTTTAGTATGCACCAAGCCTACAGAACCAAATACTCTTCATGACAGAAAGAAGTCACACAAGATCAATTAATTTCTTGAATAATTAAAATTCCGGGTAAGGCTAATCTGATATGAGCAAGGAATTTAACAACTAATGCTGACAAACAGTTTATAACTTCATTTGATCAAAAAGGCTTTGTCAGACAAAAACAATTCAGCTTTTGGTCTGAGTATTGCAAAATTGTGGGACCTTTAGACGAAGCTGTGGGAGCAAAATTAGTCTACGATTCCAGTAATTTTGTCTGACATGTTTATGCCAAGCGCATTCATTTCTTGTTATATCATGCCCCCTTTTTTACACCGAATTTATCACGCACAAGCAGGTTTTCAAATGCATGCAAACTTGCAAATACAAGGCAACAGGCTCCTTTCCCATTGCCAGGAGCAGAGTGGTTCGTCTCTGTCTGAACATGGATTTTTTTTGTTTGTTTGTTTTTTTAAGAGAATAACAAAAAGCTCATTTTTCAGCTAATTTTGACATCAAATTCATGCAAAAGTAACTAAAGTTTTTGTAAACGTAAAGAGGCAAATTATATTATGTTCCATGAAAATATTTGGTTTATTAAGGTGACTGTTAAGAGCAAATACTTTTTTCCTTTCTTTTTTCCTAATCTATCCCTTAAATTCTCAGCACCAGTGCAGGTTGAAGCTCTGGTGGCAACAAGCTGAACAATGTAATCCAGACGTCTTTCTTCCCTACCACATCCTGCAGCCTTTGGTGGGGGACTTGAAGCATTCCCAAACCAGATGGGAAATGCAATCCCTTTCTCTGTCTCCTGGGTCTGCTTTAGGGCCTCCCTCCATCTGGACATACCCCAAATACCTCCACAAGGAGACCACAAGAAGGCCACCAGGAGGTAGACTAATTAGATCCTCAAACAATCTTAATCAGTTGCTTTCCACATGTAGTTTATTTTCCGCAAACACAAATATAGTGAGAAATGAAATGTTTTGGCTCCCCATATTTCATTCTTTCAGTTCCCACTACCACAATAATCTGATACAACACCCACATCACTGCCAACGTCATAACAATCACTTTTTTAATCCATCTTTTCTGTTCACTCTGACATTCCTTCACCCTAAAAACACTTGGAAAAAAAGAGAAAAGAGACCTACTGCTATATAACAGCATTTTAGAGCCGTTACTACACTGAGAGCATAAATAAGCCAAAATCTGTTCAGACTGTTCTCCTAAAATGGTTCAAAATGTTCCCCATCAACCTCTGCAGTTTCACCCACATCACAGTAAACACGACATTTCACCACCTAATAACTTTCTTTCCCATCATTAGAAATCCATCTCTTCTGCTTTTAATCTGCCTAAGACAATAATATAAAATCACCACAAGCTTTGTTTTTATAATTTGGGAACTTAGCAAGCTTTTTTTAAACCACAAAAAATACTTCCTTAGTATTAGTTTTAGTAGAACTTCCCTCTGATATAGAAACTCTTTTTCCTCTTTCTCACAGACTGCTGTGAATAAACCACAATGAAAAACAGATGTATTATTGAAACAAATGCGTTATCTACACATTTTTGTCACTTCTAGTATTATCTCTTTCATTAGCCTGTTATACTGTGGCTTTATAAACCTCTGAGCAGTAAGATTTTTCCCATGTGACACTTGGCTTGCACAGAACTCAGACCGTGTTGAAGTTTATACTCTGAATTTCGCCACACTATGGAAATGCAAACACTTTCTCAAGCTGGAGTACCTGACAGCGGCTGAATATGTCACTCGGAGTGGGCTGGACGTTGAAGTGTCTGAGGACCCGAACAGCCTGGTCTCTGGCCTTTTCCGAGCAGTCCAAGGACAGACAGCGACCCTCACCCACCTGGGAGCGCAACTAAGTGAAGAGACAAAACCCACCTGATACGTACTAGCAGGCAAGGATAAAAAAAACACACAAAATACACAACGACTTTAGTTTTTTACTTGAATCTAAGTGTACCTACTGTATGATATGGTTGTCCACATGTGAGGATGACACGGCCTTCAGACTGCGCTAACTGAAACAACAGAGAACAAAATTAGACGTTAAATTACTGCACAGGAGTTGGGTTTCTATTGTACTGTAGTAACAGTAAACATCACACACTGAAGAGCTGGTAAGACAAAACGTTAGCAAAAATAAACAAGCATCACATATGGAGATATTTAGTATTGGAGTTTTAAGATTCGGGACAAATCAAGAACAATTACAATCCGGCGTACAAGTGGCATCACAGAGTGTGCTTTTGTTTTAACAAAATTAGAAAGAAATACAATAGTTAACTTTATCATTATGATATAAGAAATGCACACATTTTAGGGGCTAACATTGGTTCTAGTGATGAAACACAAATGTGATAAAAGCAACTCTCTTTTGGGATAAGAAGCAGATAATAATAAGGTAATTTAAGATCATTACCAACAGTCTGTGGAGCATTTTAAAGAAATGGTGTTAAATTGAAACATTTTCACTTGAATGATTTATATTTTTATTGAGATAATTATGGATTTTTACTGATATTGGTGGGAAAATACCAACTACCAAAATTCTGTCATCAAACATTCTTTTTTTTTTGTTAGCTACCACATGTTTGTTTATGTGTAAACATTTGTAAAATTCTTCTTGACAGATTCCCAACAAACCTTTGCTGCAACTCTGTGATCATCGGTATTCTCCAACATGACCACGTCCACCCCCAAACAGCGCAGATACCTTCCGAGTCCTTGCAGCATGTTGTCACAAACCACCCGCAACTGCTGGGGGGTTAGAGGCGGGGAATCTTCTGAGGGCGTCCTGCCACACAGGAGGCCTTTCTCTGTGTCAGAACAAGGGGCACTGACCCTTTGAGCCCCCTGACATTCCTAAATGGACAGAGGGAATAATGTGATACTTAACTGATCCCCATTGGGGGATTTTCTTTTCACTTGCACCACAGTTCAGAGAGGTCACAGCACAGGGTGAGTCATACAACTGCACCCCTGGAGCTGATAGGAACTGGTGAAGTGTCTTTGTCAATCAAGCATTGTCCCTCCCTGCAGGCTGGATGCTCGAACCTCTGTGCCTTCAGCTGGAGGTTCTCTGTATTTATTCACAAGTCACGCAAAAGGTCAGAGGTTATCGCAGAAGTGAGAACTGTCACATTAGCGCAGTTGCTCTTCTTTAGGCACTTTCACAAAACAGTTCTCCGCAAAATGGCCGCAAAGACCAGTCTGCCTTTAAGCTGTTAACAAATGAGTAATTGATCCGGCCACGCCCCGCATAGATGTGAGCTTTCAGAAACAAAACAAGCTCCACAGAAACAAGAGATGTAAAGATGTAAAACTCAGCTGCATCGATGTGGAGTACAACACTTTAAATATATGATGGACGTTTCCCTCAAACTATTTTCAAAACATGACAAATTAATCACAAAGACTGACAAATTGAGTTAACTAGTTTTTTAAAACTAAATGCAAAGTTGCCGTGTGTCATCCTTAATCTTCTCCTTAGTAATAAATCTGTTTATTGTTGTTTAGGCTTTTAAATGCCGCGTTGGGCAGTCGCACAAATCATAAGTCATCTCTAAATCACATCTTTGAGTCGCAAAGCTGACTTATATTTTCACGTCGATTGTTGTGACTGTTACTGCCTCGCATGATGGCTCAAAGGCACATCGGCAGTGGGTTGGCTTCAACCCTCCACGCCGCCTCAGTCCATTCAGAAATCAGACCGAGGCATCCAGAATAAATCCAAGACCCGGCTTGAAGTGTTTTGTGAAGGTGCCTTTTAGAAACAGACGATTTTGGTTCATGATTATAATTTGTGAAGCTGGGATCAACACAAATAATTCAGACAAAGTCGAGTTAGATAAATGCCCTAGTGTCATCTGCATAAAATGAGAATTTAAAAGTCTCTATCAAATAATCATATGTACATACTTTTTCCTTTGCTTACATATGTACATACTTCAGATTCTTGAAGTTGTATCATTTTATAAGGAAATATTTCAGCTAATACCCCTCGCAACCTAAGTTAAGAGCAAAGAGCCAATCAAAATCTAGGAGGGATAGGACTAGGAAACCCTTCATTTCTATCCTGACAAACTGTGCAGATTGTGATTCGTTAGTAATATATCAGGCTATTTTTTTGACGCCACACGATCAAAGAAACTAAATTTTGTGTTTATGTACTGTATGTATTTATGCAGATACTTGATTCAGAATAACTTTGACCATGCAATAGAGCTGCACAAAATATAAATAAATATTGATATTGCAATATCAATGTGTGAAATATCAACAACATGAAGGATTTCAGTAAATCACAGACACACACTGCATGCCAAAAATATTTTTGTTGGGTAGTTAGATGGACCCTTACATGCATCAGTGACCACAGCCAACATATGAAAAGTAATGTTAGCATCATAACGCCAGAACATGTGGGTTTATCACAACTGATATCATCACTGCAATATTCAACAATGATATCGCAACTGCATGTTTTACTATTATCGTGAAGATCCACTATGTGGTGACTCTAATTAAAGAACTAATTAGGTGCAGTAGCAGGTGTTACATTATCTACATGTGGGAAGCATGTGGCTCACTTAAAGATGCTGGTGATAAAATCAGTCATGGAGAGACGGTGTGAAACCAAACTAAACTGAAAATGAGGAGTTTTAATATTTTAGGTTACATAAAATAGTTTTCTTTTCCATGTGTACACCCTATGAAATGAAATAGAATTTATTTATCTCCACACATTAAATACTGTCCACCAAGACTGAACAAAAATAAGCTAACACTTCTGACATCCACAATAGTCGTGGACAAATGGCAGTTGACCCCTGACCTCTTTGCCAAGTGTCTGCTTTGTCTTCTTGCCCTGTTTGTCCTTCTGCTTCTTGTCTTTTCTTGTCTTTGACTGGTTTGAAGGGATGCTGCGCAGGTCAGCTGGCAGCCCGAAGCGCGCGGGGTTACTGGAGAGAACGGAGTACACATCCAGCAAACAGTACGCATCTGCCACTAAAAGAAGGTTAAGAAGGAGAAAAAAAAAGAGTGAGGAAGAGGGGGGTGTTACATTGGTTTGCATTTTGTCAGGGGATAACAAAATAATCTCTGATACTCTATGGAGAGGAGAACAGCGACCATCTGGCTCTTGGTCATTGTCTGTCTGTGCATGCATAATGCCTTACCTGCATATCTAATTTGGCTAATGCGTAGTGGACGCTTCTCCCAGTTGGACATCTGCTCTGTCTTGTCCAAGGGCCTTCCCAGGACCTGTTGTACTAGCAGACTGAGGCCTTTTTCTCCACAATCTTGGCCTACTAGTACTTCTTTAGGGCCATTTTGAGCCACATGAACTTTACCACGCTGAATCTGTAGACAGCACAGCAGAAACATATTTATAATGTCCCAAATGTTTTTGCATGCCCTCAGACAAAACACTGGAGTTAATTGTAAGTTGTTGCGTATGGGAATGATGGGATATAATTACCGTTTGGTGTATGCTAAGGAGATCAAGCATCCCCTTCATCTTCAGTGGCTCCTCTGATAGCTGAGGCCAGGTGGCAGAGAGACACTTTTGATCCCCGGTCATACCATAACCTGAATGGAAACAAAGACAGCTCTGAGCGGTTCAGTTAACAACGGAATAAAACTGGATGAAATGTTAATTTTGACTGCTGCTTACCTAATTTAAGAATGTTTTGCTCAGAAAACAAGACCCTGATGAAATCAATTAGGTCCGGGTGTTCACAGAATCCTACTGCGGACAGGTCTAGCAGGAACACTTGGTCATGAACTGCAAGCTGTATCAGAGCTACTTTCTGAGCTGAGACAGAACCAAACTTGGGCTGCCACTCCATGTCAACTCCTACAACACCACCTCCCTGGAAAAGGCACACATTTGAAATATTATTCTTTAGAAATGTTTTCTAAAGTCCCCTTTCAGTACAATTGTTTCCTTTTCTGTACCTTTAGGACACTGGTTCGACACTGGTGGAGAGCTTCTAGCGTGTCCACAAACTGAACCTTGTCTTTGGTCAGAGGCACCTGGTAGAACCTCTGACGGTGAGACTGAGACGGCACCCACTCCTCAGTTTGTGCTAAATCAGTCGAACTTATCCGCCTGAACAGAGGAGGAAAAAGAGGAAATTCTGAGTTTGCATATGAAAAGGGAAACCAGTAAAAGTGAAATACTGAAAACAAACACTAATCAGACAAACCAATCATGAAAAACTGATTACTTCATTACAATAATAACAGTAAGCAGAAAATATTGGACAGAATTGAACATTATGTTGGTGATGTTAGAAAATTTAAACTAGAAAAAAAAACTCTAGATTGTCTATCATGTTACAGCTATTTCTTTTTATAAAAATAAGTATATCACGTGCATACCAGGAGTTGGATAATCGGATATTTTTATGCATATTTTGGCCAACTTACTGCAGATCAGGTGGTAGACGCTGCTGCTTGTCCCACACTCCTGAAGGAAGTCGATTTCTGGGGATCTTATATCTGAGGGACCACTGAGCTGCTTTCTGAAGACCACAGTACTTCACCAACATCTCTATCAAATGGACCTGCAGCTGGGAGTCATTTCCCACTACATACTACACATGCATGACATCAAGATGGAAAATTAAACCTGCTGCACAACTTTCTGACGCTACAAAATGAAATTTACAGAGGAAAACATCCCCACGTTACAGCAAAACCTACTTGCACATGATCGGTCCAGTTTTCTTCTGTCATGCCTTTCTACAAGAAAAATAAAACTCAAATGTTTGCAGTTTGTCACTTTGCATCACAGATACCCCGGAAACAGCTTTGCTCACTTTAAAAAAAACCATCAGTGTGCTTCTGCTGCATTACTTACGTCCACGAATGTCTTATACATGAGGTAACGCAGAGAGTCTAGTCTTCGGTTATGCAGAGCATTGGGACACAGTCCTGTGTCAAAAAATGCAACATTAGAGCTATCTCTGTTTGTAGAAAAACAGAAAAAGATTTCCAAATATGTGTGAGCTACCCACTTGGGTCTATTTTGAACTTCTCCATGAGTCGTATGACATGTTTTGTGAGCATTTTGGGCTGGATTTGGGCTGTGTAGTGTTTGGACAGAGAGAGACGAGGGAACTGCCTGTGGAAGAAGAAATAAACGCACAAACAAATGTGTTTATAAAGCAACAACCTGAGGGTGATGCCCGCAAACATCCAGCCACACAGCCACACAGGTTTCATACTTCCTTATGTCTTCTACAACGAAGTCGGGGTGGCACCAAGAGTCTAACAGTGCGACGAGTTGTTGTTCTAGATGTTTGTGGCCTCTGACAAAAGACTCTGCTAATGACAACTTATCCTGCAAGATCAGCGGTACAATCATCTGCAGAAAAAAGTTAGAAAACAGAAGTTAGGGAATCTGGAAATCTGAAAAAAGTCAGAGAATTTTAGACATAACTTATCCAGAGCAATCATTATAACCCACTATTTATGAATTAACACACAAAAGCAGAAATACCTAAAACCAAATGTTTTATCTCACCTCTTCTGTATTTAGTTCATTCTGTAGTTCCAGCTTTATGCTAAGCACTGAGGCCTGTGGGGAAAAAATCATATTAATATTAAATCATATTAAGATATTTTTGTTGTTAAAAATAATGCCAGCTTATAGCTCAACAGGCACTCACTTCTTTATAACAGTTGAGAGCCTGCAGCCTGATGATGTGCAAACGCAATATGGAAGGGTCCAAGGACTTGAGCTGGTAGATGTTAATGAGACTGTCCACAAAGCTGGGCTGGCTATCTGTTAGTAAACCAAGAGCCCGTCGCTGGAGCGCCAACGCCTGCTGCTCAGAGAGCGAACTCAGGTTTACCTGGTGTGGGACACAGATGACGAGAAAAGCAAACAGAAAGATAAGAATGAAAAGTAATATACCACTGAAAGACTTACATGACTGGATCCATGTTGTGTCCGTCTAAAAAATATATATATATTTAGGTATTTATTTAAATTATAACTCATAAGAATTGTTTTTAAAGAACTGAGAACATGTGACACACACACACTGATTAGTTAAAAATGACTGAAACAGCTGGCTTATCTACCTGTGGATGTTCCTTTATCCATGTCTGGAATTCCATGAGAATTTGATAGCCCAGGGTGTGGCTCCGGCCCATCTGTTTGCCTGGACAGCTCTCCAGGATTGTTAGCAAGGCTTCCAGAGGCTCAGACAGCTTTGAAAATCCCTGAACAGCAGCCAAACGAAGCTGTGGGTTGACAGAAGAGAAGGGAATGATAAAATTATAATGTTTATAGTTATATCTAATTACTCGAGTCTGGCTTGTTTTGTTGTTGATTACTATAACTTATTCAAATTAAAAATTTAAAAAATCATTATAAGATTGAAATGCAGGCAACTGACAGTTGGCTAATTCACTTTAAAAGATTTTTCATGAACGAGTGTAGGCAGCGTCTTTCCTATCTCTTCATCATTTAAGCAGACAAGAGGTTTGAAGTTGATTCCAAGTGGGGCAAGCAAATCTGGCAGCCATCGCTAAAAATCAGCAACACATGATCAAATGAGCTGTTCATGCAAGTAGAGAAAGAGAGATTTCACACCGAATAGCTTTATAACTTAAAAAAAAAACAGCCAAACTGTCTGGACCCCTTAGGGAGATGACTATCATAAGATCGTGCTGATAGTGAAGAAAAGAGCGATTCACAAGAGCCAAGCAGAAACCACTCTCTGAGGTAGACATGCAAGCCTACTATAAAGAGAAGACTTGAAAAGAGAGTGATGCGTTGGCATCGCAACAAGGTGAAAATCTTTTATGAGCCTCAAGAAAGAACAAAAGACTAGATTTCACAAATCTGGACAGGTTCTGATTAAATGATAGCAGAATAATAGGAAGGAGTATGGAGAAAACTTAGAACATGTCATGATCTAATTGCTCACTCACAACTCGTTGTAAGTGTGCCTACGAGCAGTCTACAGGGGATGTTTTGGCCAAACCATGCTTGAGACTTGCAAGTCGTGCATATGCAGATTCCACAGGTCTTGCGAAAAATCAAGAATGCGTACAATGTGTACAGAACTTTTTGTGCATGCCTGAACCCAGTCAGGAGCACAGCTAGAAGGGGGTTCGCAATGACAGAAAGATGCACAAATGACTTGAAGACGTTGTACAATTTACGTGCCTCAAAAGCACCACACAAACGCTCCACACTTGCTATTTGTGATGATGATAGCCAGTGCTACTATCATCATCACCGTCATCAAATTCTAGCTCTTTGTCCCGCTGATGTTTCAGGCTGGGTTTCTTCAGGCTTCTCCCTCTATGGAGGTCCAATTATTTTTGCTTCCTCCTTCCTGGGCACCATTTTCTATCATTCAAGCTGATGCTTTTTAACAAAAAATATATACAGTGTTCATCAGATGAAGGAGAGATGAGATGCTGCAGACACGTTGTTGGCTTTCTTTTTATACCCACTGCGTCACACGCAAGTCAGGAGTGATTATCAACAGCTGCCCGTGTCACAAGTGCAACCTGTACTCCTGGAACAAAAGACTGGCTAATTGCACACATATGTTTTCCACAACTCAAGGTTTCCAACACCTCAAGCAAGTCAGGCATGCAACCTGTACTTGATAAATACTTTGTCTGTACTATTTTTCAGAATTTTCATCAGTGATCACCGGGACTCTGTGGCACGGCTGCGAGCTACCAGTCCCTGGTCCCTGCAACCTGTGCATCTCAAAACACTTCTGAGTTGTAAATGCCGTTTAAAGTGCATCGATGAAAACATGCAGAGATGGTTGATAGCATGAGCGTGAATGAAATCTAATGACGATGCGACAGAGCACACGTGCTGTTTTAAGATTTGTGAGCATATATTGTAGTTCAGTAAAGTCGATTGGGACTTGGAAAATGGTCTCAGAAACTCTACTGGTGTAACTCAGAAGTGAAATATTCCAGCTTGATTGTATTAAAGACCTGCTGTCAACAAGAATGGACTCCTTTTAACTTGATGATGACAAAACTTTTTGGTAAAAGACACAGAAAGAGTAGCCGATGAAAATAAAAACCCACAGTAACTTTACTCTCTGAGCCCAACAGACACAAAGGGTTGTGACGTTTTTCGGTTTCTAGAGTAAAAATGCAAACTCTGGCGTTAGAAACTTCCTACAAGAGAAACTAATATCTGTGTGAGAATGCCTAGCACCGTGTCTTAATTTGCAAAACAGATGTTATCCACTCAATATCCTCCTCTCAAGTTCATTCAGAGCAACCTAAATTCCTTCCTTCTGACAGACAGTCTGGTTTCCTCATTAACACACACACACACACACAGAGACGCAGACTGGTGAGCTTCAATTAAAGATGCTGGGATCCCTCTCTGCTTTGCTTCTTCCTGCGCTCCATGCAGACACACACTGCAGACCCTACACAGACGCAGTGACTGCTGCATGCGTGGAGGCGACACTGTGAAAGTGACTCTTACCATCTGCAGATCCTTCTGGTTCCAGAGTCTAAAGAGCTGGTCTCTCAGCAAGGCAGGGTCAAGACCTAGAGGGATCACACACAGGTGGGGTTTCAGTTTCCACTACTTAGAGGGGGGAAAAAAAGCTAATGGTGTTTTTTTTTTGTTGCTGTTGTTTTACACTAATTTAAGTAAAAGCTCTAAGGTTGCACTGTAAAACTACTCTGTTATAAGAAAAAAAGTCCCATTTAAGACAAGCTGAAAAACACATATAACATTTATATTTATAAACTACTATCACTGGAATATTAAAAGGACAATGTTTTAAGTAATTAATAAAAATAATCAGCAATTTTTTGTCAAGTTATATAGCAATCGCTTATTTAAGTACACTTTTAATCATACAAAAACTAAATATATTTAAGCAAAAGTTTTAATTTTTCAATAAAGTTGACAGGTGAAATGAATAACATACAAGATACAACAATCTTACTAAAAACGACTGGAGCAGAAATATAACGCAGCATGTTAAAAGAGAATTAAATTATATTTCATGCATTTACAACAGTCAAGTAAATGTATCCACAGGTGGTTATCTTAGACTACCTGAGGAATTTGGTGCCTTTCTAATCTGTTTTTGGTGTCTTGATAAAATAATTCTGATTCCTAGAGAAGTAATAAATTAGAAAAGGCACAGATTTCTCTATATAAACCTTAAGAGTGTTAAGGATAAAGAAAAAAAAATCATGCTTTATGATTTAAGTTAAGGTTCTAAACGCAACAAATATGGTCTCCACACATTTATAAAATTGCCTGTTTATATAAATATTAATCATTACTTCTATTATGTGTTACACAACTCTGATGGCCACCTCCTGGTTGTGTAATTTTAGATTTAACAAAAATTATTAACACCAATAATATTCTCTATTATGTTTTCCTTCTCGATTGCAAGTTGTGTAAATATGTCGCCAAAAGTCTCAAATTACCATTTTTCTATCCACCTTAATTTGAGTTTACCAGTAATGTGATATGTGGGATTTTTTTTTTCTTTCTAAAATAGGCATGGCTGGGTAGATATAATGTCAAGCGTAATTTCTTTAGCAGGCGTAGCGTAACAGCTATAACAGTGGATTAACAGCTGAGGCTAGTTGGATGGTGGAGGACCGCAGCATTCGCTCTGCATTCCAGTCCAATCTGCAGCCAGAAACTCTCTGGAGAAAAGTCTCGGTGCACATTTTAGGTCAAGTTGCAACAAGCAGAGAAATTTGGAAACAGAAGTAGATGTATTATATGTATTTATTTATTTATTTTTTGACTGCTTGTACGTGCGTTTCACCAATCCTTCCGTCTTAAAAGCTTGGGCTTCTTTGTCGGTCGCTCATGCTGTGTGGCCTCCAGTGTACCTGCACCCCTCCTCCCCCCTTTCCTTCCCAGGGCCAGTTTTCCTGTTCTCTCCTCCCTCCCAACATCAGCCTCTCTTGATTTTTGTCTCGGATTTCCCCAGGAAAAAAGGCTGTGCGCTGCTGTAAAAAACACAGTCTTCCTGATACACGGCCTGGGAAAGCAGACCTAAAGTTCTCTCTCTACGTCAGCCTCTAATCTCTACTGTGTTTTATACTCTGAAGGCAGCAACTCCTGTTTTTGAGCATTTCTCCCACTTATTTTAGAACTTTCTCATTATTCAACGTCTCAAAACAAACTCTAAAAAACATTTTATTTATAAATGTGCTCCCACTCTTATAGGATTATCACTAATTTTGCTTCCATACAAGTTCTTCTTTACATCCTTTCAAGACAAAATGTTGTTATGTTACTATGCCAAAACAAAACAAAACATTAAGTCTTGAAGACGTTCCTAAGACTTGGTTGTGCGTTTTTATTTAGGACAGCGCCAGTCTGCATGATTTGAATCCCTTAAATCAGCATTTTCCTACTTTCTACTGTCAACTCAGGCTTGTTGACTCCTAATTATTCAGAATTCAGTTAAGAAAACTCCTCTTTTTAAAGTGACGTGCTTTGTCACACCACATCACTGTACGCTACAGAAAACAGGCAAAGGATACTGGTTATGCATTAAAAGGACAAAGACATGCATAATAAAACAACACTGCCAGGGTCCCCTCATATGTCCTGTAATTTAAAACACTTGAATGGCTGCAGGATTCCCTCTGCTCTCCTCTGTGGTTCCCCGCTGTTTTACACCCCACTCCAGCCCATTCATCCCACTGACGAACATGCAGCAGAGGACGTGCACAGGGGACTCACACAAACACAAACAGCGCAACCCACTTGAGTCTCACTGTTTGGATGAGGAGAGGAATGCTGAGCATGTAGCTTCTTTACGGTCTTGGCTGGAGTGCGAATGACAGAGCTAGAGGCTCCCCCATTCATTACAAGATAATAACCCTATCACCGCATTCAAACACATGGACACACATAGAGTCCATGAACTCATTCACCTCTGGGAAGTTGATGCTTTTTTTTGTTTAATATGACAGATTTCACAGCCTATAATACCTTAACAAATACCAATTCTTGCAAAACGAGAGGCAGGTTTGACTGCATGTTGTCAAGCAGCTGTCAAAGTCAAATAAACACCCAAATGAATCATTTGGTGTTAATACAGCCACCAGAACAGCTTGGAAGTCACGCAAGTAGCTCCAATCCGCTGGAAAGATGCCACAACATTCTTCGATAAGTGCTTCTCTCCTTTTATATCCTGCTAAAGACACTAAAACGGGCCGTCATCGGGTGCTGTTACACAAGTTTGTAAATGAGGACCAGTAATAGCAAATTATGATGCCTATTAAAGAGATGTTTACATCTCAGTAGCTTATTTCTTCAGCTCATTTCTTGCAAAAGGTAGGAGACAATTCCAAACTGAACTGTTTGAATTGTTTGTTTATTTTCTATGTCGAGCCCTGAGATCACTTTTCTTGTCAACTGGTGTTATATAAATAAACCACGTGTATTTAAACTTAGCTTGTTTCTACAATGATGAACAAATATACAAAATGAACACGAGATACATGTAGGTAATCTGAAGAAATAGTGGCTGGTATTTTTAAACCATTGATGACCTGGAAATATTTTGATTATAAAGCAAGCTCTATTTGTTATATTTGGCCATAAAAAATAAAGTCTTAGATGCAATTTTATGTAGCCAAACAGTTTTAATACAACCACCTTCTCATAAATTGTTTTCACTAACAAAATTTTAATATAGTATATATGTATAAATGCTTGGTGATACAGGGTGGCACAGTGGCATAGTGGTTAGAGCTGTTGCCTCCCAGCAAGAAGGTTGCAGGATCACTTCCCGGCCTGGGGCCTTTCTGGGTAGAGTTTGCATGTTCTCCCTGTGCACACGTGGGTTTACTCCGGGTACTCCGGTTTCCTCCCACAGACCAAAAACATGCATGTTAGGTTAATTGATGACTCTAAAATTGTCCCTAGGTGTGAGTGAGAGTGTGAATGGTTGTTTGTGTCGTTTGTCTATATGTGGCCCTGCGATGGACTTGCGACCTGTCCAGGGTGTCCCCCGCCTCTCGCACAGTGACTGCTGGGGTTAGGCACCAGCTACCCGCGACCCGGAATGGAGAAGCGGTTAAAGAAAATGGATGGATGGATGCTTGGTGATACACATTGCCTATCACAACTTTAAAGTTTTGTTCTCTGACCTTAACAACACTGCATGAAATCTATATTTTACTGCAAGTATTACCTGCATCTACCTTATATCTCTTGATAGCTGTACCTCTGAATGACCATCACAAGAATTACTATGAGTCCAAATGTGTTTGCGTTGTTATCCATATGAATGCTTGTTATGTTATTATGCATACTGAGGTACTAACCCATTTCTTCCTGATTATTACGGTTCATTTCTGTCCACCGGATGGCGTGCTGCTGTTACTCTGTGGAAAAGAAGCAAACAGGCAAAAAGGAAATCTGTAACTGGTATAAGAAATAATATATCTGACATGTGTAAAATCTAGGATACAGCGCTTTATATTATTAGCTGTTTCAGGTTGGTGTTCACAGTTGTTATATGTATAAAAGCTGACAAAGAAAACCTAAACGCGCTCTTCTTTTTGGAAAACTAAGAAGCTGAACTTGGGTAAAGTTTTTGTGAGGAGAAATAGAAACGATCCTAACTAAAGATACTTTCAAAATGTCATTAATAAGTCATCTTTTTACAAATATTTGTTCTGAAACATGTTAATTTCTGATCAATTCCTGCTGCTCTCCTAGTTTTGTTGACATGTGCAACAAAGTGCATGTTAATTTTAACAAATTTGACTAGTTTAATCACAGAATTACTGATATTTTAACTTATAGTTGACTAGAAATAACATTTAGCCAATCATATATTTTCTTTCTTTACTGGTGTGCGCATGTTCCTGGCTTGTTTATTTTTGTGTCAGAGATGGCGCCTGGTCTGTTTGCAGTTTTTGTTTGAACAGGCTCTGAAGGTGAATCACCTCATACTGAAAAATAAATAAACATAATCTTAGGTCTGCATTATTCAGTTATTCCTATATAACCTTATACCCAAAGAATGTATTATTTTGTGCTAAAAAAAGAAAAGCCTATTAAAAGTGTGACTGAGATGTTTGATGTCTGGTAACTACAGGTGACCTGTGGTAGTGTAATATCCAAGTATAAAGGAGTGAAGGTACTGACTGAGATCCAGCAGCTACAGGCCGTAAACAGAAAATCAACTATTTATCTTTTATCCCCACCTCGTGGTGAGAAAATACCCGAATCCCCGACTTCATAGTTTGTAAGGAAGCATTAGCTTGTCTGGCTCGGTAAAATCGAAACCATTCTCTTACGACAACTTCTCAAATAATACTGTCGCGTTTTATTCATTTTCTCAAGCGTAAAAGTCATAGCCTCACAGGAAACACGTGACTTTTTTGCCCAGTTTTTAAGCTAGTTCACAAAAAAACACAGGGCTAATAGGTGGTTGAATGCTGTTCTACTAAACACTTTGTTGTGTTTACTGTGTCAACAAGTAAAACATATCTCAGCACAAGAATTTTACAGTTTATATCCGTATAAACAGACTCACCGTCGACTAATTTATCTCAGTTTGTTAGATGTCTTCAGATAGCCTACCTTACTTGATGCGTTTAAACTCGCTTTTTAATGAGCACTTTCAGCCCTGAGTTTTTTGTGTCAGGCAGCGCCTGGCGCTCCTGCGTTAACGCTACATGCACAACCTGGACTTGTTCAGCTGAATCCGCGGATCACAGTTGGAGGCACATTGTATATATACTAGAAAAATTAAACAACTACATTGAAAGATAGGGTTTTATCCAAAAACGGGAAACACACGTTGACGCTACGGTAGCCTGGAAGATCTAAAATCGGGGCAAATTAGCCCTTTGTTCTCGTTCTGTTGGTGAATCCTGAGAGGACACCCGCAGTTACAGTAAACTACCGCCACCTTCTGGTCAAGAATTGTAGCACGAAATGTAGCGTGCTTCAGTTGCACCCTGTCTTAAATTTCAGTTAAACATCAGTTATTTTTTATTTCCTTTCCCTTTGTTCGTTTTACATTAATTAGGAATCGTCTGAAATACTGCGTAGCTTTCTGAAAGTTAGAATTCTCCAGAATTAAATAGAAAGCAGTAGAAAGTTATACCTTGTCACGTGGTCCGAAACAGCGTCACGTGACCGTCACGTAATCTCTTAAAAATAGACGTAACCGGGGTTAGTTGGGACAGTTGTTGTTACGTTGTCAGCGGTCTCTTGAGTCATACTTTTTATTTTGCGCCGCGGACCTTTCAAGAGGCGTTTTTTGTCACACGTATAACTGCGGTTTACAGCAGAATATAAGTACCCGAACTTTTCCGAAGCACCAAAACACAGCTAGCTTAGCCTAGCTAGCGGGTCTAACGGGCAGTGGTTATGGAGTGGCTGAGCAACGGAGCTTCTCCTCAGCCAACCCAGGAGTCCAACAGTGGCCCCACGTCGACACCAAGTGGTTTCAGTGAAGCCCATTCTCACCAGCAGGTAACTAATTAGCTTTGCTGTCGCACTTTTAGTGGGAAAACTGCCACCTAGCATGACAGAGGTTACTAACGATTACAAACATGCTAAGTCAGTGGCTAACTCTGTTAGGGGGGATGTTTGAAGGAAGTGAGCCCACTTCAGAGCTACAGGGCTAAACACTGAGTAAAGTGTGGGGCTAATGTCTGTTTTAAAATGATGAGAATTATTAATATTATTCTTGCCAAGCTTGTTATTCCCACAAAATACAAAGTGAGCTGTGTTGAGCTGCATACCAGAGAGTAAATGCTGACCCTGATTCAACAAAGGTGAAAGGTGTATTAATCTCCTCAGTAAATGATTAAGATACGACTGAGTTTTCCTTGGAGATGAAAAGATTGATGAGATCAGGGATCAGAAACAAACAACATATGTTCCAGAACACTGACAGCTGCAATATTAGACAAAGTAAACAAACCACCCCTTTATTTAAATGTCCTAATGCTCTACTTTATGTAAAAACATGCCAGCTTTGTGAGCATGAAAGCTAAGAAGCTAATGACCTACTTTTGGGTTTCATTTTTTTAATCTGATGTACTTTCTTCTCTGCTCATACCTGAGTAATTACATAGAAATGCAACAAATAGTCAGCTGTGACAGATTTCTAACATGTATGACTAAAATCAAAATAACAAGTAAGGGGAAGTGAATGAAAATCACAACACATAAAGCATTTTGTAGGTATGAAGGTGGTAAATATCATCAGTCAAGTCTTTAATCAAGATTATATCCCTCTCAATCCAAACATTTTTGGATATGCTTTTGCTGTTAGTAATAATATAACAGTTGTTTCTAGTTATAATGCAGGGAAAAGCATCTTCTGTGCTAATGAAGCCTGTTGATGAAGGTTTCTTTTGTCTTCCTCCCAGCAGCAGCCGCCGCCACCACACCTCTGTGACTGCGCCGTGGCGTCGCTGTGTCAGAGCCAGCAGCGCTGTGTGAAGGCCTCCATTGTCTCCGGCTGGCGACTGGCTGAGGCGCAGGACCAGCTGTGCTCTTTAGGCGTCCACAGCTCCGAGTCGCTGGAGCAGGAACGCGCCCGGACTCTCACTTGCCCGGCAGAACTCACGAGCACCGAGGAGGAGTGGCGTCGCAAAGAGAGCATGCTGGGAGCTCAGGGACCCAGTCGCAGTCCCGTGCTTGGCGATACCGGAAGCTGGGACGTTTTTGATAGGGTGAAGGAAAATGTTTGATGAATATATCATTTATGCCCGAACTAGAAGACTTGACGAAATATAGATTCATCGTGTTATTTGTATATGATACATTTTTCAAGTATTTGTCTGCACCTACCTTCTGCTGACTCTAAAGTCGTGTGTTCACAAATTTAATGTTATCTTTTCTTCCCTAGAGTATCATCAACGCCCAAAATCAGCCTGTAGACGTGGATCAGGACAAGTGCAAAACCTTTCTTCAGAAGTATGAACAAGAGCTCAGGCATTTTGGTAAGTGGGACACAAAATCACAAGTGTTGGTTTGGACTTATTACTTTAAATTTCAGCCAATACTTTATGAATACAAGTAGATCATTTGCTTTGCTGAGAAGATTTCTGTATGATTAAATCATTTTCAGAACAGCTGAAAAGTGCGCAGCTGTTGCTCACTTTAGAACAAATTACAATATTATTATTATTTGTTTATCTCTAACTAATGAGGTGTTTTCTGAGGTCTTCATAAAACAGATGTTCTGTGTTTCAGGTATGTTGCGGAGATGGGACGACAGCCAGAGATTTCTCTCCGACACGCCTCAGCTCATCTGTGAGGAAACGGCCAGCTTCTTAACTCTGTGGAGCATTCGACTGCAGCAAGAAGGGGTAATGTGACGATGACTGGATCGAAACGATGTCCTTTAACAGAACAGACGTAACAATTAATCTTGTCTCATTACGAGCAGCATTTGGTTCTTCTTCCAAAAAGCTCAGAATCATGAAACAAAACCCCAAACACTGAAGATATGGCCACCTTCCCTAATTTGTACACTGTTAGACATCACTGTATCTCCTGAAATAAACCTTTTTCACACCTGAAATTCTGACATTTCACAGAAGAGAAATCACTCTTTAGGAATAACATTTTTAAATGCACTTAATTTATCTAATCATGGTGAGTTTTGGTGTTTGCATTTGCACGTTTCCTATCACTTTGCAGCAATATAGCTGCATTTTTTGCTATGCAGTGTTTTATAGATTAATTCGACCCATGGTGGTTCAGAAAGCACATAAATGTTTGACTGTCTGATATATATTACTTTTCCATTTCACCTGCTCATTTAAAATCCTTTTCTGCACCAAAGGAAGGCCTTCAGAGGTTAAAACTGCCTCCCTCTGTAAGCTGAACCTCTCTGACAGAGATGCTCCTAACATACAGTTTGAAGCTTCACTGAGTTTATTCTCACTCTGGCTACAAATAAACAATAAACATCATGTTTACCAGTTTAAATATGAAGTAATTGTATTAGTCTAATAATCTGACAGCTTGAATAAAATGATTTCTTGGGGTAAAATTGAGTTGTTTTTTTTTAAACTTTGGGCTCAGTTTAAAAGTTCCAAACCTTTTTTTCGTGTGTGTGTGTTGTTTTGCAGAAAGAAGCCCTGATGGAGCAGGTGGCGCACCAAGCTGTAGTCATGCAGTTTATCTTGGAGATGGCGTCAAACTCTCAGCAGGACCCCCGGGGCTGCTTCAGGCAGTTCTTCCACAAAGCCAAAGTAAGACCGACGCGCTGTATGCTACACGTACATGTGTGTGACGCTTACAGCAGATGTTAGGAGTTAAACTGTGTGGATTTCTGCTGAAGAGATGAATCACATTTGAACGTTTTCTCATCACCCTTTTTATGTTTTCTGTAAACCTTTGTGTGCTACTACAGCTGTTTGTTTTCACTGTTGTCTCTCTGTAGGAGGGACAGGAGGTCTACTTGGAAGTCTTCCACGCAGAACTCGAAGGCTTCAAACAGAGAGTGAAAGAATACACCGTTAAATGTAAAAACCACACCTCCAACTCTGGCACAAACTACAGATTTGACACCAAAGAACCAACGAACTTCATAATCCAAGTAAGCACTGCCTTGTTTTCCTGAGTTATCAAGGCTGTTGTAGTTCCCCTGATCAGCTGCTAGGTGGCACCTCTGAGTATTTCTTACTCATATCGGAACTGAATGCAGTTCTTTCTAACTTCTTACATTTCTGTGTTCATTTGAAAACTATAGAAAGATGAAATATTAAAAGCACAGTAATCAAAAAACCTGAAAGGTGTCACTTAAAATTCAGGGTGTCCCCAGAAAATGGACATAATTTGAAATGTAAACATCAGAGTAACTACATGTCCCAGCAAATGACATTATTATAATTTATGTTGAACAAGAAAAGATTTATTTATCAGAATTTCAAACGAGAAACTTAGAGTGATGTAGATTTTATACCGGATTTCAGCAAAACTCTATCCTCCTTTTGCTGTTTTTTAAACTAGACATTACAGATTCCCACGTAATGACGCAATAAAAAGATAATTATAGATGTTAGAAAAGTAGAAACGTAATGTAAAGTTTTTACTCATGTTTAATGGCTTGTTGCTGCCTTGCTGCAGGCAACAAACGATTAAACAGCAGCCTTTGTATTTGTGGACTAAATCACAGCAGATCCGCTCCATCTTTGTCAGACTGGTTTTGAGGCGTTTGTGAAATCTGAGCTGCTGTTTTCAGGTCTTGTGGGACCAAATATACATACAATTAAATTAGTGGCCAAATAAACTACTTTTTAAGCCCCACACTCATCTAAATTGTTAATCCCCTCTTAGTTTTATATCATAAACGCTACTTCAGAAATGATCAGATCTTTATTAAATGTTGGAATTTCAATGCTCTGATGATAGTAAGAACCGCGTTGCTGCAGAGTGTTGAAGAAAACTACTTCATTGTACGTTGAAAAGGCCTTTTGTGAGCGGTGGCGTGAATGGAAGCCACCTCCCCACTGCTGGCCCCACAGCTTCACTACGCCCCCAAACATCTACTCAGAAAAGGGGGAAACCCTCCCCTTCTTTAGGGGGTTCAGGCCTGCCGAAACTCAGGCTCATCCTGCTTTTAGATTTGGGGTTTTCTTTCCCTCTCATGGTGTCTCATGTGACCTGATTTTGAACCCGATGACCTTGAGAAATGCTTTTGTTATTTGATAAATAAACAGAGTTACATGTTCAGCATAATCTTCTAAATGTGTAAATTTAGGTTAACAGGGCTCAATAGAACCTGTTTTTCTAACTGTTTCTATCATTTTTCATCATTCAGGACTCTGAATATAACACGAAAAGTTGCTTAGAGGCTGGACTTTGGACAAACACAGGGAAATGGACAAAGGACGACACTACAGATACAGAAGACATGCGGATGATGGAGCTCTCATAAGGACTGTAGGTCTGACCCCTGCTCCTCTTTCATCGCAACCGTCCCTCCCACGTAGGAACACAGAGTCCGAAGCTCTTCATCCACACCGGGCTAAAACGCCATCACAGAGCGGGGATAAACGGAGGCATGATCAGTCATCACGCTGCAACTATCAGCAGGAAAAGGACTCTCCTCAGCGTTGACTTTCATACATGGCTGCTGCTGCTGGCCACAGACAGGATGGCTACAGCGGCGTCTTTTCACAACGAGTAAGTGTTGTGCCATAGATGGAGCCCTTTGAAGGTGTTTGTTGCTCAACAGAGACACGTTCTCTGAAAAGCAACAAACTGTTGCACATTTTTGTCCAGATCACACAAAGATTATTAAAAAGCAAACTATCTGGGTACCGGAGTCAGGACTCCAGTCAGCGGAACAGTGACTGAGGAATCACGTGACGTCTGAGAGAACTGTCAGGATGTGATACGCTGAGTTTTAGCTGAAGTTCGGCTGGTTGATAGATTGAATTTATTTGATTTCAGTCACGCTAAAAAGTGCTTCTTATTAGTGAAATAATGATGTGATTTGAAGAATAGATCCAAGAGTTTCCATTTTGTTACCATCTCATATTAGACATCATATCACCTTGTTTTTGTTTTTTTATTTCAAATTTATTATCTGCTGTCAAACCTCTTGGCTTTAAGCTCACATGCAAAAAGTGGTGAAGGTGGATTATTATTTTTTTGTTGTTGTTGCATCAACAGGAGAAATAGGAATTTTACAGTTGTTTTTTTTTTTTTAGTCCAGCCATCAAATCGACTGACCAGCCTGAAGCAGGCGCTCTGCTGTGGTCAGGTTCTCCCCGCAGGTTCTCCCTGCCTGATCTGAATGTAAAGAAGCTGCTCGCAGGCCGATAAATAATGTATTCTCTTTGAGTCTCAGATAGGAATGAAACTGAGATGCTTCGGTTTCTGCAGTTCTTTAAATGTAATTTTTGTCCCCTTTGTTTTTGACAGAAAGGCCATCATGAGCAGCACATCTGGCTGCCTTCAGTCCGTCAGGTTAAAAATTGGATGGGTAGTTTCTGAAAGATGCAAAACAGTTTTAATGACCAGAGAGACTCTGTGTGTTTGATCAGTGGTGCTGTGATTAACATGAGAGGGTTAGAGGATGCTTTAGGCAGTTTAAGTATTACAGTAAATAATTCCCTTTCCAAAAAGTGTTCATTGGTGTTGTCTGGTAAAATCTGTTCTGTTCATTCATTATTAACATGTTGTATCTCGGCTGTAAAGGAGCTTAAACTGCTCTGGAAGTCATGAAACACGAAAATACCCGTCAGTCGTTTTAACATTCAGTTAACACGATTTATGCTTAAAAAAAAACAACTGCTGTACCTGGTGGCAAGAGTAAATAATGTGGGCGGAACAGCGTTTGTGACAGCAGGTCGGCTTACCTGGAGGCCAAGCTGAGAGGTGATGGGAGCAGGCGAGAGGCTGACGGTGAAACACATCGTCCTGTAAACAGCTGAAAGTTGCTCCCCTGGAAACTGACTTGTTGCTGATTAACCAGCCAACATCATGCATCGATTTCTTTTTTTTTTCTTTCTGATTTGGTGGTATAACCAACAAGAACTGACTAGATCTTTAAGGTTTTGCCAGCTGTACCTTTTTTAAGTATTGACAGCCAAAAGTATCTACACACGCACGCACGCTCTGTGGAGGTTTAATTATGTGGGTAAAGGAGGAGTGGATGGAGAAAGGGCTAGACTATTCAAAGAGATTTTTACTGAATTAGTGCAGATAAAGGCTGAGTTCTTTACATAAAAATGTGTTTATTTAAATTTAAAAACGACATAAAGGTGAATTCTTTAAAGCACTTGAAATAATGGCCATCTTTTTTTTGTTTGTTTAAATTGTGTTTTCTCATCATGCAGGAAATTAGAAATGAGAGATGGAATTAATATTAAACATTGTTTTGTTGTTTGCTGCTTTTTGCATGTTTTTTTTTTTCCTTTAAGTTATCAGGAAACCTAAAAACTTTTCTGAGCAACGCTGAGACTTTCAGAGGAATTAGGAATATGTGAAGCATTAAATCTAATGTTTGACTCAAAGCTGCTGGGATAAATGGAGGATTTTACGATGCAACAACCAACGTATCACAACTGTCTTTATTTCACTACACCTGAGCTGCTGCTGCTGCTGATGATGATGATGATGAATCAAACAGGTTTTATCAGCAGGAAAGTTGAAAACTGTGGAAAATTAAACCATATTTTTTTATTTTAAATTTAGTTTTAATATATAAGGAACACTTGGCCACAGCTTGAGTCACAATAATGGCATGAATGAAATTGCAGTGAGTCATAAATTCCTGTAACTTGGGATTATAAAAGAATAAATCTGTAATTGTCAGATGCAAACATTACATCATTTAATTTAATAGAACTGAAATACAGAAAACTTTATCATCAGCTTTATAATAGTGATAATCATTAGCAGGAATTCATGACATTCTCCATCTATTCTTTAATTAAACATATTTTATTTATTTTTTATTCTTTCTCCATAATACCCATTTAACTATGCAAAAATAATAACTGGGTTTAAATAGCTGTAGTAAGGTGCTGCTTCTGGTGTCTTCCTAAATTGTGTTTCTGGAGTTCAAGTGGTTATATATATATATATATATATATATATATATATATATATATATATATATATATATATATATATATATATATATATATATATATATAATTTTTTTTTTTGAAGTGGAGTTTTGTGGAAAGGTTATGAACAATCAATATCTTACCTGTCAGAGATGGCTCCATGAAGCCTCAGTTTGGTGTAGTTTTTAGGCTCGACTGGCGAAGTCACGGCTAGTTTGAGACGCCAAACCAAAGCGAGTGCTGCCATCTTCAAACAACTCCAGTCTCCGAAACTTCATGGCAGCATTTTAAAAGCTTTTACACCAGATCACAAACTGTTAAAAATCAGAGTGAGCAGTTTGATGAACACTGATCTCAGCTGCTGCTTTATGATTTAGGACTGTTTCCTGTTTTGTGTTGTTTTTTTTAAATGACCATATCCACACGGTCGGAACTGATAGTGCTGCTGCTAACTCTGCTAGCTGGGATTCTTCATCTTCCATCGGCCCGTGTGGAGCTGGAGCACGGAGTTCCTCGCTGCTTCTGCTGCACCGCTGTCAACGGACCACTTCCACTGTTTCAGAGGCTGATGTTCCATAACGTCAAAGTCGATCAATTGAAACACCCAGTGTACAGTACAACTGGTTTATTGTGATTTATACATACTTGTGACAGTGCTGAACTGTACATGAAAGGAGATGCTCGATGCTTTTAAAGACGGAAGTGCAGAAAACGTGAGTTGGCACGTACAGTACACAGCAGATACACACTTTAAGGCTTTTAACAGGGTAAACATGTAAGCAATGTGTAAAAACAGCAAGCTGATGCTTTCCAACAACATTTAACCCTGTAAAAACTGTGTCAAAGTATATGATTATTATTATTATTATTGTTAAGACGTAATTGACAAATGGTCAAAATGAAAAGAATTTGGAGTGTTTAAGAGGCGTTACGATTAAGACTTGAAGTGGTTGAAACATCATGATGGTTTCATGTCATTAAAAGTATTCAATACAATAATTGTGGTCCATGACTGGGAGGAAACAAAGTATTTATAACCAAACTTCTTGAGCTGCTCGACAAAAGCAGCAAAAGGCACTTGTGTGCGTAAGCATCGGGTTCCCTTTAACCCCTCGCAGCATAAAAACCAGGCCCCATGAGGCGTTCATGCACACATTTTAAAAAGCTCACCACACTGTTTTCATTATCCAAAAGGTTTCAGCACTCTGTCTCAGTGTTGCTGGGATTAAAATGATAAGAACTAAAGCTGGTTACATTCCTCATATTCTCTCCTGTTTCAGATCCTACATGATTCAGTATTTAGCTCCTGGCTTTAAAAAAGGCACAAAATGGATGGAAGAGACACTCGTTACGCACAAACTACCCTGATTTTCCCCAAACTCTGATGGTAACAAACCTGCAGTGCTGCAGTGAGCACTGAAAAGAAATCCTAACATCTATAGTCTCGTGTGAAATGAACTAATTTTGCTTTGTCTTCATTTTGAAAATTCAGAGCGTCGGATTCACGCCAACGTTCACCGATAACGCCCCCGTTCTTCTGGCACTTGGATTGGCTCGTTTCAGTAAACTCCCGGCCTCCTGGTTCCGTTCCAGGCTCTTTAAGCAACTCTTTGGCTGAGCGAGGAGAATTTTCTGTGGAGGAAAGCTTCGACGTGAGGCCAGATCTTGTTGGTTTCCGTCCCCGAGAAGGTCTCCAGCACGCCTTTACTCCTTAAAGGACACAAAGCAGCAAACGGCGCTTCAGTTTCTGTTTTTACTTGGTGCTTCAGCATTACGATTTATCTGTAACTCTTAACGTATGCAGAACAGTAATCATCACATTTTAAATATACTGTAAAATGAATGAAGCAACGTCAACTGGTCTGTTGGCATCTGAAGAGGGAACTTTCAAGGATTGTGATCAGATAGTTCCATATTCTTGTATATAATGTCAAAAAAGAAGAAAATTTGAATATTTTCGTGTCTTATTGGAACAAAAATTGAACATTTAGGGCCAGTTGTGTCTTTTTCTGATATTGTTAAATGTCCAGAAAAAACGCTGAAACATTTAAGGCTCAATCTGCACTTTGCTTGTATTCTTCTTCTTAGGATTTGATTCTTAAGGTCAGGGTTCATTAGAGGCGACGACCTACATTGAAGCAAACGTGTCACATTTTTTATATCAGATGTCTGTTTCTGGTGATGCAAAATAAAATATTTTACATGATACAGAAGATTCTGCAAAGAAACTTTAATTAAAGGCCCAAATAATTTTGTGTTTAATCAAAAAAAAAAGATTCAATCAAGCAAATTAGTTTATATGCGTTAATGAAATAATGTTCCTTAAATTCACATGAACTTCCATATGCAGTAATGTTTCCCTGGGTGTTTGTGTGTATGACGGCCTACCTGTAGTACTCCAGGACGGGTTCCGTCTGGGTTTCGTAGCCCTTCAGTCTTCGTGTGACTGTCTCTGGTTTGTCATCATCTCTCTGGACCAGAGGTTCCCCCGTCACGTCATCCAAACCCTGGAAAGAGAGACAAACGTGCCGAGGTAAGTTCTCTCATCAGAACTCTCTGAATGGGTTTCACGAGAGCTCCGAGAAAGTACCACGCCTGTTAAACAATACGCAGAAATGTTCCAAAAAAAGGTTTAACAACATAATCAACTAATCTGAGATATTATTATTATCCCATCTGAGTTACACAGGTGTTCTCATTAATGGTATACAACTAAGGTAGCAGTACATAGTACAGCCCTGTGAGTACTGGGTACACACCTGGTACCTACAGGGAACGGGCTGTATTATGAAGTAACTTGTTACCCACTATGTACCCAGTACGTAGTGGGTAAGTACCAGGTATGTATCCTGTATGTACTCAGTAGATACTGGGTAAATACAAAGCCGTATTATCGGTGTCTACCAGGAAACTTTTCACTTTTCATCCAATGCCACCCATCAGGCACATTTAGAGGTGTGTTTATTCACCTAACTTTTTAATTGGATGCCTAATTTACAAAAACCTTTCACTGCTGGAAGATCACACGTACATTTTTCAAAGTTTGAAAAGTCAACTTTTGTATAGGTGATCTTCATACCAAAAGTGGATTTTTGAAAAGAAGTGCATTATCTGAGCAACAGTAAGTGCTGCAAAAAGCCAAACCATGTTTGGGGTTTGATCAGGGCCTTCCTTTAAACCCACCTGAGCTGCCTGACACACTCACAGCTGCTTACAGCTTTAGTTCACCTTCATTTTGTTTTAGGTCAACGGCTGCGGGTCGCAAACCAGCCAGCTGCTGGGGATCATTGATGCCAGATCAGAAGTGAGCTTAACAAGGAGAGTAATAACTTTGTGATGAATTCAAAAGGTTCTCATTGATCCCACCGATTCGTTTCGGACAAACTGGCAAACGTACGTAGGAAAGGCTGTATTTACGGTAACTTTAGGCGGGTTGAAATCCGTGTTGTAGACTCTGCCGCTTGCGATGTGAGTCCAACGAGAAGTCAGCCTCTCTTTGATGGTCAGGAAAGGCACGTTGAGGTTGATGACCGTGTCTATCATGTAGGCGTTATCGAGAGCTTCTGCCTGGGAGACTGTCCGAGGGAATCCTGGGAAAAACAAAACAATAAGCGTAAAGAACAGAAACAGATGTGAGAAATGTTAACATTTAATAAAACTAGCATTCCTTGAAAGAATGCATATCACATATCTTTAGTGCAATCTGTCACTGACTGGATCATGTGATCATGATGACTCTCAGCTACTACCATGCCAATTTTTGGCTTAATATCTGTAAAATCAACTAAGTTATAGCTATTTATGTGCTACATTTGATTAGCCTTGGTGTCCATCTTAAACTGGGTTGACTCCAAAGGTTTATCAGATGTGGATGAAATAAAAATGATCATGATCTGAGAGTGTCAGTGAAATCTGTCCCATAGAGTCTTGTATACGTACAGGCAATTACACTGTGACTGAAAACAGGATGAAATTAGGACCTTCTTCAAGGCCATAGTGTCATTAAAAACAGTACAATCACCAAAATTTTGTCAATTCTTCCTTGCAACAACCTCAACATTTCCTGAAAATTTCATCCAAATCTGTTCGTTGGTTTTTAAGTAATCTTGCCAACAAACCAACCAACCAACACTACCAAAAACGTAACCTTCTTGGCGGAGGTAATTAACCATCTGTTTAGTAGTTTATCTATTATTAGAGAGCAAACTATAAATGGCCGGTCTCACACACGCCCTGAGACCTTGAGCACTGAAAGCTGATAACATTTCCCTGAAAAAGAAAAAAAAAAAAAAAAAACCTGACAAGCGAAACAAATTTGAGTTTTCCTACCATCCAGCAGCCAGCCGCTGTGGTCTATCCTCCTCAGGTCGTTCAGGATGATGCGGGACATGATGGCGTCGGGGACCAGCTGTCCCTGATCGATGCAGGACTTCATCAACAGGCCGAGCTCTGGTTTACAAAAAGAACAGAGGAAACCATCACACTCACGTGCATCAGGAAGCTTTAAAAGCACTCTGTTTGTCCAATACATGTGGTGTCAAGTTTCTATTCAAACCAGAAAATTCAGCATGTTTTACTTTTCAGCCAGCTGTATTTAGAATTACATTTAACAAAAGCGGCAAACCTGTCATTTAATTTACAACAGAATCCAAAACTTCAGGCAGCTCTGAAGACTAACAGCTATATTGTTAAAAAGGTTTGCCTGATTATGGCAAAAGAGAATTACATTAAAAACAAATTACTGAATTACATACATATGATATACTACCACAAATCAAAAAACTGTCATTTTTACAGTTTTATTTTCTTTAAAAAACACTAAGGTAGCAATACAAGACAACCCTGTAAGTACTGGGTAACAAGTCCCTTCATAGTACAACCCAGCCCTTTTAGGTATCTGGTAAGTACTCAGTACTTAGAGTACCCAGCACATGCCGGGCTGCAGTATGTGTTTGTTTGTTTTTAACAAATTAAAACTAAAAATGAAAGCATTATATTGTTTCTTGATTTGTGATAGTTTACCATATGTAATGTTGTGATTTTGTAATGCAAGAAATAAACAAAATACACATTAAACGCAATTCAAATTGACTGTAAACAAAGAACAGTTATCAACTGTGAATATTACTATTTTTAAAATATATTATCATAGTGTGTCATAGAATGTGTTCATATTTATCACAGTGAAATACTGACATTCTCAGCTGCTGGTATTTAACAATAACTTCCTCATTTTTTGTTTCTTTTACAGCACATTGTACGCAGGATGTGTGCAAATCTCTCAACTGCAGAAAGATGTGTAAGAAATCAACATTTTGAATCTAGTTCTGTGTAAAACTTGTACAGCAGCTAAAGTTTAGGCGACCCAAAGGATCTGTCAGACCTGTGACTTGTTTCCAAACCTCATCAGCCCAAACCTTGTTTATTCTAACTCCTCGATCCCTCACAACAATCAGCAGCTGTGTGCTCCTTTAAGCAGGGCTTTCATTTCATCAGCGGTGACAACGAAGCATCAGAAGTTCGTGAAAAGACACGCAGATGTTTCCTGATTTTTTTTTTTATATAAGATTTGTCCTCCAGACAAGGTTTGGAGGACAAAGGATATTTTCTCAGAGAGCTGCTGACAAGAAAGACAAAACCAAACCCGGGAATGAGCGAAAAAGATAACATCACAAGACGTTACACTCAGAGTGTGACTTGTTAATGATTCTCAGCCACTACCACTCCAAGTTTCAGCTCAATATCTGTAAAATGTATTGAGTCATAGCCATTTTATGTTGGCTAATGATTAGCTGTGGCAGCCTTCTTGCCTTTGCCACAGATTAGAAGACTCCCTCTTTTTTGTCTTTCGCTTCCACATTAACTGGTCAAACTCCAGCTGAGGAAATCGTCCTGCAGAAACTACCTGACTCTGTAGTTTACCAGCCGCCGACAGCAACACCGAACAGTGCCGGAGGTCAAACCGCCTCTGACACAACAGGAAGTCTTCAGGGAGCTGCTCTCCGTCAGTTTAGAGAACGCGGCGTACGCGGCGGGCCCGCATGATAAATCGCAGCTCGAATTCAAGGGCACTGGTGCGGCGCTGGTGAGCGAAAAAGCAACAAGCGGGAAGGATTACTGGGGGAAAATGTCTCACTCAAACTGCAGCACGAATGTGCCTTCATCTCACAATGATTAATGAGAATATTCAGGAACAATCGGAGGGGTGAAAAGTCAGCGGTTCAAGTCAAAGGACTTGTGGTGGGAAATTCAATCAGGCATGATCAGTACTGACTCAGAAAAAAAAAATACTAACGCATGAAAACACGTTTACTTAACAGGAATCTATTTATCTTAACTTGTATGTTTAACAGCTCTGAAATCAATGTATTTGTGCTGAGTAAACAGGTCAGTTTAGTCACTCTGAGATGGGCCTTAGTTAGGTCTGAGTGTTCTGATTATCGTCTGCTGTTCGTCAAGAACCACAGGACACATTTTAATAAAACTGTCAGAAAGTAATTACTGGGTGTGCATCTGCAACTGTTTCACTTTTGGAGTCAATCCAACACAAGATAGACGCCACAGTTAATCAACATTACCCAGCCCCAAAATGGCGGTAACTCAGTCAGTTTCACAGACATTGAGCTAAAATTTGACACAGTAGTAGCTGAGAGTCATCCACAGCACATACTCTTAGTCTAAAACTCTGGAGATATGCCTTCCTTCAAGACATGATAGGCCTTCCGCAGTAAAACGTGGAGCTGCTTACAGCTGCAGCAGATACAAGGAGGAAGTTAAAACTTGGAAAATCAAAACGTCCACCATGTGCACAAGGCTCCAAAACCTGTTTGAATTTTTCTGTAGCCATGTTCCCTCTATCATGCAGCTGTTATAAATGATTTCTTGATCAGTGCTCGTTCCTCTGAAGGAGCATAAGCTCACAGTCGCAGTTATCTTTACAGCTCTTTTTTAATCTTCACCCAAGGAGCAGCTGACCTCCTTCCAAAGCTCAGGCGAATGTTTTTAGTGCAAACATAAAACCATCTATAAACAGTCTATAACCCTGCGGACCTGTTTGACTTTAGTCTGAGTGGAAACTTGACTTTCATACGCCTTTCATCTGTGGCATGTCGAAGCAAGATAAGAAATAAATAGGAGTGGTGCTCTTATCACAAGACGCAGAACATTTTCAGCAAAGTTTTCAATCGCCACGATCGCCTTTTATTAAAAAAAAATTAACTAGAAGAGCTGCGTTTTCTGCAAAAAATACAGTGAATGCTGAGTGACTGCCGAAACCTGCTGAAGAAACTGATGTAACAAGCTAAATGTAGCAAAACACCAGCTAAAAGCTAATAGTATCAAAAGGTTAGTTAGAACCTAATAGCAGCAGAACTAGAGCTAAAAGCAGCAAAATTGGATCTAAAAGTAGCAGAAAGGTACCTAAAAGCTAAAATTAGCAAAAGATTACCTAAAAAGCAGCAAAAGGTCAGCTAAAAGCTGCAAAGGGCAAACTAATTGTAGCAAAACAACCTGGCTAAAGGCTAAAACTAACAAAATGATATCTGAAAGTTAAAAGTAGCAAAGGCTAACTAGAAGCTAAAAGTAGCAAAAGAACATAAAACAGAGCAGGATTTTTTAAGTTTTAAAAGGAACTGAGGAGCTCTCAGTGTATTTCTACAGGGTAAATATTTGTAAATAAAGTTAAATAGTTTATAGTATGCAGTATAAAAGTTACAAAACTCATAACACAGATCTGCTGAATGAGCTGAATCCATTAATAGCACAAAGTATGCAGAAGAGGTTCTGATTGCAAAACAGATATTGCAAAATTTAAAAAAAAAAAACAGGAATACAAAAGTGTGAATGCAGAATCAACATTCACACTTTTAATAAAAGACCAGCCCTGAAATGGTGTTCTTAAAGTTAATCTCTGACACGTGCCGCAGCTGTGTGCCTTCAGTTTTGCTTTCGTCTGCCTCACCTGTTTGTTCCTTGATGTTGGCTCTTAAAATGTCCCCGCTGGAGACGTGCTTGAGTCCAAAAGTTTTGCTAATGCGCCCGGACACCGTCCCTTTCCCCGAACCCGGAGGTCCCATGATGACAGCGCGGATCACTCTCTGCACGACCATTTCCACTCGGGCGGTGCTTCGGATTCACGCGCGACAGGACAGCTGCAGGGGCTGGCTTCAACGCGCCTCTCCTTCCTATGGATGCTCGGATCGAAGCTCGTAGAAAATGATTTTTATTTTCTCTCACCCCACAGTACGAACTACGCAACAATGGGCGAGTCTTAGAGAAGCCACTTTCAGTCCTCCTGCTCTGCTGAGACGAGAGGAAGAGGAGGGGAGGAGGAAGAGGAGGAGGAGGAGGAGGAGGAGGAGGAGAAAGATGAGAAGCCAGCTCAGCAGCGATACCGAGCCAACAAACGGAGATGGAGACCTCTGCAGACCCAAATTTCCCCCCTCCTCATACGTGTTGAAAAACCTACCCTCCTTTAATAGCTTTAATTAACTTGCATTTATTGTATAACACGGTTATATAATTGGTTTACAGGCGAAAAAAGCTCTGGCAAGGTCGATTAATCCCTTTCATCCCCTGAACAGGCAGCTTGGCAGACGCTCTGAACTCCCCACCAATGTGTTAAATATATTTTAATATAATTTGAAACCGTTTTTTATGCATATTATATTTCTAAATGTTGCTGATTTATATATGACTTAAATACGACGGAAAAATATGTCGATGCTCGTCTTGAGAAGGGTGTAGTTTTCGTGCAGTAAACAAACAGGCTACGTCTGTTAGCCTATTTGTTTACATTTTTCACGACTGTCCTTTTAAGAAGCAAGCCACGCCCACCCAGTTTTTAGTGGTTGCACTCAGTTTATCAGCCACGGCTGACAAACCGGCTGAGGGCAGAGTTTGCACTCCGTTTCAAGCGTCTTATCAACCGGATTCTAAGCTCAAGATCCAGCGGAGAGAAGGCTAACAGCGTTATTTCGATCTCATGGTCCAAGCGTAATCAATAAAGTCAATATTTCTGTTGAATAAAATGAATTATAAGCTCTATGCTAACAAGTAAGGTGATTTCTGGATTTGTTTGTATGTCTCTGTTGCACATTGCTAATGGAACAATAAACTTAGATCGCTCCGACAGGTCGTTCACGACACCTCCCTCTTTTTCTGTCATTTAAACGGAAAACTCACTTTCCGCTCGTCTTCACTTCTAGTCAGGTCGCACCCCGGCAGACCAAAAAGGAACGCGCCCACCTCGCTGTTTGTTTGTTTACACTTTTAATGACTGACTGTGAAGAGGGCGGCCATCTCTCCAGTTCAAATAAGCGGTGCCGCCATCTAGTGTCTGAAGTGAGAATTACACTTAACAATAAAGACAATTGATCTGTTTCTCACTTTTGGTTAATACATGCCATTATTTGTCAATGGAGGCTTTTTAATCACTTATGAAGAATTTTCAATACAGTACAACATTCCTGTTGTTTTGGGGGATTATTCAAAGTTTTTTAGGGTAATTTTCCCTAAAGTGCATGAGATTTAAACAGACACCTCCACCTAATTATGATAAGATTCCTCAACCATTTTATTGTTTCCAACTAGGTCAAAAAAGTGTCTTTTAAACTCACACACAAAGTTTAATCAACAACAACAACAAAAAAATATTTAAATAAATTTAGATCGAACAATTTTAGTAATACAGGTATTCTGTCCATATCACAAGTCCAATAATGTGAATCTGCAGGAATTTAAAGAGGCTAAGCATAACACATTTTATTTAAATATTTCCAAGAACTTAACTTTACTGATCAGCATACGTTTAAAAGGTCCTTGATTTTGTATAAATTTATTTCCTTCATTAATATTGTTTTATTACTCTATCTTACTTTGTATTTTTTGCAATGTTTTTGTGGTATTTCACGTTCTTCGTGCATGACTGATTGGTTACATTTTGTAACCTGGTTTTATGGCTACTTTAAGTAAAAAGTGTGTTGTGCTTTTTAATTATTTATTATTCCAATGGGGCGGGAAATGTAGTAGAGCGTGTGGCGAAGTGGCGTTGAAACGACAACAACACCTTTTAGACCCTCCCGCTTTGCCGTAGTCGTGCCTCTCTTCAACGTCTTCTCTGCACAAATGCACGTGGGTTTCTACGCCAGGCACAAACAACAATAAACATGACAAGCGGCGGGCTCTCGTACGACGGCTGTAATTTCTTCAGGCAGCGGCTGGTGTTGTCGACGCTCAGCGGGAAGCATGTGAGGATAAAAAACATTCGGTCCAAGGACGACGACCCGGGGCTCCGCGGTGAGTCGCTGCTTCGCTCCGCGCGTGGCGTCGCAGTTAGCTCGGCGGCTAACAGGCTAGCTGTTACGCAGTTGGGAGTGCGTTTATTACTGGGAGTTAAAAGGGTGGGATAGAGGTGTGAATTAAAGGTAAATGCAGTGCTGTCGTGTTATTCCAGTTTATGTCGTTTTGAGATCTTGATAAAAGTTTGGAAACGGCACCTGAAGATGTTTTTTCTAACTTTAAATTAGTCTTTATATTTGCGTTTTATTTTGCGTGTCTGTGTCAGAATTTTAATTCCATGTGGAGCTTCTTTTTTTTGCTTGTATGAATTTCACATTAAGAGGCACAGTTTGCACAAAGCACTGCAAATATCTGACTTAAATTTAGACAGCGCATTACCTGACAAATTAAGCTGTCGGGGCATCATTTACTTGATTCCAAATATTTACCAATTGTATGTTTATTTCCTGCAGATTTTGAAGCCAGCTTCATCAGACTTCTCGACAAAGTGACCAATGGTTCCAGGATAGAGATTAACCAAACTGGTGAGTGGTAAATAAAAAGTTTTGTATCTCTAATTATTAGTTGTTTACTCTCAAAGAAATAAGGATTTTTCGCAATGCATCACAAACAGTAAAAAAAAAAAAGTTGCATAGTTAATCAGTATTTACAAACCCTGGTCATTTAATTTTAAGCTGATGAGCAGACTCATTTATTTTAATCAGGGGAACATCTCAGACATGCAGAGTAAGGGTTTACTAGGACCAGTATTGAGGAAACTCATTAATTTAAATTAAATAGCTGTGTTCTAACTATTTGATTAGGGCTGTGTGTTTTGTGCTTTGTGTTTATTTTGGTCTGTCTGTTCACAAGGATCCCAGTTTTGATTCAAAAAATTTTTTTAGTGTTTTTTCTTTACATGCAACTTTAGAGACCCAGTTTCTGATTTTATCTTTACATTTGTGTCTAATGTCTCATTATTACACAGATTTTTATCACCAAAAAAAAAGATTAAAAACCATAAATAAACCACAGTACTACTTTTCTTTTAACTACATAAAACTGCTTTAAATCTAAATACTTTGTGGAGGATAATGTCTGTTTTTGTGTCTGTCTTTACTAGGTACTGTGTTGTTTTACCAGCCTGGCCTGCTGTACGGCGGTCCCGTTGAACATGACTGTAACCCACAGCGTTCAGTCGGGTATTATCTGGAGGCGCTGCTCATGCTGGCTCCTTTCATGAAAATGTCTCTGAAGGCAACTCTCCGAGGAGTTACCAATGACCCCAGCGATCCAACGGTGAGCACGTATGGATAAATAAAGTCACGCCCTGTTGTCCTGCTTCATTTTGATCCACCCTGTTAATGTTTAGATGGTATAGAGTAGCACCTTTTAAATCGATATGCTCACCTCAAGTTGTTTAGTTCAGAAAACGTATCCCAGAGTCATATAGACTCTGTCGTGTGCTGTATACATGCTGACATGTATTTGATGCTAAGAAGAGTTAATATTTATGTATGAAGTAAGTTCAGGGTCATTGTTGTTTCTGTAACCAGTTTATTATTACAGCCACTTTATTAAGTACATGTTCAAAGGACTGGGTTGGACCCCTTTTTCCACTTCAGAACCACCTTGATTCTTTGTGGCATAGATTCAACAGGGTGTTATAAACATCCCTCAGAGCCTTGGGTTCATATTGACACGACAACATCGCACAGTTGTTGCAGATGTGTCCACGATGTGAAGCTCCTGTTCCAGCACCTCCCAAAGGAGCTCGATTGGATTCAGAGCTGGTGACTATGGAGGCCATTTGAGTTCAGTCAATCAGGACTCATTAAGCCAGACCATGTTTTTCCAATCTGTTTTTGTCCATTTTTGTTGAGCCTGTGTGAGCTGTATCCTCAGTTTCCTGTTTTTAGCTGACAGGAGTGGGTCTCGGTGTGGTCTTCTGCTGCTGCTTCAAGGTTGGACATGTTGTGTGTTTAAAGATTCTGCATATTTTGGTTGCAATGAGTGGTTATTTAAGCTACTGTTGCCTTTCTGTTATCTCAAACCATGTCTGTCTATTCTCCTCTAACCTCTGACATCAACAAGGCCTTTTTGTCTACACAACTGCTGCCTAAACTCCAGTGATGGTTATGTGTGAAAATCTCAGACCAACAACTATGCCATGTTCAAAGTTACTTAAATTCAGCAAGTCAGCTTCACCGCCAAAGGCATTGAGTTGCTGCCTTGTGATTGGCTGATTAACTGTTTTTGTTCACAAGCAGTACAAGTATACCTAATAAAGTGGCTGAGTGTATAAAACCCAGATGTGTTCTGGTGTCCTCTTCCTGACCCTAATTTTGTCTCATCTTTTATTCTCCTGTTTTGTCATGACAACCTAGTCTCACTCAGTGCATCTTCTTACTCAGAGCTGCGTTGTCTCAGTCAGTGATGTCAAGAAACCAAATAACAAGGAAGCAGTCAGAAATCTGCACGGGACAGAGCTGTTGTCATAGAAACAGTGTTTCTGTTTGTTGTTGTGATGGTGGTGTATTTTGTAGACTTTTGTTCTGGTACATTTTCCTCTCTCTGCAGACACGGGAGCTTTTGTCAGAATTTCTTTTGCTGTCTTTTGCAGGTTGACCTGTTAAAGTCCACGGCTCTCCCTCTGATGAAAAAGTTTGGGATAGATGGAGAAGGTTTTGATCTAAAGGTGAGGACTCTGTGGTGATCTGTTGACAGATGTGGTTGAAAGATTAAACACGTTAACATGTGGTGCCGGCGCTCGAACACATCAGTGTCTGTCTCTGCTGCTACTCCCTCAGGTGGTGAAAAGAGGAATGGCACCTGGTGGAGGTGGAGAAGTAGTTTTTACGTGTCCTGTTCGCAGGACCATTAAGCCCGTCCAACTGACTGATCCTGGCAAGATCAAGAGGATCAGAGGTGTGGCGTATCTTTTTCAAGCTCATACAAAAATGTTCATTACTGCTGAAAATCCTCTTCAGGAGCTTCTAAAAAGTAAATATATCTACTTCACAGTGAATGTTCCAGATAATGAAATAAATTTTTATGGGTAAACACATTAGTGATGATGAGGTGAGATTATTGTTTATTTATGTAAACGTTAATGTATGAAAATAAGTCCTAGGGGTTTTGTCAGTTGTTGATTTGAGGGATTAAAACACAAACTTGGTCAGGTTTTTTTGGGGTCTCTGGAGCTCCTTGACGTTCTAAACTCAGATATTCGGTACGAGTTTCACCTCAGATGGGCAACAGGATAGTGGAGTCCACCAGGAGCGTCCTCAACCAGTTCCTCCCAGACATCTACATCTACACAGACCACATGAAAGGGCTCAACTCAGGAAAGTGGGTACCTCTGTGTTCATTGAAGCTGCTACATTCTGCTATTTGTTTTTTTCTGTTCCTCTCAATCCTTGGTTATGGTGAGGGGTGACACTAATTCAATGTTTTTTAACTGCAGGTCTCCAGGTTTTGGTCTAACATTGGTGGCAGAAACACTAAACGGTTGCTTCCTCAGTGCGGAGATGTCCTCCACACCGCAGGGGCAGGGAGACCCAGTACTGCCCGAGGACCTCGGCAGGAACTGTGCCAAACTGCTTTTAGAAGAAGTTTATCGGGTAAGGACCCTCTCTCACAGAGGGATTAAAATTCTTTAGAAATACCTGAAATACATTAGCAGAAAACATGATAATCTCTTCGTACGACGACATTCGCTGCCCTTGTTGACACACATTCCCTGATAATGAGCCACGTCTGCAGATCAGCTGAGAAACTGCTTGTTGGCAACATGACAACGCAGAGAGCAGCTGGGAGACGTTTTCTGAGCTTCATCTGTAGCTTGTTTTATGAAATCTGCTTGGAAAGAAATGCTCACATGCAGAGGAAGTTTCTTGTTGGGACTGAGGCTGTAATTTAAATTTATAGAAAGAAAATGTTTTTTTTATATTCTGCTTTGATTTAGTTTTTTTTATTTTTACATTGTTTTATAGTTTAAGTCTATATTCTAAAACAACAGGACAAAGCTTTATTATGAGTATATTTATTCATACATCCAAAGACAAATTGTTCATGTGGTCAAAATGATAAACCTGTTCTCTGTTTTCATTTTGCTGTTTTCAGCACTAAAGTCTCATTTAATGTGATCCATACTGCTGTGATTATTTAAGGCTGCACAGTATATCAGAAATATATAATCATTGCAATATTTTAACACATTTAGCAATATAAATTTCAGTTTTGCAAAGGAGTGCTTGGTTTGCAATAAACCGTAGGTTGTAACATTACATCATCTTTATTTGGTCATTCAGTGAACGCTCACTCCCTTCATGCCCTGATTGGATTTAAATATGGATGATAATGGCTGAAATGGCAAAGTACAGTGATTATAAGTTTCATAATAAAGCGTGGAAAATCAAGGTTTATTGTAACCAATATCACAATCTTTAATAATAATAATATTGCAGTCACATGCTCTTAAATATCATTCAACCATGCTTAGTAGTAGCTCTGTTGTATACTGTTTTAGTGTTTCTGTCTGTTAGCAACCACTTGGCATCTTTCAATGAAATCTGCAGAAAATAATCATCAACTGATTTTTAATCTGTAAAATGTGGTGAAAGTGTCATCAAGTAGTTTTTTTTGTTGTTGTTTAAAGATTAGTTATTAAGATTGCATTCATCTCTCCTGTGACTTGGTGATTTCTAGTTATTTTCTAAAGTTAAACAGCATTTTTTGATATTATTTGATAATTGAACGCTTCAGAACAGCTCCGTTGTGATTCAGATATCCGTGGCTTTAATTCAGGCTTCAACAGTTTTAGCAGTTTTCTGCGGACGAGTTGATGAGTCAGTGTTTTGTCAGGAATTCACGAATGGAGACATTTTTGCCCTGGAGGGGAAAAAAACGAAACAAAATATATTAATGTACCTCATTTTCCACTTATGCGCTGTGGCTGTATGAACCATAAACAAAGCTGGTTGTTAGTGTACACAGACTGGGATCAGCTCACGTGATCACACAGGTACAATGACTTGGACAGAACTTGCACAATCAGGTTCTGTGTCCACATGGCTGCTGGACTCAGCCTTCCCTCATCGGATCCATGTGAGTCCAGTTAGCTGCTCAGGGTAGCGCTGATTAACTCTGAAAGAAGAATATTGTTGATTCGTCCTCTTAACTCCAAGCAGCGGAGTGCTGAGCTAACCACTCTGTTTGGTGCCTTACGGGCTGGTAAGTGCAAAAGTCTTTCCGCTTCACTTGTTTCGGCTCTGAATAGAAAAAGGACGAAAGCTGCTCGAAGAGCATGTAAATTAATCCGACGAGTTCGACCACTCGCTATTTGAATAACAGCTTCTTTTTTTTTTATTCACAAAACCAGCTGGTAGAGCAGCTGCAAGAGCTGAGAGGAGAATCATCAGAATAGAAGGATGTGTCACTCTTAAACTGGAAAAGTTTTAGTTAAATCTGGAAGAAAAAAAAATGGGGCAAAATTTTCTGGATTTGTGTTTAAGGTCATGGGTGGGTGCTCTGTGTCTGTTTGTTTTATGGTTAATCAGTACAGTCTTCTAGTAGTGAGGCACAGATGCACCACAAACATGTTTTTAAAAGCAGCGTCATCACAGCAGGAGCTGATGTAAGTGGGACACTCTTTACATTTTTTAGTTTAATAATATTGTTTTTTATGTGAGGTTACAAGCAGCTCCAGCTGCCATTTCTAATGTTAATCTGAATCATCACCGCTAAGCTAATAGATATAATTCGGCGTTTCTTATTTTTTATTGGCAATTATTTGTTTTTGTGTCACGCAGTTTGACCGTTTTAGTTGATTTGATTCTATAAATGCTTGAATGTTTATTTAGCTGCATCTTCGTTTTTTTTGTTTTTGGTTTTATTTTGGTGGCTGTTTGAAAACAGATTTCCTTTCGCTCCGAGGATTTAAGGGACTTTTCCACAAGTCCCTGTGTTGTTGGGTTGTGTTGTCCTCTTGGGACATTTTAACTATCTCTAAAAGGCAGGATGTGAAAGTGGCAGTTATATATTAATCCACTGTGTTGCATCGTTTAGTTTGTAGAGAAACGGAGCTCGTTCAGGATGGATTTAGGTAGTTTTGGTTCCTCTGATCCAAGTGAAAAAGGTAAGATTTAGTCGCTAATACTTAATTTTAGTTTATTCTGTTTTTTGAAGACAACAGCTGAGTGTTAAATAGAGACGGATATAATTTTTTTAGTAAAATGCTGAGTTTAATTTCAAAAATATGTTTAAAATGTGTTCAGAAAAGCACATGTAAATCATAAAACATGTCTTATATACTAGAATATTGTTTAAAAAGTCGCAAAATGTTAAACATTTCAGTTAATTTGAAGCTTGCTTGTGACAGGAGGGATGCAGTTAAACTTTTCCTTAGCACAATGAACAATATAAACAGTGTTGTCATACTTTCACAGGGTTTTCAGTGCTCTGATTACATAATCGAATCACAGTTCTGCTGACAAGCTGCCATGACGCCTGGATGACTGAGATATAAAACTACTTTGTTCCATCGGATGCACAATAAATAGTGATTTTTTAAAAAGGAAATGTTGATCAAGGTCAAACGAGCCCTAAAACTGAATCTTTTTAGAATGATGTAGTTTGGGTGTGTCCAGCTACTCACATGGATTGGGAAATTTCAACTGTAAAGTAATCACAATGGCATGTATGTACTTGAATACAGAGCTGATCCTCAAACATTTAACATTTTATGTCTAAAACGTGGAGAATCAGGAAACGGGGCTGGGTACTCAGATGAGTAAAGCCTTTGAGAGAAACATGAAGACAAATTTCAGCTTTTGCAACCATTGACATAAAGAGACTTGTTTATTGTTTTTAATGTGCAAACAATAGGGGAAATAAGTATTTTAGTTTAAAAGTCTTGTTATTCTAGTTATAAAAGCCCTGAAAATTGTAAACAGTTGTGCTCCTAAATGTTTATTGGGCACATGTTTGTCCTTAGTTTGGATCCAGAGCTATCAGACCTGAACCTGAAGTGATCAATCCCACAGTCGAAGGGTTCATTTCTCTGTGACGCACTTTGCTGTTGTTTTTGTTGCTGAAAACACGGCCCTTCTCCTCCTGCTGTCGTAGGGCGGCTGCGTGGATTCATCCAATCAGAGCCTGGCGGTGCTCTTGATGACCCTTGGCCAACAGGATGTGTCAAAGGTTCTGCTCGGGCCGCTCTCGCCGTACACGTAAGCCACCGTCGTTCAGTGTCTGACAAATAACACCCGAGCTCTACATCTTAGGGAACTTTACAGACTTTAAGATGGCACAGGGGCGATAAATGCTTTTAGTTCTTCTTCTACTTCTTCTCTTTGCAGACGGCTGTAGTTCAGAGTTCTTTAAAATAATAGCCTTACAAAAATTTATTCTACATAAACTCATTATACTTTTTCTTATTTATTTATCATCACCTGCTGATGAAACACAAAGGCAGATGATTGTTTTTGCTCGTGTCGGTGTTCATATGTCTGTAGGCAAAACATCTCATGAATTGAATTTAATAAAATTTTTAGTTATTTTGACATCTACAACTGATTCACTTTTTGAGTCAGTCCAATTCAAGATGGCTGCCACAGTTAATCCACATTAGGCGACACTAAAATGACTATAACTTGGTCAGTGTTACAGATATTGAAGTAAAGTTTGTTGTGGTAGTAGCTGCGGGTCATTTCCCACACGTACTCTATCACGATACTACACTAGATCACACTTAACATTGTTTTCAATAAAATAAGCTGAGTCTAAAACTGTGGCATGAAAGATGGCGGGTGATATGCATTCCTTCAAGGAATGCCAGACCTTACTTTTTACAGTTTTTATTTTACTAATACCCGCTAAATGGGGTTCTTTGTCACCGGATCGTGTTTCAGAGTAAATGTGTGCAGCTGAGACTTCTGGGTGTTTCTGTAAAATCAAAGGTCAATGAACTGTTTATACATAATTTTTTTATGTTTAAACACAACATGCGGTTTAAAAAGGTTAATCTATACGGGTAGTTTGGGAAATCTGTTGCCTTTTGTCTCATGTGACATTGTTTACATCGTCACTGTTGGTTCAGTTGCGAAGAGTAATTTACATTTTAAATGCAGTAGAAACGGTTTTATTTTAAGGAAAAGTAATACATTTGAAGAAGAAATAGACAATAATCAGATAAGCGTAAGCTTTTATTCCAGATCTTTTTCATAAAGAACGACCTATGAACTGTCCATTTTCAGCTATCATGGTACCGGTGCTGTGTCCCTGTCAAGTACAGTACTATGATAACTGAAGATTGGCAGTGCCATCACAAAACACTCCTCTTCTCATTCAGGTAATGTTAAAGAAATGTCAGTGATGGATTGTTTTAGAAAACTTCATACGACCTTTCTTTTTTTTCTTGTTTGCATATTTGCAAGGTCACACTGCTCTAAAGGTCAGTGTGTTTAATTTAATGGCACTTTAAACCAGACTAATGCGGGAAAAACAAAATGTTCTCTCTGTCTCTACAGGATCGAGTTTCTGAGACACATCAGAGATTTCTTCCAGGTTATGTTCAAGCTCGAGGTCCAGAAGCCTTCAGAGGACGAGAGGAAAGGTGGAGATAAAGTTCTGTTGACTTGTGTCGGAGTCGGGTATAGCAATATAAACAAAACTGTCAAATAAAATAATTTATTTGTCTAAATGTTGATGTTTTGTGTTCAATCTTCTCCTCAGACCAGAATGTAGGATCAGTTCTTTATTTCTTTATGAAACCATATTTTCAGTAAAAAAGAAAGTACTTAATGAAAAAGTAAATATGTAGGTAATAACAGTTCAGTCAACTGTGCCTACAAACAGTATCTATAAAATATGTATCTTGACTTCCACATTTTAAAACTTTTTCACTGATGTAATATTAACAGTGATCAGCAGCTGGTTCTGGGTGTTGCCTTCACAGCCCTGATGCGTTCAGGCTTCAGTCATCTTGGCCACAGAGCATCTTCAGGGCTTCACCGTAGTTCCCGGACACTTCGGACTACGATGACACGGAGACGCAGAAAACCAAGAAGTCAGACGTGTGTTCAGCTCCTCATTCAGAACAAAATACTGTTGCTCATGCATCGTTTCTGTCCAGTTTCTTAGCTAAAAACAAAACTTCTCATTGAAACGCATTGAGATGTCTTTAGATCCTTCAAAAACTCTGCTCTTTAAAATTAGCAGACTTCATCCGTATGCATCTCCCTTTGGTTTCTTGTCTTTTTTGACCTTTAATGCATCTTTTTGTCCTTTTATGTCTCCTTATGCTTTTTCTGTCCCAACGCTCCTCGTCTTGTTCTTTAAATTTCTCTACTTTGAACAACTATTATTCAGCTTCAGCTAATTTCAGCCCTCAGCTTCACACTGTACTTTTTGCAGAAAATGTAAAAAGTTTCTAGTTTAAATACTCTTCCTCTTTGTGCACTGACCTCTAACTCGGAGTAGAGGGAACGTCCAAACAGCTTCTTGTATTCCGCTCTGATGTCCAATAAATCGATCTCAGACCGACTGACGAGGATCCGCGTCAGAACGGACTCCGTGGTTCCTGCGCCCTGGGCATGGCGGAACAGAAGAAAACGATCCAATTATTCAAATGAAATGACATGTTTTTCAGCTTTTCCTAAACCCTACAGCTTTCAGTCGTGTCACTGACGTACAGGAAGTCAAAGCAACAATAAAATGGCGGCCTAACATTCTTTTCCACGCGACTGCTGATCTGTGTGGTCTGATGTGGCTGAAAGCCCGCAAATTAACTAAACAATATGTGGATTTTAATCAGTTCACTGCTCGTTCTGGGCTTCCTCGTGAAAGTCAAGACAAATGATTCACTTTACCTTCATGCTCTTGAAAAGCAGCTCAGCGAGGAATGCCGGAGTGTTCTTCACACACTTCACTAGGCAGAAAAATATTTTAATGTGTCTCAGGGGAAGATGAAAACGTAAAATCAGATCTGAAATGTATGATCCAAAAACAAAGACAGTACAGATTTGTTTCCTTACCTACAGCAACTAAAAGTTTCTCCAGGTCTCCAGACATCTCGCTCTCAATGCTTTCCTGCAGAGTTTTCTTACTAACGTTCTTGTACTCCACAAGAGCTGCCAAAACACAAATAAAACTTAAGAACAAAATCGGTAACATTCTTTTAGATTAAATATTAACTAAGGATTGTATTTTTTTGATGGGTACAATATTGCCACAGTTAGATTTGTTGAATGCAGATGCATTAATGGATGCATTCAGCTCAGAGTATCACTGTTTCCTAAAAAAGAAAAAGAAAAATAAACAGTGTGACCCACTCTGCCGAAGCTGGGGAACACTCCTGTGGCAAAGGATGTCGATGAACTTCTTTTCATCGGTTCCCCACTTCTTCTCTCCTGCTTCATACAGTGCCTGTGTGGAATAAGCACACGCAGGAAGGAGCAGTGTGTGGTGAAACAGGAAACGAGCAGGAATATGCAAAGTCCGACGTGTGTTTTTACATGAGCAACCACAACAAGATAAGCTGCTGGCTGCAGAGTTGTCGAGGACATAAAGAAATAAATGCAGGCGTCAGTGGCCCACCACATCAATGATTCAAATGTGGAGAACACACCTTAGCGTCTGCTTTGGCTTTGGCGGCGTCCACGTTGGTGCTCTCGTCTCTCTTTCCCTGTGAATTTAAACAAGAGAAAAAGTGTCATCCAAATGAACTAAACTTTCCTCAAATTTATTTAATATCTATACAGTTGCGATTAAATTATAGCGAAGACAAGCTTCACTAACGTTTCGAAGAAAAATAAGATTTACTGACATGTCTTCTGAGATGTCCTCGTGAGAAGATAATGAAATGGTGGTGTACGGTGTAGTGCATGTCTGTACGGCAGGGGTCCCCAATCCTGGTCCTCTAGGGCCACTATCCTGCATGTTTGACTTGTTTCCCTGCTCCAACACACCTGATTCAGTGGTTAAATCGCCTCTTCATGTTCTGCAGAAGCCTGTTAATCACCCATTGATTCAAATCAAGTGTGTTGGAGCAGGGAAACAAGTAAAACATGCAGGATGGTGGCCCTCCAGGACCAGGATTGGAGACCACTGCTGTACGGCCTTCCACTTAATGCAAGACTGCTGGATTTATCTATGTCTTACTGATAATTAGTGTTCAAAAGGACTCTCTGACAGTCGTAGGTGAAGCAGATTTTGCAGCATGGAACTGTCCCATCCATGGGACTTTCTGCTTAACCTTTCTTTGCAATTAATTGTTAAAAATAAAAGAGGCGGTTCCTACCATCTCCATTATTTTAATTTTAATAATACGCTCAGTTTTATTTAGCTCACAGTTTCAGATCACAAGCTATTTTTTGCCAAGACTTCTCAGCAAGTTGATGAGATATAAATAATTGAAGATGCTGCTTTTTATTGAATGTTATGTTGGCTAGTTAGGCGTTTTGGCGCTGAATTTCCTACTGTGTCTGCATTCTCAGTTTTGAGGAATGCTGCATCACAGCGTGGTTTTATTTTACCGTACGGTACCTCAGCCAAGATGAGCAGAGCCTCGCCATAATCTCCAGACACCTCTGACTTCAGGTCGTGAATCAGCTCTCTTCCAGTTTCTTGAATAAAGCAGAACAACAGAATGAAGTTTACTGCAAGCAGCAATTTCACAATAAATTTACAGCTCTGTCATGCGTTTCAACACGGCTTCGGTTATCAGACGTGAAGTTCCTGTTAGCGTTGGAGCTGCTTACCTTTCAGATACACGTCAGAAAGGCCCTTGATCTGTTTGTTGGATCTCGAAGCAAAGATTTCTGTCAGGGTGCTCTCGGTGGTCCCTGCACCCTGGATGTGAGCGTTTGGAATTCCAAGTGAATAACAATGATGTGACAAAGTAAAACTAAAGTGTAAATAACAGATAATTATGTTTTACATTCTCAAAAAACAACAATACTGTGGTTTTGTTGCTTCCCAGTAAATTTACACATTATTACTGCTCGCCACCGAAGCCAGATGACCTTTTGGAGTCAACACGATTCAAGATGGCGGCCATATCTAATCTACATTAGTCAACACATATATTTACAGATGCCAGGATAAAACTAAAATCTCACTGAAAACGTTGACCTGAAGCATCTGAAGACCAGTTTGCTTCCCGACGTATGCAAGCCTCACCTTCATGGCCTTCATGACTTCATGGCAGTCAAAGACAGAAAGAGGCGTTGCCAAGGCAACCAGCAAGTCCTCAAAGTCTCCGTGAGTGTCACCCTCCAGATCAGCGACTAATTTCTAATGAAGGAATACAAGAAACTCACTTTAGGCTGAGCTTTTGACTTTAATAAGGTTATATAGCTTTGAACAAAACGTCCTGTTGAATACCCTTCCTGTGGCTTTCTCATAAGCCCTGGAAATAAGCTGCCTCTGAGCATCGCTCCTTTGGGTCAGAACCCCAATCAGGGTCTTCTCTGTTGTACCTATAGAGACAAAAGCACAAAACACTGCATCCTTACACAGAAATGGTAGAAATATTTGCTTTAAACACTATTTAAAAAAGGTCACATTTCCATATTTGGTGACTTTAAATTTGGTCACTAGGTCAAACCTTGTAAATGACATTTCATGCAATACTGCAGGATCTTGCTTGAACTGTTTGTTATGTGTTGGGAATGACTCTCAGCTTCGTCAAGTTTCAGATCAGTATCCGCAACACTGACTGAGTTACAGCCGTTCTCGTGCCGATCAGGCAGCACGACGGCTTAGTTCAAACCCCGGGTTGGACCTGGGGTCTTTCTGTGTGGAGTTTGCATGCTCTCCTCGTGTTTGGGTTTTCTCCGGGCACTCTGGTTTCCTCCGACAGTCTAAAAACATGCATGTCAGGCTGCCTTAAGGCCCAGGTCTACCTTGAAAAGGAGCTATGGGACTTGCCTGGTTAAATAAAGGTTAATAAATAAAATAAATACAGGTGTGGGTGTCGTCTCGATCTTGCTTTGCCTCCAAGTGTTAATGAGTAGTAGATGAACACCCAGTGATTACTTTCTGGGAGTTTCACTAAAGTCTGTCCAGTGAGGCATGAGATATTTTGCTACCGGACAGATGGGATCGGCACTAAAAGTTAATAAAAATTGTGCTCCTGTGGGCAATAAAAAGTTCTGGTAATAGTTATTCATTAACTCACCGATGCCCTCTATGGCCTTCCTAAGAGCAGCGACATCTTCTTCTACTTTAAAACCTGCCTTCTCCTTCACAGTTCCTCTTGTGTTAGACTGCAAACACAATAATCATCCGCTCAGTTGTAGCAAAGTATATCTGCGTAACAATAATACATGGAAAGTAGAAAATAAAGCTCCAATTTACTGTCAAAGTCAGAGAGGAGGGGGAGTCCAGGAGCAGGTCCAAGTCATCCTGCAACACATCTTTAAATTATCACCAGTATTTTTCTCATATTTGGAACCAAAAGCACACATTTAAAATCATGTTTCCCAAAGAGACTGTATGAAAACTCACCCAAACAGACATGGTTTCAGTTGAGGAGATAAGACTTTAAACTGGGGGAAAAAAGAGAAGAAAAGCATGAAAGATCATCATCTTCATTGCTCCAGTTTTGCTTTATATGCTCAAATATTCGACCTTCGAGGTATTTATGGGCAAATCTTACACGAGCTCACAATATTTTTTCCTTGATTTCACTTTGCATTCAAAACGTGTGCGGTAACAGAACTTCAGGAGGGAGGGGGGAATAAAAAAACAACCCTTCGACGAGTCTAATCTGAGACAGCCCAGGAAAAAAGTCCAACAAGACAAAACATGGAGCACAGACGGATCAGCGCGATAAAAAGCAGGAAAACGGCGTTTGTTCTTACCGAGACGGGCAGATGAGATGTTAGGAAAGAGATATTTACAGTGAACACAAGCTGCCACACCTTTCAGAGAAGTTGGAGGAAGCTACGCCCATCTATGGAGCAGGGGGAGGCTGAATCACACATTCCTCATCCAAACTCCTCCTCACTGATGAAGAGCAGCTCTGAACTGTCAGAAAGGCACCGTCTCTGAAGTAAAATCATAAATCATAGGTTATTTGGAAAATACTGCAGCAGAAAAAGATTAAAAGATTGCTTTTTTTTTTTTTAAAAAAAAGCTTGCATAATTCAGTTTTACGCAGAGGTCAGACATGCAGACAAGAAGCGTCCCTTTCAGAATAAAAGCATGCAATGACAGGAGTCCATTGTGATTCCGCTGTTTTTTTTGTTGTTGTCGTTTTTTATTTATTAGACCTAATCTGTGCATTACTCTGTTAGATGAGTTAGAAATTTAGACTTTTCCTCCAAACTGACCCAGCTCAATTAGTGGGTCCAAATGGGCGTGTTGTTGGTTCTCAGGACAGGAACAAGGATATGAGTCAGAGAGGAGGTGAAGGAAATGTAGAAACTTTGCGAACTGATCTAATCTCTCCACTTCATCACTGACATGATGTGGCAATTTTACACCCATCATCTGTCCAGGGGCGCCACCAAGAGGGGGGACCAAGGTGGTGGTCCCCTATTAATCTGCTGCAGTATTTTCCAAATAACCTATTTATGACAACAGCATAAAAAAATAAAATAAAAATGAAATCTGTTGTGGCTTTTGGTTTTGGTGTGCCGCCCCAAGATTGTCAGCTCTCCATCTGAGCCCCTATTTGAAAATGTATCGATATAAAATGTGACAGGCAATTTGATGTCATGTAAGCCAAAATTAAACCACTACAACCCAGGTTTAAGCAATGCTAATTACTTGGTTAGTTCATGATATGAGGACACTTGTTACCATTAAATAGCATTAATAATAATTATGTTATTTTGAGGAAAGGGACAAGTACATAGAAGTCAAGTAACTAAACAAACAAATAAATTAAATCCAAGTGAAAGTGGGACAATGGCCATATAGTGGCCATATATAAAACTGCAGGTAGGTTTTTTTTAAGGAAATTAAATATTGATTTATAGACTTGAATATATTGGGCATTTTTTCTAGAAAACTAACAAAATTCCTGAAGTAGTTAAAAAAGATATAAGGGGAAGTAGTTTTAAAACATTTCCCAATCTTTCATTTGAAATGTTTTTTTTTTAATTTACTATATCTCAGTAATCATCTGAAACATATGAGTTGATATATGTGTTACGAATATGTATGTCATCTGTTAGTAGTAAAAATAGTAATAGTAATGTAGTGATAAAACGTAGTCACCTATCACGTGACTACGTTGTCACTGCTCGTTACGTACATGCGTGATAAGAGTTTTTACCCTCAGTCAGGGCTGAAAGGGCAATTTCTGCGCTTCAAAATTTCAAATAATGACGACAGTGACAGTCTGTCACCATACAAATTTAGCTGATATAAACTTTTATGGTGATCTTACATATAAATGGTTGGACAAAGTCGTCAGAAAGTGGGCAAAATTGCCAAAAAGACAACTTTTTACGTGGCGAGGTTCGCCTGCAAGGCAAAACTGAGGGTTAAAATTATCCTTCAACAGCCGGGTAGCACCGTAACCTGCCTGTTGTTTGACAGCTCGGCGCCCGACAGGCTTTTCGGCGTCGTCGGTTTTGGAGGACTTTACTCGACAAGGGAAGCACTTATGTCTATTTCAGAATGAATTTTGTTCCAGCTTACTTATTTTACTTTACGAGTGAGCCTAATTGCTAACTGGCTAGCATAGCTAACACACAAAGGAACCTCCCAGCTGTAGCCCCATCGTCTCGCTCCGTCTCTTTAAGGTTTCTACGCTTAGATTGGACAGAAGTGTGTTTTGTCCTGGTAGTCAGGTCAGTTTTCTTTGCCTTACAGGTAAGCAGACGTGAGCAGTCCGCTGTAGCTCGTTCCCTCCATTGTTTACATGGATCCCCTTCATCTGAGGTGCTTTGTTGTCCTAACAAGACTGGACAAATAAGAAGGAAAAACATAGTGGGATTATGGAAATCAGGAGGTAGCCAAAACTGTGCCATGCCTGTGCCAAAAAGAGGATGAGCTGGGCTCCAAGTGCCAGCTGATTTGTTTGACTTTAGCGTGGGCAGGAGTTTTATTTGTTCCCATTCAAGCTCAATCTTATGTAAGGACTCCATGGGGAGACCTAAAGCTCTCTGGAAACTGGGCCACTCCTGTCTTGGCACCGGGATGATGCTGGAGACCCTTCTGATCATCGGTCTTCTTGGCTGGGCAAGCTGTCAGGAGAGCCAGACCATGACCCTGGAGGAGAAGACCACCATCAGGTGAAATCTGTTACAGGAAACTCACACAAGATGGCACAACTTTCCTCCTGATTAACCTGTAACATTTATTTTTATTGTTTTGCAGGCACCAGATTATTGAAATGTTTGACCACGCTTATGGAAGTTACATGGTAAGGTCGTCACCGTGATGTTAGAGTGGTAATTATGTCCACTTTTTGGTTTTCTCAGTTGCATCAATCCACAGAGGGAGATGAGTCATCAACTGTCTGGATGAAAAGATATTATTAGTGGGCTTGTGCATAAATCGGATAAGCTGAAATGGGTCTAATGTTCTCTTATTTTAGGTAGTCTTGACATCAGACAGCGTCAGGAAAAGGATTGCTCTTTTATGGGCTTGTGGCAGATGGTATATTTACATGGTTTGTCTGAGAGACCAATTATAGGTGTGTAGATCGGTGTCTAGGCTAGAAGTCTGCAGCTTTTATATTAAAAAGAGCCATTTTACAGCCACAGAATCTACCTGACTATTAAATCTAAGGTAAAACAGTTTACAAGACTTAATTTAAATAAATCTAATCATATCTATAGTACGTTTTATGTTGCAGTGTGCCACTGTTTTTCAAAATTTCTTTAAGGGTATAAGCAAAACAAAAAGAACAGACAGTTCTGCACAAGAAAATCGCACTTTTTTTACTGAACCATCTCAACCTGTTGCTGTTTTTCCTCAAATTTGTAGAAAATTAGTAAATTCAGTAGCTCTCTCAAAGATAAAGAGAGCATTAAGTTACACCTTAACGTCTTAAAAACTGACCTGTTTGTTGGTTATTTGAAATCTAAATGCCCCTCCATAAAAGACTACAAGCTTTATTTGTTTAAACTGCTTTGGCTTTTATAGGAAGCAAGTCTTAATTTCTCTTCTTTTCTTTCTTATAAGATGGACTTGCTTTTCCACCATATTTTGATGCCTTAAAATCTAATCATTTCCAATAGATGGACAAACCTGTTTTATGCTTTTTGCAGCTGTTTGCTTCAAGTATGTTGAAAACTGTCAGAAAGTTGCTTAACCAAACTAAAAAACTCCAAGGTCAACAGTAAACTTGAGCACTGCCTTTTAAACATGTTTTAATGAAAATTAAATCTATATTTAGCTGATTCTGGTACAGATGTAAAGGTTTACTCTATAATTTGGATATCTACTAATTTATTTTTAAAAAAACCCTGAGTTCCAAGAAGCAGCCCAACACACTTGTATCAGTGGTGTCATTCTGCTGCAGAAATTTCATGCACATCTTGCAAACATTTGGAAATCTAAGCTGCTAAAACTACCCTTTCGCTTTTTTAAATAGAGTCTAAAAATGACTCGGGTGTTTGGTCAGTGTTGCAGTATCAGAGGGGTTAAAGTTGCAGGTTTGCAGCCCCCGGGGTTTAAAGGCCATCAGGTTGCCTAAAGTCACGAGTTGTTCAGTAAAATCTGTGTTTAAATTAAATAAGAAACCCCTGGAAGCAGCAAAGAGACTGAGAAAGTATCTGATTATTCCAAGTGTCTGGCTAATGTGCAACTCAGAATATGTTTTTAAAAAATTAAAGATGAAGTGAGCAAAATTTGAAGGACAGATAAATGTTTCTAAAACTCGGCCACACACTTATTGGAATATTTAAACTAACCTCACCTCCAGCAGAGTTGAAAAGTGATTTAAAATTTAACAGAAACCTTAATCTATGATTTGCAAATTCCTTTGAATGTAACACAAGCAGGAAACAAGCTGCGTTCGGTGCCTTCACTGAGCAGTTTCATTGTCTGTAAAAGTGCAAACAAATTGAGAATTTAGTTTCAGCAGCACACTCAGAAAACGTTGATAGTTAAAGACACATTTTCAAATGTGTTTCGTCACTCTTCATTTTTAATATCACATTCTTAATTATTTTGAATTTCATTATTGTCATTTAAAACTCTAACACCTTTTTGGCTTGAAATAAAGCTCTGCCAGCGCCTGTTCTGTAGTGTTTGGACAATCAGACAAATTACAAACATGAATGTCTTTAGTTTTTTAATAAATCTTGGTCGTATTTGCTCGTCATACGTCGATGATACATACATGATTATATGGTCAGTATAAGAATTTAAATGACTTAAGAGAAATAGTTTGTGGCATTTATTCTGTCCTCAGTTTAGACAAATATATAAAAAGTGAATACAACAGAGTGTTGATTGGATATGAACGTTAGCACGTTTATTACTTTCTTTCGGCTGTTTCCTACAGATGAGTATTGATCATTTTAAGTTTATGCTTTAGTAAAAGCAGTCAAAATAATGTGTAATAATTGCTGCTGTTGCAGAAACATGCCTACCCAGCAGATGAGCTGATGCCTCTGAGCTGCAGAGGGCGAGTGCGTGGACAAGAGCCGAACAGAGGCGACATAGACGACTCCTTGGGGAAGTAAGAACGCCTTTTATAGTCCTTCCAATCAGGTTTCCTGAAGCAAATGAATCCGTTTATGTGAGCTCAAATGAAAGCCATATGCACTTTTGATTTTAAAGTGTGCATTTGCCAGGGCCATTAGCATTCCTTCACAGGGAGTTGTCACAGTTGCTTTCTAACTTTCAGACTGTAATCAAGGAAAGAAACACAATGCTAATCCTCTTGTGCTTTTTCCTGTAACGAGTGTTTACCTTGATAAATACATACAACTTTAAGGGACAATGGATCCAGTCAACATCTAGGTGATGACATTTCTGAAAAACCTTTTGTTCTTGGAGAATGTAGGAACTTTGCAGACAGGCAACCAGACATGATGTAGTTGCTAAATTAGGCCAATAAAACTTACCTAAAGTCAATAAATTAAAGACTCATAGTATAGTAAATCAGTTTACATACCACAGGTAGTGCATAATATTATTTTGCTTCAAATTCAAGAAATTTGTCACTGAACAGTCTGTAATTAATAATAAAATTATTTGGATCTGTGGACAATTAAGCTTTATTGTGACCATGTCATAACATTTCTGACCTTTTCTTTCTGAAGGTTTTCTCTCACTCTGATTGACACCCTTGACACCTTGGTGGTGAGCCCATATTTTCTCATTTTGCTAGCATAATTTGTTCTTTTTTTAAATACATTGTCTCACCAGACTAATTTATTTACCTGTCAGCTTATTTGTTCTTGTCTTGTCTTGTGTGTGTGTGTGTGTGTGTGTGTGTGTGTGTGTGTGTACACAGGTGTTAAACAAGCTCGATGAGTTTGAGGATGCAGTGAGGAAGGCTGTGAGGGATGTCCGCTTTGACAACGATGTGGTGGTGTCTGTTTTTGAGACCAACATCAGAGTTTTAGGGTATGAAACTTATTTGTTCATTATACTGTGCAATCATTAGATTTGACTTTATACCAGCTTCTTTCTTTTTTTCGAGTTGAATTTCGGATAAAAAATGTCTTTCCAGTGGGCTGTTGGGGGGTCACGTCATGGCTGACCTGCTAAGGCAGCGTGGGGAGAGGATGCAGTGGTATCGTGATGAGCTTCTTCACATGGCCACAGAGCTGGGCCATCGATTACTTCCTGCCTTCAACACCACCAGTGGCCTTCCCTACCCTAAGGTAGTCCCTAATTTATATCTAACAGGTCCTTTTTGAGATGTATATAGTATAGAGCCTGCTGTGAAAAGCTGACTAAATATTTCTTAGAGAGTTTAGAGCTCAGTCAAATCACCATGTATATGTTTTGCTCATTAGGTGAATCTGCGGTACGGCGTGTTCAACCCACTTTCACGCACAGGCACTGAATCAGACACCTGCACAGCATGCGCCGGGACAATGATCCTGGAGTTTGCTGCTCTCAGCAGACTGTCAGGAGAGTCTGTGTTTGAGGTACTACCACCCTCTAATCGGAGTTCCTTTACTGTTAATTGTGGGCTTTAGTGCGTGTATTAAGTATGTTCTATTAATGTTTTACAGGAACATGCCAGAAAGGCTCTGGATGTCCTCTGGAAGAAGAGACAAAAAGGAAGCGATTTGGTGGGAACCGTCATCAACATCCACAATGGAGAATGGATCCGGAGAGGTGAAGCAGCTAAAAAAGCAGAAAAAACATTTTGTTAAAACCTGTAGTCCCACCTGTTTTCACACAAGCACTGATGATGTGACTGAATAGTTGTAATTTGCTAGTTTTCCCGTTTTTTTTGTGTTTGCAGAGAGCGGAGTTGGTGCTGGAATCGACTCGTACTATGAATACCTGATGAAGGCCTACATTCTTCTAGGAGATCATGTTTTTCTGCAGAGGTTTAACACGGTGAGTCATCCAGCTGTATTGTTTTTCTTGCTGCATCATTTGCACACATACTGCAGCTCCTTGAGCCGAAAACAATTTTCAACATTTGTGATGCATTTTCCACGTTATCTGTCGCAGCACTACAGTGCCATCATGAAATACATTAGTCAGCCTCCCCTGCTGCTCAACGTACACATGCACAACCCCACTGTGAGCATTCGCAGCTGGATGGACTCCCTGCTCGCATTCTTCCCTGGATTACAGGTCAGAGAGATTGTTTAAGAAGAGCTGCTCTGTTAATTATAATTTAATAAGAAGATAAGTGGCATTTATTCATTGTTTATCTAGGTTTTGAGAGGAGATCTGAAACCAGCTATTGAAACTCACGAGATGCTTTACCAAGTCACTAAACAGCACAAGTTCCTTCCAGAGGTAAAAAATCTTCTCATTTTCTTCCTTATTTAATGACATATAGGAGGAAAAGATTAAATATTTATAACAATTATTTATAACAACCATGAAATATATGAAATTAGCCTCTGTGTTATATGATTGTATAAAACTCCATACTTCATTAGTCATATTATACAGAGACAAAGAACAAGTTTTCGACATTTGTCCTTCTTTTTTTTTAAATCTGTTCATCAATATCAAGTCTCACAAAGTTTGATTCTTTCTTTTGGTCAATATTCCTGCAGGCTTTTACAACAGAGTTCAGAGTTCATTGGGGCCAACACCTCCTGAGACCAGAGTTCGCAGAAAGCACCTACTACCTCTACAAGGTGGAAACCCTTCCAGTTAAAACATACCATCACTCATTGTTAACATCCTTAGAAACTCTGTTTGAACTAATAAATAAAGTTGCTCCACTTTTCCACCACATGCACAAAGCATTTTCCTCATAGTGACGATGTATGTTGTAATATGCTGGATTGAGGTTTATGTTTTGAAATGTGCAGGCCACTGGTGACCCGTACTACCTCAGAGTGGGACAGTCCATCGTGGAGAAGCTCAATGCCTATGCCAGGGTGCCTTGCGGGTTTGCTGCTGTCCAAGATGTCCGCACCGGGACACACGAAGACAGGTTAGTGTGGGAAAATCTGCTCAGCTAAGCCATTCCTTTAGACACTGTCAGCTGGAAAAACAAGGTCTTATCTGTCTTTTTAACATTTACAGATGCGTGTTTGTTTTTGTACAGGATGGACTCCTTCTTTCTGGCTGAGATGTTTAAATACCTGTACTTGATGTTTTCGGAGAAGAGCCAGCTGCCGATTGATATTGACGACTACATCTTCACCACAGAGGCTCATCTTCTGCCCGTGTCCCTCTCCATCACTCGGGCACCCATTCAGCCTAACATTACAGTAAGACTATTTGCTTTAACGCAAACATATCTGCTCTTGCCAGATTTCAAGAAAGGGATGTTGGCTTTGCATACAATGCACCCTGCTGGATAATATGAACTGATAAATGATATTATGTTAGCTAAGTATTTTTTTTTTAACTGCACCTTGTCCTTTAGGAGGCTGTCCCTGCTTCTCAAGACGATGATCTGTTCACGCACTCCTGTCCCAGCACAGAGACGCTGTTCCCCAACAACCCCTCATTTGCCAAAACCATCAGGGACAGCTACAAATACCTCACTGGGGTGGGACGGGCCTTCAACTCTTTACCTGTCAGGTGGGACTAGTTCCAAATATGTATTTAAAATAAAAGTTATATTCTGTAATAAAAATGTGCTTTACACTTCACAGGGAAATCGAACTACCCTTCCACGATAATGTCATGGAGCCGGTGGAGTTTCTGAAGAGCATGGGCATCTCGCTCACCTCTCTGACAGAGATGACTGTAGGAGACGCCAAAAATCAAAAGGTACTTTCAGGTATTTGTACTCACCTTGTGTTACAGCGCATTGATTTTTAATTAGATGTATATTAAGTTGCTTTTTTTCCCCAGAAAAAGCTTATAAGCTGATGGGTTGAGTTCAAGCGGGCACTCTGGATTGAAATAAAGACGAGTTATTAATTAGGTTGAATTCAAATGAACAAATGGTTCAGATTTCAGCTTTTAAGCTTTCCAGATTTCCTGAAATATGTACAGTAGATGATGGAAAAAGAACAGAAGCAATCATTTACCACTACTAGACTACTGTAGAGTTAATAAAGAGGCAGAAACCACAAACATTAACAATACTGGGAGTTAAGATTAGGACAACTGTACTTTAGGTGTAAAAGGGATTTATTTACACTAATTACATTATGTACAGATCATGGGATGAATAAAGTGTCTCTTCGCCTCTTTCTCTGCCTCAGTATAAGCAGTAAAATGTGTGTGTTTATCTTCTGTCGGTATGGGAGATAATTAATCCAAAACAATCCTTGGTTGTCAAAGAAACCAGGGCTCCTGTATGTCTCATCCATAAAACTCTTAGAGCCTCCATTTTGAAGGAGGATAAATTTAATTGTCCACTTTGAGAAGCAAATGTTTTTCATGAAGTTAATAGAATATTATTCCAGATGTGATGCTTACATTTCACTACGATAAACCTGAAACGTACATGAAGTTAGTTTTGTAGTAACTTTGTCTACACCATTTAAGATCTGAGCCAAATTTATTAGCTTCCTATTTTGCCAATTAATTACTGTCTAAATTTATTTTATTAGTAAAAAACACATGAGGATAAGATTTCATATATATGCTATGGAGTTTATCAAGAAGAGGGGAAGAGAGGAAGTATGATTTATAGCATAAAGGCAAAGTTCAGTTTAATAAACAATAGGGCAAGTTAATGAATGTACTCCTTTTAATTTGGCATTTTGGGAAATATTGAATTGACATAGTTGTTTCCAATCTGTTTGGCCAAAATATTGATTCCCAGCAGGAGCAGAAAGGAGTGTTCCGGGTAAAGCTTTTTGCAGAAGTGAGACAGACACCAGAGGAGGAGGAGGTGGTGCCTCACGCTGTCCAGCTCATTTCCCCTCCATTTCTGGGTCGGACCGTCCTCACTGCCGGACCGGCCAAGTTTGGAATGGACCTCACTAAGCAGGAGCATGGGGTGAGATTGAACACAGCATCGACACAGAAGATTAGGAAGATTTATGTTTTTAAAATTATACCAATGTTTTCAGTTTTTTGTCTATATCGTATTTTCCTCAAACATGCTTCAATTTCACAATCCCTCTTCTCACAAGCAAAATAAATAGAGCAACATGTAAATTCCTGTGCAACAGGTGAAGGGCAGGATCGTGAAAGTGTCCCCCTATAATGCGTGTGGGCCCGTGGAGAATGCAGCGGAGCTGAAAGACTGCATCGCTCTGGCTGTACGAGGTGACTGCATGTTCGCTGCAAAGGCTCGGTGGCTGCAGCAGGCAGGAGCCATAGGTGTCATCTTTATCGGTGAGAACCATCATTACCACAGCTAATCGACCACGTTAAATAAACAAGAATTGCTATAATTCAATCAGTTTTTACAAATATTGAACCAAAACTTGGTGTGGTAGTATCTGAGAGTGATCCCCAACACAAACCTTGGCATTTAAATGGTTCTCAGGCTTACTGAACACTAAACCTCCCAGAAACTAAACCATCTCAAACTTCTCCTGGATGCGCAGATCACCGCGAGGGAAGTAACAGCGAGGAAACCCCCCTCTTCCAGATGGTTGGAGACGGAGACTCCACTGAAGACATCACGTTGCCTTTAGTCTTTCTGTTTAGCCGCGAGGGTGCTGTGCTCACAGCTGCGCTGGAGGAACATCACAACGTCGATGTGCTGCTGCTTCCACAAGACAGGCAGCTTGGACACGGTGAGGACCGTGTTTCAGACTTCACCAATCCTCACAACCTGTTTGTGAATGCTGAGATTTACTTCCACTTTTCCCTCCTTGTATCCTTGATTGTTGTACCTTTTGAGTCAAAATCGATAATTATCCATCAGTTATATGCATCTGGAATTTGAATAATTAAAAAAGTAGGCACAAAAGGTAATTATTTTTAAAGATCTAAATGTAAATACTTAAAAATAACTGCAGAAATCCTAATTTCTTAATACGAAACCCAGGTTTTCTGTATAAACTGAAATAAAAAGGAGCTGTTCCTGTTGTTTACAGGTGCATCTCTCTTCCCAGATCTTCTTGTAATAATGCTTTTTATTTTTCTCACTGTCCAGATAAAACACAGAAACCCATCAGCATGAATATAAAACTCCGCCTGACAGAGGAGGGTGAGCTGGAGGAAAAAGCAGCAAAAGGACCAACCTTGGAGTTTGTTTTGGAGAATGAAGAGGTGCTTAGTGAAGAGGAGCTCGGAGGAAACCGGCAGGTCTGCTCACGAGCAGCAGAGGACGGCAGAACTGAACTGTGTTCAGCAGACTCAACACGAAGCTTGAACCCCGACACTGAACCAGACGTACACCCTTGACCTCTGTGGTTTGTCTCCTCACGCTGTTTATCTGAGTAGCATGTGGCCCGGATCACCTTCACTGTCCTGCAGCACATCTGAACAGCCTGCATGTTTACAACTAACGAACAGGAGTCCCACCCACATCCAGTCTTATCCTGAACTTGAAGATGGCTCCATATTTACGAGGCAGTCTGTGGTGATTCTGTTCAGATTATTTTTGGCTTCATGAGACCAACATAAGCTTTAAAAGTCAGGAGGGATAAGCTGCTGCTATCTAAACTTTGCTCATAACTACAGGTCCAAGGTGAATTTATATTCATCTCACTCTAGAGGGAAGCATAAATAAGCCCCAAAAAATTATGCAATGACTTTTGTTTTTAATCTAAACTGCACCTTTTCACTTTAATAAGTACTGAAGTGGACTATTACCTGGCCAGTAGGTGGTGGTAGCTGCCATAACTTCTCAGCAGCGTCAGTGGATGAAAGAGATGAACTGGGGCTAATTTAGAGAGTTCATTTTGTGCTGGCTGGCAACTTCAGGGAATTTTACGTATGAATGCAGTTTGCCAGTTTGACCCACTTAAAGAAATGTTGCTGTGAATGTGTTTTGCTTTTTTTTTTTTTTTTGATCATTTGAGCCTGAAGGTGTGTGTGTGCGTTTGTGTGAGGTCTGAAATAATTAGAATATTTAAAGAAGCATCTTAGTTAAAACCTTACCACTGTTAAGCAAAAACACCCAATCATGCAAGAAATAGGAAGACAGGATCTAACATTATGAGTGCTAAATTAAGGTTGGATATTTTTTTTTCAGTTTTTTTTTAACACATACTGTAAATTTACAGGGTAGTTGCAATGAATGAATTTGGTTTAAAAATGAGGTAAAAAAAAAAAGAAAGTCTAAAGAGTTTTTTTCCTTGCAAGCAGATAATTAAAGTTCTGGTCCATTAAATGTCATCACAGGACCAATTACAGCCGATTCAAATAAAAATGACCTATCGTGTTTTTTTTTACTCCCGATTGTTTTAGCTGGCAGTGGTTATTTACTGCCACATTTACGATGGTATTGGATGGGCTATTTATATCCACCTTAAAAGAAAAAATAAAAACATTAGAGAGCTGTATGTTTTCCTGGATGCATTGGGGTTTTCATGCACTTGTTAACTCTCTGTTTCTTGTAACACTTTACACATTGTTAATTATTATCACAGAAATTATTATTAATTCAAGAAAAATAGTCAGTTTTTATTGCCTATCTGTGCTCTCACCATTGAGTACCCTGATTTTTTTCCCCGTGTTGTTGCACCTGGAAATTAGTTAATTGAAGTGACAAAAATCTTTTGCCAGAACATGTTCTGGTTTTTGTTTCTTCTTCTTGTGGACCATTTTCTAATGCTGCTAATCTGATGTTCCAGTAGGTCTTAATCCAAAGTGTTTTATATGTTGTTAGGCCTTTGAATTAGCCAAGTTGTATACCTCAGGATTGTGTGCATAACTTTTCACTCTGATAAAAAAAGACCACAAAGAGGAAACTGATGATTCCATTTGATATTTTTCTGATTTATTGTTGTGTTCAGATGTTTGACTGTCAGCGGCAGACATCTGCACGGGTTTGGGACGTGAGCAGATGCAGTTAATAAATTTAAAATCACAACTTTCACCTCGTTAGACATTTTATTTCTGCATCTAAGACATTTTTATTAAGAGCTGCAGTCACGGTGAATGAAGATCCCTTTTAGGCAGCATCTAAAAGGTTGTTGATGCTAGTTTTGTTGTGGAAATCTTTATTTAACAAGGACAGAAATACATGGTACAGGTCATTTAAGTCCGTGCTGCTTAAAAAAATGATAAATAAAATGAATGAATGAATCAGCGGATGAGGTTTTAAAAAAGAGCCTTAATTCTTCACATTCCACGTTGCTCTTCCACGTCACGTTCACCCATATTGTTACTTACGTCATGACGTAACCCGTTCCGTTCCTTCTAATCTCCTGTAAACTGTTGCCTTCAGGTGTTGCTGTAACGTGTCTGTAAATCACAGTTGTTTTAGGGCAACATTAAAAAATGTGGAAATTTCAATGGAAGGGTTAGCTATATTCATAAAATACGCAAATTTTAGTCATCACGGAATGTTGTTGCTGGTCATTTTATTATATGTCAATGCTTGACACATGTTCTCCCACAATATTCTATCAGTAGTTTCAGTCTTCATTGCAACATTTTTCTGCTTTGCTTTGAATGCCTCATAAGGTGCAAAAATTGACCTACTTTTGATTTGCTTATTTTAGGTGACCTTAATGGCTTTACCTTAATGACTGAGCTTCTGTGGAAACACATTTCTACAAATCCTGGAAGTCATATTTTTGAGGTACTATTTAAAAATTGACTGCATCTCATTTCTAATAAACACTATCTCAAAATTGTGACTTAGCATCTCATAATTATCAGATAGTATCTAATTTTTTATGAAATATAAGTAATAATTACAAGATTCAAAGCCATAATAATCATGAGTTGCTTAGTCATATTTTTAAAATGTAAATTCATACTTTTGAGATACTGTCCTGTAAAAGTTTCGAGGTTTAAAATGAACGAAAAGAAGCACTAAACAGACACCTTTAAGTGTCTGTATAATTGGGGCAATAAAAACAAACGGGTTAATTTATTTTCCTGTACGTTGATGAGTTTTCCGAGGAAGCCCTGAAGGCAGCATATGAAACACCCCCCACCCCCCTCCTCCTCCTCCTCGAGCGCCACTATCTTTAGCTCTGTCACGGATTTACTCTGCGCAGTGAGCCGACGGGCAAACCGGTGCTCCGCTTGCAGGTGTTTGTATATAGGGCTGCCTCATTCTACAAAACAAAACAACAACAACAACAAAAAAAGAAATACTAAAACACTAAAGTGATGGGGGAATGACAACAACAACCGCCCTCGTCTTCGGCTCTCCCCTCAACGAGAAGAGCCCAGGATGCTGCCGCTCTCCGGTCCGCGGTGCGGACACCAGCGGCGGGCCTCGGTGCTGCTGCTGCTCGCCGCCGTGCTTCTGTGCGCCGTCCGTGTCACCGCTAGTCTCCCAGGTAAACTCACAAACACGGGACAATCCAGCCGAGCGGGCTAAGTCGCCCTCAAAATCGTTAGCGCGTTTAAAAACAAAAATAACAACAAAAAAGGATTTAAAACTTGTGAATCTCGTCGTAGTTTACCGTTAGTGGGTAAAGGAGCTCGTGACATTAAGCTTTCTTTAAGCAGGCCTTTTCAGCGGTTTTAATGTTTTCATTTTTTGTGTTTTTATCGCTCATTGTGTCAGTTTTCTTGCTTACCACACTGCTGACTTATCCCGAGTTTAAATCTCTGTTTTGGACAACAAGTGCATCTAAGTTTGGTTAAAAAAAAAAAAAAAATCCTTCTTTATCAATCCACTTAATCTGTTTCCTTGTGAGCTTCTGTTTATGTTACACACATCTGACCTAAATGCTAAGGATCAGGTGTAATCTATAACTAGATTAATCTTCTTAAAAAAGCCATATGAAATAGAGACAACAGTCTAGTTTAGAAATAAATGCTGCTTGTTTAATCTAAGCATTAAATGCAAGGTAATGAATCTTAACAAATATGAGAAAACTTGGAAATTAGCTGAGTTTTTGTGCATGTTTACAACTATAATTGTAATTAGATAAACCTTATAGACATGCCAAATTATTTATACAGCTGAATAGTTTATGGGGATTTATTCCCAATCTTTGTGATGATTTCATTTCATTATTAAATGTAAAGGAGATAATCTTGTCTTTTATAAAAAAAAAAAGTAAAAATCATGAGAGAACCAACAGCTGGCTTGTCACATTTAATCTTTAGCCTTTATCTCACACACACACACACACACACACACACACACACACACACACATATCCTTGGCATTTGCGCTGAACATTTAGTGACACGCAGGTTTGTGTGAATTTATGCTCATGAATATATATATTTCTTTCTGACAGCCACACATCCAGTTGCAGTGATCGCTCAGTTGAATCTCTCAGCTCAGAAAACCGTGAATGTAAAACGAAGCGTGGTTCCATTTCGCTGAAGTGCACCAAAAATGAAAGAAAAAGGCAGTGATACTGATTTTTTAAAAATTTTTATTATTCCACATAGGGCAAATTTGAAGTAACTTGTCATATCTGATGTCTCTACGTGTCGCAACTCTTTCACCACAGATGTGTTGGTGATGTGACGGTTTTCCCTGAAAGTCTTAGTTGGTGATTGAAAGCGAAACGATTTCTCACTTTTAAAACAAGAAAAGTGACTCAAAGGAAGTTATTCGCAATATTAAAATAGGCTTGAGGTGACCGTGTTTGAGCGAAATATCTCATGAATCGCCGAATGAAACTCAGAAAGCAATCACTGTACATCTACAACTGATTACCTGTTGGAGCCACATCAATACAAGATGGCCGCTACAGCTAAGCAACCTTAGCAAACACCAAAATGGCGATAGCTCGGGCAGTTTTATGACTATTGAGCTCAAAAACGAATCTGGTGCTGAGAGCCATTCCAAAACATACTATGAGCTATGACTTATAATCTTTGTTTAAAACTTTATCATGAAACAAACAGCTTGTAATTGTTGGCAACAAAACACAACTCTGCTGATTTTGCTCATTCATTACAAATTATGCGTTAGACTTTTGGTAAAGAATAACAATGATTTATGATGATAAATTTAGTGGTAATTTTTGTATCATAGATGATACACATGTACAAAAAAATTAACTTAAAAAATCATTGAAAAATTGCATATTTTGACAGCTATTATGGCTTTAAGCTGATTAATGAGAAAAATCACAAACGCATGTACAGGAAAACCTTCCGACTTCCATCCAATCATCTTCCAGCATGTCTGGGGACTTGCAGACAAAGACTGTGAGATTACAGGGCTTCGTGAAAACGATTCGTCTCTGTGCGCACGTTCAGAGCAGAATATGTCGGCACTTGTCAGCAGCCAAGAGGCTTTGGTTTGTTTTCAACATGGCAGCTGTTACGGTCGAACACAACTTGTTCATAGAAGCGTGTGGCAGGGTGTCATGTCGGCTATTGTTCGTGTGTGGTTGTGTTAAAATCACTTCTAAAATTCTCCTAATCCAGTGTGAGATACATAATTTTATACATGCAGCTCCAAAGGGATGCTACTGCAGTCCCATAGGATCAACCTCACAATACTTCCTTGGTAAAACACACTTTAATATAGAGCAGGTGTTTATAGAGCACACCCACATTCAGTATAAGAGATAGTAAGAGTTCAGAGGGATTTTAGATGCACTGTGTAAAAATAATTAGGTGGTTAATTCAGGAAAAACAAACTTATCACCATGCGTAAATATGCCAGCAAGCTCTCACTGAACACCGAGTTCTCACCATGGAAGTTATCCAGAATCTCCATTTAAGCAATTGATTTCACAAACTGTGCCAACCGTGCCAGCCAAGCCACTCATTAATTAAACGTGCAGGGTTTGTTGTATGCTGCAGCCGAGATTGTGACTAACTTTCATTAAAAAAAAAATCTATTTCATCTGCATGTTTTCGATGCTTTAATTTTAGCAGCTCGTTTTGAAAAGCGTCTTCACACAGTTTGTTTGTTGTTGTGCTGCCACGTTTCTCATTTGCTGGGATTATTACTCAGTGAGCCCTCTGCCCCGTGGCCTTTTCCTCTGTCAGGATTAAGCTTTAATAATGACTCGGTTCTTCATTGTCGCACTCTGGCTTCCCCTTCTCACACACACACACACCGCTGGCCTTTGTGTGTTTTAGTCACCTTTAATAGTCTGCAGCAAAAGTTATTTGTGTTGTAGTGGAGGGAAAGGTCAGGTTGGATGACGCACACTTGCTGCCAGGGGGCATGAAAACCATTTTGGACTTTTTGAATAACTTACTTTTTAAATGCAGCTAAATGCATGATTTTTCCATAAGCTTTAAAAATAAACAAGTGTCTTTTTCTTTAGAGTCACGTTGAAGATTTTGTGAACTGCTCTGTTAATCCAGACCTGTTTGTATTAAAATCGCCCCTAAAGAACTTCAGGAAACATCAGCTAAAAATGGGTCTGGAGCCTCGAAGGATTTCTGTCCAAAACAGTCCAGAGAGACTGACGATGTGAAGCTAAAAAAGGGCTTTTTGCAACTTAAAACTACACAAATGTTCATTTTTAATTATATACATAATTATGTACACGTTCACTTGGATACCTCCTGTTTTTTAACTTAATTTTTCGTAATCCATTGTAGTGCTGGGCGATATGGAAAAAATTCTATATCACGATATGGATAATTTTATATCACGATAACGATATATATCACAATATACACCAGTTACGTACGTTGTCAGTTATTCTCTGAAAAATATGAAAAAAATAATATAATTTCTTACCTTTTTCAAGCTTTATTTCTAAGTGACATTTAACTGAACTTTCACAAATGAGATCCGCTGCATTTTAGTGCAGCAATATATATGTGCCTGTTACGACGTAACAGTATCAAATGACAACAGACTCCGTTATCTTCGGCCGGCTATAGTTTCACTTTTCGCAACTTTCCCCTGCTCTTTTACAACTTGTTTGACCTTGCACTTTTTGGATTGTTAAATATTCTTTTTCGTGGTTCTTCTTTAAGTGATAGAAGAGGTTTGTTGTGTTGGCGTCAGATGATAAAACAGTCTCATAGCAGAGTTAGCATTAGCAGAGTTAGCATATTACCTTTTTCTGCTCCGTGTCGGACTTCTTGAACCAAATCACAGACGTCCCCCCTCGTTTTGGTAAAACTCTTTCTTCTTGGGCTGCGTGCTAGCTTTCTCTACTTGTTGCGACCCCGAGTTTGATACTTCATGCGTCTCCATCTTTCAGTACTTATGGTGTGCCGCCGGGCCGCACAGAAAGCCGCTGCCGTAAAGCAGCGTCATGTCCCAAAACGGAGGTTCTTCGCAAAATAGTTATTTTTTCTTCTTATTTATCACTTATATAAACTGAATGTATGCAAAGTGACAACACTAATACATTCGTCGTAGCCTATGTTATGAAATATTTACATGAATCATTGATACAATTATGATAGAAACGACAGAAACTATAGAGACGATAGAAGAAAATATATCACGATAGACACTTTTCTATCGTCCCCACGATATGTATCGTTATATCGCCCAACACTAATCTATTGTGTGCAGATTCTGCCTTTTCAGAAGGTATTTTAGAAAGAGACACCAGGTTCCTCATTCTAGTTTCAAAATAGCTCTATTATGCAGTATTTGTGGTCTTTGGTTTGACATAACCAGCATTTCCCTCCATCGATTTAAAGATTATAACAGTGGTTTCCCATTTTGGTACTTAAATTACATAAAAGCCAAAACCGGAAGCCTTTTGTGAATTACATTGATTTGCGTGCTTGTGTTTGTGGTTTTTAAATGGAAAGGATTTTTCCTATTCTTCTTCAGATATTGGCGTTTTAATTTGAAATTGTACCGTCAGCAACTAGGCCGTTCCAGGAAATGAGAGAGTCGTTTTAATCAAACCAGAGGTTTTGTATCGATACCATCTTGCAACGAAAAAACGCTTTGTTTCTGTGTCAGCAGATTTCAGTGCACCAGTTTGCGTGCCACATCCTTACCGAGAATGTGGGCAACTGGTTTACCTCATTTTGAGAAAAATAAAGGGAGACAGCCGTGTTCGAATCAGGACTGGAGTTTTTCACCCAGCAGTGCTTTGTATAGTAAGGTTAAAACCATGTCTAATTAAACTGTGGGTTACACTTTTCTATCTAATATACATTTTGCAGCACTCAAAAACTGAATCAGACAAAAAAAAGCAGAACAAACAGTAACACAAACTATTTTCTAAATATGATTACTGTTCCTGTCAGATTCAAACAAACATGATGACTATGAAAAAAGAACATCCAACAGAGTTTGAGCTTTTGTTTCCCTTGTTGTTTTTTTGCCCATTGTTGTATAGATCCTGCTTGTTTGCTGTCAAGTAGTCTGATCTGCTTCATTCTGTTGATAACGACATATTTATTGTCCACTGTGTAATGAGTCAGAAGTTACTGGAACATTAAAAAAAAATAAACAGTGAGCGATAAAACAGGAATCTAGTTTCTCCTCATTTTCTCGCAAGCTCACATTCCATTACGCTAGAAAGAAATCTTTTGTTAAAAAATTTACTTCCTTTTCATTTTTACTTTACAGTCGTCATTGTGTTTCCTGCCTCTGCCTTTCTATCCACTCCGGTGTGGGTTTTTTTTTTTTTTCTGTCTACAAGCTTTCTCATGTGTGCTTTAACAGGTGCAAAGTCACGCACTACTTTCCACCGAGCCTGAACATGAAGGAGCTCGTTGCATCAGATTGTGGTGGGAAACAAGCGCCTATCCCGCACTTGTATCCAGTTTCCAGAAGTTGTTTCGGTTGGTTTCTCAAAAAAAAAAAAAGTCAGAAAGTCCCAAAACTAAAGAAAGCAAAAGCCCGAACTGACTGCATTTTCCATTTTGTTGACTGAGCAATTATCTTTGTGAGAATAAAGTTGACACGGAAACGTTTAGTTTAATTTATCGGTGTGTCTCAGCTGGTTCGACTGCACAAAGTTAAGGATCAAGGAATTCATCCGGGCTGCACAAGATGTGTAAATATTTGTCACGTAGGCCTAATTCTTTGCTCCTGTAACTTCCAGCTTATCTTATTAAACGATTGCAGTTATTTTGTTAAATGGCTGAAATACTTGGTGTTTTTGATATGTTTCAGTATCGTTACATATACTGAAACTGTATTATATTATTATTATTTTACCTTTTTAAAATCACACTAGTCTGGACAAAATATCAGAATGCAGTGAAGTATGGTTATGAAAACATTCTGTTTTCTAATCAAAATACTAAGGAGACAAATTATTTTCCTGGCTACTTTGTTAAAATAAAAAACTGCATCACACAAAGTAACAAAAGCTCTAAAACACTCATTTAACATGCAAATACATGTTAATTGGCACCTTTCTTATAAGTGTTTTGCAAACAGAAATAAGGTAAGAATGTGAGTTAAAACAAATCTTATCAGAAAGTGAGTATAAAGTGCAACCACAAATGTATTTATGCCTTTGTCATATTAATGAACCTCACATTGGATTTTTTTTTTAAACTCATACAGCAGGAGTGACACCTGAGCATAACACAAGAACAGATAAAGCAAGCATTAGTGTTTGAAAGAAATGCTGAACAGTGGTTAGCATCAAATATACCATGAGATTTCTTGTAGCCTGTGTAATACCATTCAATACAAACATGAGATTTACATAAACGGAACAAATTAAATTTGAATGACTAAACATAATCTCAGATTTGCTGTTGAGTTCGAGGAAACATCAGAGACAAACGATTAGATCCGTTGGATTAGGGTGCTGGGAGCACCGAATTTGGATAATGGAAAGAACTGAACAAGACGCAGCATGGATACAAACAAAAAATAGAAGTGGGCCAAAAACAGGCTCTTGAGGTACCCCACAACTTAATGTAGGGATTGAGGAGATATATTTAGAGTGACAAAAAAGGTTCAGGTCTCTACAACAAAACCTATCGTCTGACCCAGGATTATTTCTAACATGGCGAACTCTGTGATAAACATTATCAAATTAATTCTATCAAAACCGTAAATATTTATAAAATATACTTTAGAACAAGTAATAAAGAGCAACAATCATATCTAAAATGGTTAAATTCACAATTTTATGAATTGCGTAACAATATCTTTGATCATAATATATATATGATAACTCTTGGTTACACAAGATGTGAGTATTTATTTATTTTAGTACCTCATGTGCTAGTTAAAAAAAAAATCACCTATTTGTTTTTTGTAATATGAGAATTAGGTGTGGTGGATAATTAGGAGCACAGAAACACAGAAAGCTTGTACCTAACTGCTAAAGCTCTCGCACACTGTTCAAGTGGAAACATTGTTATATCAAGTGAAGGACACTAAACGGAGCTCTTTAATGTTTCCACTTGATTCGGAGTGTTTGGCCTACTTCCTGTCTATCTGCGAGTCAGGAAATGTACACAATGGGAGTGGAAGACCCTTCATGCCAACCAGTTTCCTCCCTCTCCTAAATCTTTCTCCCACATCCACAGACGCATGCACACACGAGGAGAAACTGGGTGACATTTGTTCCGTTGCGTTTGTAAAAACAGCTTGAAGGGGCACAGGTGGCAACACCAAACGGCCCATGCTTGTTGTATGCATGTGTTGGTCCGAGAGTGTGGGTGTTTTAGCGGGCTGCGCGAAAACGTTCAACTCCCGTTTCTTACTGGCGACGCTTCTGCTGATCGCACAACCTGGCACCAGCAGCAGCAGATGGCTAGTAAAGTCATTTTTCTCTTCTTCCAAGGACTAATTTCTGAGTCCCTGAGTTGCATAATTTGTTCTCAGTCCTGCTCTGACTTAGCAAAGACCAGATGTCCTGATGTGCCGTAGGATTTATTTTATATTCTGTCACTTGTTTTGGCTTTTACTCTTATTTATTTATTTTTTTTAAATCATCTCTAGAAACAATCCATTGTGGGAGGCCTGACCTGACCCATCCCTTCAGATGATCTAGCATTAACTTATTCATTATTTGCTAAACCGGAAACTAGATTTATTGAAGTTTAAAAAGCTTGTCCCCCACATTTGTTGCTGGCAGCTACAGTATATCTCAGATATTGATTCACATATTTCTTTCAAACTGAAGTGCTTGAGGTCTCAGTGTTCTAGAGAAGAACTGCTCCTGCCGTCCTCTGTTTGCTGTTTGTTCTCCCTGTTGCCAGCCTCACACATTCTTAATTATAGCTAAGCACACAGTTGGGTTTGTGCATCGGTTTTTGTTTGTACATGGAGCATGATTATCTGCGTTCATCTGTGTGCAGTAAGTTTCACCACTGTCACTTCCCACATGAAAAACTCATAGATGTGAAGATAACCAAACTGGTTAGAAACCAGTTGAATGTAAAAGTTTTAGATTTTCCTTTTTTGTGTGTGGGAACAGAAATGGAGTAATAATACAGGATGTTCAAGGTGTTTGTTTGCCCGCATGTTAGCTTTTCTGATTAGGCCGGGTTATTTGCCTTTTTAAGTAAAACAATTATGAAATCGTTCACAGTCTACCAAAGTTGTTACACTCATTACTTTCTGTCACCAACCGTTTTGACAGAAACGGAAGCCAAAGCAAATGTCTCAGATTACACATCTGCCCCTCGCTCTCTGAAGCAGACCTCTCCCTGACATTAGAGAACATATATGTTTATCCATATCTGCTGACTGTGTGTAAACCTTTTGGTATTGCTTTGCTGTATGAAGTGCTCAGACACTTGTGATGTTTTAAAGTTTGAGATTTTCTCCGAAGCTGAATATGCAGTGGTTTTGTCCTTGAAGCAGCAGGAGTAAACAACTTCTTTGTGAATTTGCTGCAGAAATGTAGAAGTGTAATAGCTCTCTCTCATATCGTGGGAAAAATTGCTCATGTTGTAATGTTGCACAGCTCTGGGTCGTGGCAGCCAGGCCTACCATGTTCACAAACTCTGCGAGTCCCTTTTTGTGTTGTCCTAAATAAACTGTGATCTTTGTGATCTTTGGCTGAAACGGCCTCCAAGAAAAGGGAACAGGATTAGAGTCTGGAGCCCTTTTTCACAGAACAACATTTAAGCTGGATCTGATATGCTTTTCATTCTGCACCACGATCATCTGTGACGTACAGCACTGCCCTTAACAGCAGCACTGTTGTCACTTTGTTTATTCTGCAACTTGTATGTGAGCAGAAAGAGGAGCGACACTCAGCCAACTCTGTTTGTTCTGTGTGGAGCACCAAAGAAGAGCTTTTGCAGCCTCACTGCCTGAAATAACCAAGTTGGACAAACCTAGGCCTGTTTTAACATAGGTTTAACATTTAATTTTACATCTTAATTCAATCTGAGATCCTGCTGCTTACGTCTAACACCTTCTAAAGTCTAATATTTGACCCCTAACTCATTATTTCGAAGATGCCTTTGAGACAAGCATCTTAAACAGTACTTTAAAATTACCTGAGGCTTATCTGAAAACTTAGGCTAAATTGTTTGCCATGTATATATAAATACGTGAAACATTTGTGACCCACGCTTGCAAAATGAGTCACATTGATCAGTTTTTCAATACTGAGTTATTATTTTCAAATAGTCCAACTCAAAAGCTTCAGAATGATTTGTTGTTTGTTGAAATTTGGCGATTTGTCCCCTGTCAACAAGCTAGTTCTGTTTACAAGAGTGCAGGTTTAAAATCTTGATTTTTTTTATTGGTCTGGAGGGATGTCACTGTGAATTCCAGCCACATAATTAAAAAGGGAATTCCCCCATTTTCACAATGATGCCAAACATTATACGTAGGGATTTCCCAGCACAACAGCAGCTGGCAGAGAAAACTGTTCAATTTAAAGGAAATTTAAAGAATTATTTCTGAAGACATACCTGTTAGAAAACTGTGATTTAAGAAAGATTAGGAATTTTATATGCTATTTTAGTTACTGGAATCACTAGATGTTGTTTTTGTTGACTCGTTTTTACACAGAAATCAATATTTTCATGTTGTTTGTTTCTCACTGCAGCCTGTGTTCATTCAGACGTATTTTCCCAGCATGAGTCACATTTGATGATGCCACAACTTCAAAACATGATTTGTCATTTTTATTACAGTACAAAATGTATAATACCAAAGTAAAATAATCTTTGGACATCAAAAAGCTAAGAAATTCAGATAAACCTGTGGTCTAAATGCACTGTGATGTAAATTTAATTTGGATCTCTGGATGGATTTAATTAAATGTGTGTTTCTGTAAAACGCAATGCTCCAGTCAAATGAAAATTACATTTTCTCCTCTGTCCTTATACGTGTCACCTCATGTCTTTTATGCCAGCACGAACACCCTGCTGTGCTGTTAACCTTTTGATTTGATGTATTTATCTTGGATTAAATTAAATTTTGCAGTTCATCTGATAATACACAAATATGATTTTGTTTGAAGTTAGAACTGATTAGAATTTCTTTAGACAAAATTGTTTATTTCTTCGTACACAAGCCTGATTCCCATTTTTAGCCACCAATAGATTTGGATACAAAACAAAAACTGTTTGCGCCACAACTAAACATAAAAAAAGGTCACTTTCATACTATTTAGATTAAATAAACAGTTTTGTCTTGTGTTCAAATCAGCCTCTTTTATTATTATTTTTTTCATCATTTCAGGTTTAATTTAATATCTTTAAGAAGTTGTGAGATATGCACTTTAGTTTACTAATGCATTTTGTGTGCACGTGTATCATTCATGTACTGTTAGTGTCCAAAAACTAGATTGAGCAGAAGTACATAAACATTTATGTATTCATGTAGTTTTTAGTAATGAAAAAGTAAAAGAACTGAGTTTAAATTGCACCTTTTCTCACAAGATTAGGTCCTAGAAAGCAGTTCAATAAGTATTTTCTATTTATATATTTAAACACTTATGGGTTTATTTTTATTATTCTAAATTTACTCTCTATATTTGTCATTTTCCTCCTCAGTCACAGTATTCTGAGGGTCATGTTGGGTTCAGTGTTTTACACAGGGACACTTGTCCAGTTTAAGACTCAAACCATTGATCTCTGATTAAAATACAAGCAATCCAACATTAAACCACAACCTTTCTGTACTATTTTAGGTATTTTGAAGGGGTTTTTATACGTTTATTGATTTGTTTTTGTAAATTTGAGCTCATAAGTGCAGCTGATATTGAATATCTTGATTATTTTTTTTTTTAAAATCAGTATTTTGTTTTGTTTTTATTGCATCGCTCCAGTTGTAGATTTGTCTCTTCACCCCCCTTGTGGATCTCACGCTCTCTTTTTAGAGCAGTCTGAGCTTATTCTTTTTTTAATCCAGCTCTGGCCCTGCTGTGTTTGCAACACACCCCACCGTGCGTCGCCCACGCACTGGCAGCTTTAATCACTGAGATGGCATTGTTTTTTTTTTCTCTCTCTCTTTTGCCCTTCATCTCCATCCATGAATCTAATATCACTCAATAAAAGAGACAAGTTGTGAAAATAAATCTTTTTTTTTTTTTTTTGTCTGATTTCCACAGCCTTGCACTGCTGGCAGCATACATAAGGCACTGAAGAGAGAAAATAAAATGCAGCTGTATGAAAATGTGCATGCTTCAAACTGCATATTCATAACAACTGGTGGGCGCATGGTAAATCTCTGCAGGATTAGTAGATTGGATGGGTTTGCAGCAGTAGAGGATTCGGCTCAAAGTCGGCTCATATAATTGGCAAAAGCACCAGAGAGAGAACTAAACTTGAGAAGAAAATGAGTGTCTGGATGTACAGGAGATGAAGGTATCATCATACAAAAAGAGAGAGGGTTTAACAGTAAACTCCTGTTAGTCAGTTGTAGTATTTCGGTGTTATGATGATGCCGTGTCCTCGTGTGGCGTTCTGTTACATCGTGCAGGCATTTAAGCTGCATTGAGTGGTTACATAAACCCACTAGAGACCACGGAACACACTGATCCACGCGAGAGAGTGACTCCTATTTTCACACTCGCCACACAAAGATGCACAAAATGTTAATCTGAGTAGATGAAATTGTGACGCTTCCCTCCAGTTATTTAGAAACGTACAGAATATTTACCGTCAGAGGCAACAACGTCAGTCTGTGCCACTTTAGAGCCAATGTAACCCTTACTGTGTTCACAGGACCGAACAACTGAGCTACTACACAATCAACAAGCTACTTGATTGTGTTTATTGTGTGATAGAGCGCAACAAAAACTAAGATGAAAGCGCTGTGCAGGATGCTGCTGTCATCATGTTCATACAACACAACCCAGAACTGAAGCTGGTCTCACTGCTTCCTCGTCTTTGTTTCCCTTCATTTGATTAAAAAATCCTGGAAACAGCTTAAAGCTACAGTAGCTGCAGCTGTAAAACCTTTACCCCCCTCAGAGCCATCATTCACATTCATGATCCCATCTGCTTATAAACCACTGAAGTTTTAGAGCATTTTTCAAAAAGTACTGCAAAAACTAGTTTAGACTTGATTTAGAACTATTTTTTCCAAAATAGTATGACCTGAATTGTGAGATGGCCTGCAACGCTAAAATTTAATTTCCTTTTTATTTTGTCAGTTTTATTTCTGTAACTCTGGTTCAAAACATTAGAAATTAAATGACTGTCATTCCTTGACGGAATGCATATCGCCCATCGCTTTTCATCCTAGAGTTTTAGACAAAGATTATCTTACAGTTGTAGCCATTTTGGTCAAACCTTGAAAATAACGTTTTGCACAAAGTCATGCAATATCTCACAAGACCTTCCATGACCTGTTAGAGCTTGGAGTATGTGTTGTGAATGACTGTCAGCTACCACCACATACGGTTTTAGCTCAATGTCTGTTAATCTAACTGAGGTATAGATATTTTTGTGTAGGTTGAGGTTGACCAGCTTTGGTGACCATCTTGAATTTGACTCCAGAAGTTATTAAGTTGTAAATGCATACATCCTGCGATTACTTTGAGTTTCATTAAAATCTGTTCACTGGTTCATGAGATGTTTAGCTATTGCTACAAACACACACACAATAAATAAGTAAATTAATTAATTAATAAATTTCCTCCCCAAAAATGAATAAATATAATGATTGTGTTAAATGGTGTCTAATATTAAAGCGTCCTTCAGATTTCATCTGCAAAGACAGGAGGGGATTAAACGACTATAAGTAAATTGAATTTACTGATCTCTTCAGCTGTACTTTAGGTGCATTTACAACCCATAGAGTTGGTAATTTGCACATTTGACTGCTTGCTGATTTGTTCCCAGTAGTTCATTTGCCTGTAATGTCACAAGAATCTTAAGCACTGACAGGAAAATCTCTGGTTTTGTTTAAGAAATGAGTTATATATATTTGAGATATTCTCCTGGTGGTGGCTGAGTTTGCACAGTCAGTCGGGGAACAGGTAGAGCTTCCATGTTAAGTGTGACCTGCCTGTATTTGACATGGAGGCGTTCACTGCCATTTGTAAACACACAATATGCCGCAGAGCTTCGACGGGAAGCCCAAACAGACAGAGTGTGCATTCTTTATACGCAGTCGATATGTGTTCAAGGCAGGACGTTCTCTCACTGGGTTTCAGATGTTTTACATAGTTTCTTTAAATGGCCTCTCAGGCTTTATCTCTGGCATCTTTACATAAAACTAAATGGGATGTTGGTTTTATTCGCCCTCTTTTGTTCAGTCACTTGGTGATTGTAACACTCAACTTAGCAAATACCCTGCAGCGGTTCGGCAACACGATGGTTAAAAAGATCCACTAAATAATTTTATTTTTACTAACATTTACTGAGCCATAGTTTACATCCTTTCAAAGAGGGAATAAATGACAAACGGTGCCTTAAACTGCTTGAAATGAACAAAATCAATATGTGAGATGCTCCTATTTTTGAATGATTTATGTTTATAATTTGATATCATTTATAATTTCTGTTGTTCTGTATTTTTAAATTAATTTGCAGGACCTGTCAGACTTTTATCAGTTACACTTTTACTTTATTGATCGTAGCAGTTAAATGACGGTGTAATGTTCGAGTTTCATGTGAAACTGAAGCCAGAGGTTCTTTCAGTTTTTATCATAAATTAGAGCATTCAGGCAACAAATATCACAAATTTATATTTTTATTTATTTTAATAATAAAAATTGAATAATAAAATCAGTTGTATAGCAGAGTATTGTTTTTTATCATCTTGAACTCCAACTCAATATTCTAATTTGATCTAAAATGTAGATTTTTTAATTTTATTTTGTTGATTTTGCCAGTATATTTTTCCACAATCTCTTTATAGAGCTGGACATACTGAGTGGTTCATTGACATCTTTTGTTTAGATATATGTTTGTGGTAATGTAGGTAGATGTAGTTTATTTTCTGAAACAATGGGTGAAAGGCAGGTGGGTCTGTTTGCTGCTCAGGTTTCATGTCTTCATTCAAAGCTGTGCACTCGGCCCTGACTAACTTTATGGAGCAGGTGGGACTCTGACTCAGCGCCACAAATATGAAGTACATCATCCAACCAAGATGGGAATTTCATTAACAAGTGACAATTTAACTGAGCGCCACTCCCTCTTACTAAAACCAGACCACTTTATAAGGTAAATATAGGTTGCTGATTCAGTTATTTTAGTAGGATTTTCATTCAAACACTGTATTTATTTTAATACTCTAATCATTTTTATTTGATTTTACACCAACTAACATTCATTTCATTTTAAAATACTGGAAAATATCTGTTTTGTTGTCCTTTTTCTCCATTTATTGATTTAACCAGCAGGTGGCAGCTGAGCACAGTGATTTACTGATCAATAAAACACAGAGAGCCATGAGCTTTCTTCAGAAGTACATCTTATAACCTTTTAGTTGCAAATAAAAAAAAAAAGTGAAATCAGATTGAATAAATGTTTTATGCGTGTTATTTTTGTGTCTAAAGAGCAGTGTATTATTTGTTTATACATGCTTTGAAACTTGTTAAACATTTGGGTGGATGATTTATATTTGACATTAATAACATGTGATAGGGATGAGCTGGTACAACATGAACAGAAAAACAACATTGTTTAAGCCTTGTTTATTGAGCATAACCTATCACTGATTTAGCAGATGCTGCTAGTGTTTTGTGAAGTTTATGGAGGATTTTTGTTGTGTTTTTGGCACATTTAACATCATGGACTATTTTGTTACAATGTAATACATATTCTCCCTATTATATTATATTTTCACAATTCTAGGCAAGTAATTTGTAATTAAAATGCCATCCATTATTCTGACATGTGTATATATAAATTTGAGGAAGTAGAGGTGGGACGCAAGTGTGTGTTTTGTGGAAGGAAGAAACGTGAATGGTTTTTAAGTGGGAAAAGACAACAGTGCAAATGTTTGCTGCCCACAGCTCCTGTTGAGATGTTTAGTGTTTGTTTGTTGTACCCAGCTGCCCCCCCTCAGTGCTCTCAAGAGGTTATGGGTCATTATCAGGATGGTGACAAAATTCTCCTCTACAAGGAGATGTGTGTGTTCTTACTGAGTGTGTGACAATCTACACACTTGTTCAGCACTGTTAGACCCGCTTTGGCCCTCGACAGAACCGTACAAATCCTCTCTCCAGAGAAACTCGCGTTCTGTCTGTTCTCTCCGGTTCTTTTTTTAACGCCCCAACCTGCACCGCCGCACTTTTCTTAGCCAGCACACAGGCACAGTTGGTGCTCCCAACCACCTGCAAAGTACAGATGGCGCACCCCGCCTCCACAGACACCTGCTATGGAGTGCACTAAATGGCCATTAGTGGAGGGGAGTAAGACAAGGAAAAAAAGAGACAACACAAAGCAGCCAGTGAAAGTGCCGGTATGTCATATCATACACTTTAGCTCAGCCAGATGGACGGCCTTCTGGAGTGAAAGTGACACTGTAATCTGTAGCATAATGAAGAGGACACAAACAAGTCAGTAAATTAGATGGAGTTGGTGCTGCTACTTTTTATTTTTCAGTGCTTTTAACACAGATGTCATGTACATTTGTCTATGTGCTGGCTCTGGATATTAAATTGATTAGCTCATTTTCTGGCAGTGTCAGATAATTGGTGTTTTCATTCATTTTATTTATATATATCCTGAAGTACTCGTTCTGCTTTTTGCAGTTATAGTTTTACTTGTGATATATTGCGGGGAAACGTTACAGAGGGAAATAACTCTTTGATTACCTCAATTAACAGCGGGCTTTGGGATCTATTGTGAACGTAGCAGGAGAAGCCCGGTGAAGCCATGTTTGGCTGATTGGTCTTGCCCCCCTGCAGTGCTCCTTCCCCTGGCCACACACACACTGTCGGCCCTGGTCGCCCTGGAGCCCACGTCCGTCCTGCAGGAATGCGGCTCGCTGTCTGGCCTTAAGGGATGTTAACAACACTTTAGGATTGTCTGCCTTTTTTTTTCTTTCTTTTACCAGTTCCTCAAACAAACAACACTCTTGGGCACACTCCCTGTTGGACATTTCAGAGGCAATAGAGCCACATGTACATTCACGTACACACGCCTAAAACATATGCACGTGTCGTCTGATTTTCTGTTTTAGTTAAAGTCATAAAACGGGCCAAACTCAACTGTGTGGCCACACTTTCTACTCAAACTCGTCTTTATTTTTCTGGAGAATAATACTTGATTAGTCTGAAAAGAGGAGATTAGATGAAAAGAAATCCTTAATTAGTTCGATGATGAGTTAATTGTTCGAGTAAAATATCACTTAATCTAATTTGTCACTGATTAGGATTTGCTGCTTTTCAATGCTTAAGTGTTATTTAGTTTTCACTTCAGTTTTTTGATCAACAGAATCATTTTTAAAGTATTTGCTAATTATTATTGCTTCAAGGTGGTAATTTTTATGGGGAAAAAAAAATCTAAATTGGCTATGTCTGTTTAAAAATAATCAGATTGAGGACCCAAAACACTAGAAAAGCATGTGTAAAGTGTTATTTGCCAATTTCTGGTGAGATGTTACAGTAAGAGACGAAGCACGAGTGCAGAATGTTTTGAAGTTAAAACTGGGAGGAGATAAAGGTGAGGAGGCTGGATTTCCCCTGATGCTGGGAAATTGTTCTGTGACGTACTTTTCCACTCCCAACCTGAGCCGCCTAATGAGTAAAATGTTTTATACCCAGAGGGCCCAACACAAAATTAGTCATTTTTTTATTTGGTTTTTCCACTGATGACTTCAGGCACCCAAAGTTTTGTTCTTAAGTGCTGAAAAATTCAACAATTTTCATTATATGTCTTTAGAATCTTTTTTTGATTACTGAGTTACAATTGTTTTTATTAATTTGTTCCCATTGCTAACGTTTTGACTTTTGATCTTTAGGCAAAATGACGACCTTCACTGACCTGGATGAGGAAATAGATTTTCTCCATTCTGTCATAGAAAAACAGCAAGTTTCACAGATAAAAACAACAAAAAATCGACCAAAACAACCTGGTAAGAGATCTGCAACACAATCAAAAAGTTTAAACACGCCTGCCTATTTGTTTTCAACAAGCAGACTTTTGACTGTGTGTAGTTAAAAAACCACATCCCTCCCTGTCCTGATTAAGACAGTTTTCTCGCATTTTTAAATAAAAAGTCTGATTTTTTTTTTTTCAATCTCCTACATTTCTTCATCCATATATTTTGTTTTTTAGCTATAATATTTACTTTTTGTGTCCCTTTTTCCTGCAGATTCCAATTCCTTCCAATCTGATGACAAGACTTCCAGACAGAAATCACAGAACCAGAACAGACTCTCAGGTGAAGCCCTGCGTGGGACCACAGCAGCTCCGGGCGCTGCCCATCCTAACACATCGACCCCCCAGCCCTGGATCACTGGAGCTGATGACCGATCTGGTCCCATCGTTGTTCCAGACCCCAAAAACGACAGCATTATTATCAGTGAGTGCGATTTTAAAGGAATAAAGGACCTTTTGAAAGTTCCTACAAGAGGAGGCCTATTTTTATGTATTTTATGATTTAGCTGTTTACAGACTTTCTATTTTTTGTTTCTTTTTATTTTAATCTGCAGTCATGATCTCGCTGTGTGTCGTGGTGGGAACTGTCGCCATCATCTTGGCTACTGTTTGTTTTGTCAAGTAAGTACAAGGAGAAAAAATTAAGGGGAAAACAACATGTAGCAGGTTTGCTTTTATTGAAATTAGGGTAGTTTGTAAAATACTTTCAAAGCATATGGGGTCCACGTGATGTAAATGTTGTCATCGTAGTGTGTGGGATATGGAGTTAGTTTACTGTAAACACAACTAATGTATAAAACCTGCATACATTTGTTTTAATTTTGTTTAGACACAAGTAGTAGAATTTAAAAAAAAAAACTTCTTTCTTCTCACATTTTATTTACATCATTAAAATATGTTATTTACATCTAAAGTACATATTCAGATACAGGCTAAATAATGCCTAACTCACCAACTTTTAGTACACAAAAACCACAAAAAGAACTAGTAAAAACACAACATTTAGTTTATCTCACCTGTAGACGGTGCATTATCTGAACCTTTTTTGAAATGAATCCAACTGACTTGCAAGCAAAGCAGCAAAACAAGTAATTTAATTACATTTCAAAAAGAGTAGACTTGAGTTCAGTTTAAATAACTCATTTTGTATTTATTTTTATTTTGATCCACCTTTTTAAATGGGAAGAAAACTTAAAAAAAGTTCCTTTTAGCCTCATCTGATTGACTTTAAATGACATGGTGTTGGTATAACATGTGACTCGTGCTCACGTCGCCCCCTACAGGTTGCAGAAAGAATCACGTCTCGCTGAGAAGGTGGATTACCCTGCTTTCAAAGGGCCGAGTGCCCCCGCTGGCACACCTAATGGCACATCGGTAAGCACTGTGTTGTTTCCTTTTCAGGCTCACTCTGCAACGTGAAGAAGTCCAACTCTTTACTGCTCCCCTCAGGTTCAGTTTCTAACACCGTTCACACCTCCTTCTGTGTTTTTACCCCAGATGGGCGATAAGACTTTGGCTCAAAGTGCTCAGATGTATCACTATCAACATCAAAAGCAACAGATGCTCTCAATGGAGAAGTAAGAATATTTTTTTTCCTCTGTCTACACCCATTTACCGTTTTTATTTTTTTACGTCTTCAAGAAAAGTGCACATTTTCACCACATCCTCTTGATATTTTTACCTCGTTGCCTTGAGTTGACCTTTTTTTGTGTGTGTGTCTCCAGTCACAAACCCGAACAGAAAGTTGTTGACAGCGAGGTTACCTCAGACGAGGAGGAAGTGGGAGGAGGCTTCACGGTGTACGAGTGCCCCGGTCTTGCCCCGGTGGGTCGACTCGCTCACACCCGGACCACATGAATCATTTTTGGTGCGTGGTTTTGCTCAACTGATTATTTCTTCTCTGCCTTTCGTTCGCAGACCGGAGAGATGGAGGTGAAGAACCCTCTGTTCGATGACTCAACTCTAGATTGTCAGGGAAACCACAAGTGAATGCAGAATGCTTCAGAAATGCAGACACACACTTACATGGATATTTCTCGGGAAGAAGGGTTCTAATTTCTCTCTGCCTGCATGGAAATCGGGAATGATGTTATCAAATGATTGTTTAATTGTCCGCCTTTTAACTTATTTTTCCCCAGTACGGATTTTTAATGCAACAAACGTGTGAAGGGTTCCCTGTTAATTTATTTCTGTCACTGTTTCAGAGCGACTCTTGTCTTTTTAATTCTTTTTTTAATTTAAGTCCTGCTAGATATCTCTGGAGGTGTTTGTCCTGTTTAAATGTTTGATTTAGAGCTAGATTTTCCTCTTCTGTCTTTACTATAGGTCTTAGGTTTTCACAGCTACTTCCAAAGAATATCATACAGTAACGGATAACGTGTACCACACTGACACATTTACATATAAATACACAAAAACACAGTAGAAGCCCTCTCCTATTTTCTCATGTGGCTGAATCACATTTTCTAGGAACGATTTTATATCAGACCTCTACGATACCTCTGTAAAAACACAACACAATGTTTAGTCAATTGTTTCTGCTTGCAATGCTAATTTCTTTCCTTTTACAGGAGGCACATAAAGAGTTTATGATAATGCAGAATAGATATAATAATATAAAATGGAGTATGTACCAGTGTATGTTGCATGGTTTGATTGTATTGTGTTTGATTCTTCCTGCCTCCTGTGTGTTTGCATCTTGTTGATGCAGGAAATGTTTGCTGTAAAAGTGACCTCTGAGCACTTTGAATGAAATTGGACTCGAGCTATACCAGTGGATGTTTTGGTGGTAAATATTAAACTCTTGTATCGACCCTTTTTCCCCTCCCTTGGTCCCAGACTAACCCTGTGCTGCAAAATGTACATACAAAGAGTGATATTGTTCACTTTTTATAGATATTTGTACATGCAGACTAAAAAAATAGAATTAAAACTTTTTACCAGATATGGAACTAAAGACTGAGAATTATTTTTGTGGTTGTTGTACAATTTATTCAATAATTAGACTGCTTTTCCTTTTAATTTCCTTTTATAATAATCAATTATTGAGGCTATTGTTCATATATTATGAGTTGGTGTCTTAAAATGGTTGTTTTAAGTGTTTTATTTTAACATACTCCCTCTAAAATGAGCATCAGTGATGCTGATTTAATGATAAATACTCAAGAGTTGTAAAATAATCAACTTTACCTTCCATACCTACATATTTCCATTAGGTGAAACTATCATGAAGTCCTCAATTGCCACTTTTACCGTTCTTAAAGAGGTAATCTGCTGACTGCCACACAGTTGATTTATCATTTTCCTCTCACTCCTGATTGGTCGGTTTATAAAAAGTACTTAAGTTAACCAGAAACATAGCTGGGGTTTCTGCCATCTGGTTACACGGAGACCACCCTGCAGAAAGTGATTTATAGATTTTAGATATAACATAAAAAACTATATACCTCGACATGTTGTAACATATGCATCTTTATTGTGACACTTCTGTTTAACAACTTCAGTGGCAGATTTTCTATAGTGCAACAGAGCTAGACTACTAGTCAGGAAGTCATCCACTTCATCATCAAAAACCAAGCTGATATATAATTAGTTATATGAAATTACACAAATGTAAGTAAAATATGGTCCTATTAAGGCTACCACCTTAATGACCCAATCTGTCCAATGTGCAGATTTTATTTTGTTTGGTGTTTTGTAATGAGGTCAGTTTTTGGTTGCTTTCAGTGAAATGAACAAACCAGCCAGCACATTTTGTTCCGTTCTTTCTATCTCATCCTGTTTTTAACTTCTTTCTGCTCTGGTTTTTTGGTGATACTAGATCTTGCTCGACCATCGCATCACAGCTGACAACACCCAGGAAAGGACCTTTGTGTCTTTGTGTTTCCTTGTGAGGTTATATGTGTCTGTGAGTGTTCTGGGGAGGGGACGGGTCGGTCTCCTGTCCCCATTGAGCCACATGCCAAGGGCCATTTAAAGCCTTTGTGCTGGCGGACGCTAGAAGGAAAGCAGCCGCTGGCCCTCGGTTGAAAACCCGAGTGGGCGTCAGCGGGGGGTTATGTGAAGGTGGGTGTCAAAGGCAAGGATCGTTAGGAGGGGAAAATCAAAAAGCCATCAGACTTGTTTGTGGGGGACGACTGTGCTGCTCAACAGGAGGGACAGAATCAAGAATGCAATGCCGGTATTTTATCAGATTGCTGACAAACAGGAAGTAGAGATTAATTTTTTTTTTTTTGCCATGATGGCCGTTGTATATTTTAATGTCTGGAATAAAGGCAACACAATGAGAGAAAATATACGTTGGTTTGGATTTGTGGACAGACTAAGCCTTTTCTCATTTTTAACATACATATTTTATGAACTGTAACCCTTTTAAAAGGGTTAAGAGCTTCTTGGGATCCATTTTCCTTTAATTACATGAACTATGACACCAAACTGACACATCTACCTCTTAAGTTGACTAGAGCTGCTGTAAATGAATGAATTCAAAAGTTACTGAATGAGCTAGACTCGCATAGTTTTGAAAGGTGGGGGATTTCTGACCACATTTTTCCTGCAGTGAAAAAAAAAATGTCTCCCTTTTCAAGTTAAGGTGGCACTTATCAGTAAAATGAACAGAGGAAAGTTTTCCTTCCTCTGCATAAATCCACCCAGCAGAAATAACCTCATGTCTTGATGGTGCCTCTCGGTTTTATTTTTTTGTTTTTAACCACCAAACTTCCTTTTTGCCAGCCACTTTCTCCACTTCTCTGTCTGAGCTTGGCTCACTCCCACAGGCAAGAAGATCTCTGTAAAGAAAAAAAGGGGGGAGAAAAAAAAAGATCTGAGACATCTGTGGGGGTTTGCAACTATCCTCCCCTCCTCACACATCTCCTCCTCACTGTACCCAACTATTCAACACCAGCCCCCCTCCCCTTCCCCTCTTTCTTTCGGACTCCCTCAGAGCTCTCTTTCTCCCTCGAGCCCATGCAGCCTGAAGACTGCTATCTCTCTTGCTGTTTGTCCTTTTGCATGACAATCATCCTCCCAAGTCCATGGCCCAGGACAATGCTTGCATGGATGGAGTTTGATGTCTTTTAAGCCATTGATTGGTATCTTGTGGTCTCCCCCAACAAGGTTCATGAGCAGGGAGCTCCTGCAAGTAAAGTGGGATGAAGAAATCAGATCATAACATGTGGCCTGTTTTGTTTTATAGTGGTTCTCAATGTTTCTTAAAAAAACAACAACAGGATAAGTCTAGTTGCCTTCTGCTGAACCACTTAGGACTGTCATATCCTAGATGACTGAAAATCTGCATTCATGTAATTTAGTTTCAATTTGAACTATTTTAATGGGTTTTTTCACATTCCTTGACTTCTCGGAAACTATTGATCGAGTCAGATTTCTCTTCTTACCTAACCACAGAGCAAAAGATGTGTAAATTTGCCCCCATCAGAAGACATTCCAGAGAGTTTTGGAGTTTTTTCTTTCCTCGGCTGCAGACACCTTGGTTCTCAGACCAGTTTTCTGGGACCTTTAGGCCATGTGAGACTGAATGCCAAGGTAGGAGCAGAGTGAAACTCCTGTCTGGTGTTTGTTTCAGATGGTGGTGGGGTGGTGTCGGTGTGGGGTGGAATCAAAGGGTTGAGACTTATTGTTCTGATGTGAAAAGGAGCTAATGGTCGACCATCGCAACTCGGCATCTGAAATCCACGGGGTGCCCCGGGGCCACGTCCTACAATGGCACCCCCCCTCTCCCTTCCCGCAGTGCGTCTTCCTGCCGCAATCTGCGGCCATCGACTCGCGCTGAGGGGGGGCCCCCGCGCATCTGCACCGGTGCTCGGGCCATCGGGGCCTCTGAATGGGGCCACAGATCCAGGGGTGAATGGGAGGCGATCACCTGAATACCACATTCTTCCATTGCTAATGAAACAAACCCAGTTTAGACAAGCCCAGGAGCCCGAAAAGTCTCAGCGGAGGCTGGTTTTCAAGGAATCACGGACAGCCAACGCAACCTAATGAGACTTAATTTACAAAACATAAAAAACGTACTCAGTCCTAAATGCAAATATTTATCAACCAAAAATGCAAACCATGAATGCGTTACAAAATGAAAAGAAAACCTACAAAAGTCACATTTATTCATGTTCATATTTGAATTGCGCTTTCAATCCATCATGTCTTCTGTTTTTCCCTAATTATGGGATTGATTAATCAGGTTAACATGTTTGATTACTGCGCCAGATCAGACCCACAATGTTATCTTTTTAATGGATAGATTCAAACCAAACATACCATCACCAACAGAGATTTCAATGTCAAAGCCCTTTTTTCCCATTTAGAAGGAATCTATTAAACAAACGTAGCATTACAATTCATGAATGATAGTGTTATAAGATGTATGTGCAAATATAGAGGGAATCCGTGCCTATTAGCAATGTAAATTTGTGTTTTTTTAGCCTTTCCAATTGCATTATTAATGGTATTTTTTTCTAAAATTTGCTTCCCAAATTCACAACAAGTGTGCTCCAAAAATAACCTAAAAGTTTGTGTTTTTAAAAACAAAACAACAAAACAAAACAGAGAAGCACGCCCCCTCAGTCTGGGAAGAATCAAGGTCATTCTCGAGCTGACCATCAGCTGTGCGTAATTGTCTGCGCCGACCAATGAGCGCGCAGCCGCAGCTGTGATGGGGAAACCTGCGGAATCAGGACTCAGGATGATCATTTGAGCTTGAAGGTGAGTTGGGAGGTGTTTCAGAAGACTGGGTTTCACGGAGAGGGTCCAACTCTTGCGTTTGAACCAAAATTGAGGCCTACGTTTTTTTTTTTGTTTTTGTTTTTCTTTGGCACAAATCATTTTACGCATGACTTTTTAACCAGGCGCGTCTTTTTTTCCTCGCTCTAATTTGGGATGAGTGAAGCCTAAATTTTTAATATATATACTGGTGGAAGTGTACGTGTTAACAGGCTTGGAAAGATGTCTGATAGGCCCCAGAGTCCGGAGTGCCAGAGTAGACCCTATGATTACAGCCGACCCAACGCGTACAGTCAGGTTTTTGGTCAGGAAAGTTTGGGCAACTCTTCATCGACCTTCCAGCTTCCTCATGGCGTTTTGCCGGACCCCAGCCTGCTTTACAGCAAGCCGGTTTATGGAGGCATCACGGCCGCATCTGCGCAGGCCTTTCTCCCGTTCCCACCCGTCTCCGGCGACTACAGGGACTCCGATCCGCAGGCTGGAGACTTCGGGCAACCGAAGCACTGGTATCCCTTCGCTGCGCCCGAGTACACCGGCCAGGTACCCGGCGTGACCGCAGCCACCCAGCCAGCCAACCTGAGCCCCCCGATAGCCGAGACCCGGGAGCAAATCAAGCTGCCCGAGATCAAGACCGAGAAGGACACCGGAGAGGAGTGTTCCTCTGAGATGAAGGTCCAGCAGTACCCGGCACCGCCAGTTTCCACGGGCATGGCCCACCACCACCACGGCGTCTTCTACTCCGCGGCCTGGAACCCGTCTTTCTGGCCCGGGATCACCCACATCAACCCGCCAGTTAGCAGTAACCAACCCCCATCAGGCCCGTCTGCGTCGTCCCCGTCCATGTCCCCTTCTCCCCCGATCAACGGGACGCCGCGGAACGCGTTTTTCGACATGAACTCCGCGCAGGCGGCGGCCGAGCCGCAGGCGCAGAACCCGGCCTCCAACACGCGGAGCAGCGGCTCCTCCAGCGGGGGCTGCAGCGACTCGGAGGAGGTGAGTTGCCTCAGATGACACCTAGGTTTCCTGTTTAACATAAATGGGGTATTTTATTTATTTTTGGATAATCTATTCAGTTTCTTTTAACGCTACCAACCTGAACTTGCCTAAGCTAAACAGTTGGATTTTTCTGGTATTTAGGAGAACCTTTCCACTGAAGAACTGGAGCAGTTTGCCAAGGAACTGAAACACAAACGGATTACTTTGGGTTTTACTCAGGCAGATGTTGGCCTTGCTCTGGGTAACCTGTATGGTAAGCTCCCATAATGACACTGGTTTTGTTTATATGATTTAACATCAGATTTGTTGAATCTGTAGGACTGTTTTAGGGGGTTCATGGGGATCCGGGTATTTGTTTTGTCCTGATACCAGTCTTAAATGTGGAGTTCAGTCTGTGTTAGGACTTGTTTCACACTCACTAGTTTTGGATTTTGTTCTTGTAGGTAAGATGTTCAGCCAGACAACCATTTGTCGCTTCGAAGCTCTGCAGCTGAGCTTTAAGAACATGTGCAAGCTGAAGCCCCTTCTGCATAGATGGCTGGTTGAGGCAGAGACCTCAGAAAATCCTCAAGATGTGAGTACAGCTCTGAACATCTGCCAACTAGTTTACAAAACAACAAAGACTGGCCCCACCTGATAGAAGCGGCCTTTTCAGGCCTACAGTAGTCAAACTTCCTGCTGAGCAAACAAGAATCAAGACCATCTGCTCATGTAATGCACCACCTGGTGGACAAATCCAGCTGTTTAGAGATCCAAGCCCTTTGGAGCTCAGCTTACATGATGGGGCAACCATCCATTCAGCACACTACAAGTGTAGAGTTTCATGGCATAGCTAAATGTTTGCAGATGTTGATGAGCTTCATGAGATTTTTGCCAACAAACACAGTTACACTAATGTCTGCCACGATCAACAAAAAGTGAAAATTATTCATAATTTTGTGAGGAGAACCAGAAAACTACTGATCACCTTGGATAGTCTGTGAGCCAAATTGTTAGTTTTGTGCCATGTCATTCAACTGCTGCCTGTGCTATCTCAGATGTACAAGATTGAGCGAGTATTTGTCGACACCAGAAAGAGGAAGAGGAGGACCAGCCTGGAGGGTGCGGTGCGCTCTGCTCTGGAGTCCTTCTTCGTCAAGTGTCCCAAACCAAACACACAGGAAATCACACAAATTGCAGATGAGTTGGGCCTGGAACGAGACGTGAGAGCCAAGTTCTTTCACTGAATTTCGTTTGAGATTTGAATTTTGTTTTTGCTGAGAAACTAACGGTGTTCTTGGCAGGTGGTGCGCGTTTGGTTCTGCAATCGGAGGCAGAAAGGGAAGCGCTTGTCCCTGCCGCTGGACGAGGAGTGTTACTACGAGCAGAGTCCTTCGCCGTTGAACATGGCCCCCTCCCCCGTCTCCAGTCAAAGCTACCCTTCCTCCAGCTACACGGGGGCGCCTCCCCCCATGCTCTACATGCCGCAGCTTCACCGGCCTGACGTCCTGAAACAAGCCCTGCACTCAGGACTGGTGAGCCACCTGACGGGATTGACTGGTGGGTATTCCCAACCAGACCACAGTTTTTCACCTGACACCAGTCCAAGCTGGAAGTGAGGTCTGGACTCGGTAACTTCGCTGGTTCCGATGTGGGGGAAGAGGGAAAGAAGCTGGGTTTACTTCCGTTTTTTTTAAAAAAACATCCGAGAATTTTAAAAGAAAATGTTCTCTGTGCCTTTTTATCCGTTACATTCTGCACACTTTAAAGGCTTTAATCGTTTTAAAACTTGTACTAAAAGACTGTGCTTCAGCATTTGGTGCAGCTCTGAGAAGAAAATAGTGTGTTTGTTTTTTTTTGTTTTAGTTTTGATAAATCCAGGAGTGGGATGTGCCTTCTCCAAGAATATTTTGTTTTTCCAACGGTCATCAGTAATTGTGCAATATCTGTGTACCATCTGAACTGTTTAGCCAATATCCCAATTTCTCACTGAAATCAAAGTGGTGCTTTTTTCAAAATTTTGCACAATTTCTAAAGTAATAAAAATATTCAAACATTTGTCTTATGGTTGTACCCAATTTAAAAACTAATGGTAACGACTGGGCTTCAAGGAGAAATGTTACAAGTGTGCGTTTGCACGGTGTCAGTGTTGGTAAAAACTGTTGTGCTGAATCTCTGGGTTTAAATGGTTAATACTGCTGACAACAGGAGGGAAAAGAATAAACAAACTAGGCCTCTGTCATAAAGTTTGCACCAGAATTATGCAGTGTATTATATTTTGATTGTTTTTCTTACCTGCACATGACGAAATTCATCGAAAGGACTGTTTAAATGTTAACTCCATAACTTGAGTTTGGATCTTTTGAGGTGGGATTCTGTGGGAAGATTGGCATCTTACCTGTCTCTGATGGCTCTTTGAGTTGGTTTAGAGATGGATGAGCTAACAGCTAACTCAAGCAGGGCGAAGAGCAGTGTAGACGGTGTCCAAATTCTTTGTAGCTTTTGATGCAAATGTGTTAAATTTACACTGCTCTCACATTACAATGTGGTTCTTGCAAAAAAGTGTATTGCAGCAGCTTGCAAGACAACACAATTTGATGTAAATACCTAAACTGCTGCACTACTCCTTAAGCTTTAATGTGGTCAGATTTTGTTTTTGACATGAGGTTGTTCAAAAAGCTATCTACAGCAGGTAAGATAGTAACCTTTTCCCAGAACCCCATCTCTTTAAGCCAACACATCCAGTTTGTTGCTGACTTGAGTATTTGCCATCAGTGCATTCCCATTTTTAGCTAATAGTTATGAATGTGAGATTTTATATCATAATATATTGAAATGTGACCTTTTTTTCTACAGATACCACACATCTTTGCATCATAGTCTGATTTTTTTTAAATTAAAAAGGCATGCAGTAATACAGAAAGTTGCCCAAAACCTTAAAACCAAATTTGCCAAGTAAAGAATAATAATAAAATACTTCATATCACTTAAAATAATTGCTAAATTTCCATTAAGGAATAAACTGGGTTATTGCAATTGTTTGAAATTTTGTAACTGTAAAGTTTTCTGTCAGGCAACACAAAATCTGCAATAATTTGTTTTGTTTGTGCTTACTGTAATGTAACTAGATGGTAATATAAAAGGTAATATTTTCTTTGGTTCTTAAATTCAGGCTGTAAATATCTTGGACCATAAATGTCCACCCACCATCTCTTTAATAAAACAAAGGATCAGTTGTTCTGTCCAAAAGTAGCAAAACTGACTCAGTTTTTAAGGTTCAATTCTAACTCCTCAGTTAAAGCGTTTAACAAGTGTGATTTACACTTTTGCAGCTTTTCTATTGCTTTCTGTGCCTCAGTTATCCCCCCCCCTGTTCCTTTCTTGTCCTCAAGTTTTTGTTAAATAAATTTTCTGAAGATTCAAATCACCCGCGTGACTTTTTGTGCTGAGATGCACAACGTATCGATCCAAACTGTTGACACCTCTGTTCATGAAACAATTTATGAAGAGAGGTCATTTTTGAGATGAGGTTTTATCAAATAGTTATCAGCTGTGACATCAGTCACAAAGCATGGTGTATGGAGAAAAGGGCAGATGTTTTCAATCATGCTAGGCTTATGGTTAGCTATAGAAGGGAGTGTTTATATATATATTTTTGGACTTGTATAACATCTCTTTCTAAAATAACATACCCGTGTGAAAGAATGTTAAATAAGCTAATATTAAACCTTCACACTTACATCACATCTTTCAGTTTGTTTTGTTTTCTCAACGGAACACCGCAGATGTAGGGCGCATTTAGAAAGTATTCACAGTGCTTGACATTTTGTTACTAAGATTTACACACAATATACCTCCATAATGACAAAGTAAAACAAAATATTTTGACATTTATTACAAATAAAAACAGGTACTATGTGTATACGTATTCACAGCCTTTGCCATGACATAGTGGCACCATCAAGAGGCGGAGCTAGGGGTGGCGCTGGCATGTTAGACTACACAATATTTATTTAATTAATAAACTCCTTGAACCAGATAGATGCTTCCTAATCTGCTGTTTGTGCCAATTCTTTAGTGGGTGACAGTTCTGCACACAGGGTAGTACAGGACCCTGCCTTTTTTTTATTTTACTACAGAACAAAAAGCTGCTTTAATAAATTCAGAGCTTGAGGAAAATTTGAGACTTTGCTTGAAACAGACCGTGTCTAGTTTTGCAAATAAGCACAAAGGCTAGTAACATTAAAAACCCTAACATGAACAAAATAAATAAATTTTAACGATACTCTCTATTATCAGTTACAGCGCAAATCTTTATGGTAAATAACATCCCTATATAAGAAAACAAACTGTCTAGGGCACATTGGAGTGGTAAATGGTCTTGAAGATGGAAAAAGTTTAGCAAATTGATGAAGCCATTAAAATCTGCAAATGTATGTGTTTGAGAAGGAGTTTAAACAGGGGCAGTCGTTTGAAAGTGGTTATAAATAAATTATATAATTTAAATGTGACACGCGTTTACTGAAAACACTTTAAACCGTTGTACATGTTAAAGCTATAGTTGGAAGCTGAAATGATAACTGCAGCCTGGTTATGTGAATCCTGACCCAACTCAGGATCTTCAGACCATCTTCAGTTTATATTTCGGTTCCTAAAGAAGCTGAGTTGTGGTTAGATCACAAGTTGCTCAAAACATTTATAGTCACGAAACTCCAACAAATTACATGTTAATCACATGCCCCCCCTCCCCCCCACACACACAGACACACATGTGAAGTAAAGTCACGAATAATAGACCAAAGGTTTTATGATTTTCAGACATATTTATTACCAAATACAGCACAGGTGAAGATTATTCAGTGAGTTTTTAATCACAAAACAAAGTTCTTATATTGGTTAATGGAATAAGATGTTAGTTAAATTTATCACTTTGACTGTTTAAAACTTTTGCTAATACCTAATGGAGTCAACCATGTTTGTTTGTTAGCAAAATATCTTATAAACCAGAGGACAGTTTTTAAAAAAAACTTTCAGAAAGTAATCTTTGGATGTTCATCTACAACCGATTAACCTTTGAAGTCAACCCAAGTCAAGATGGCCGCCAAGATAATCAGCCTTAGCCAACACAAAACTGGCTATAATTTAGCCAATTTCACAGATATTGAGCTAAAATTGGCTGCAAACAGTAGCTGACAGTGATTCTTGTAACAAAGACATAAGGAAACATTTAACACGAGACTAGAAATATTCTGGTCTTTGGGTCTTCAAATTCACTGCAGATATTTTGGTCTTAGTATATTCACAAAAAAAATACCTGACATGGTCAACTCTGCAGATTCAAGTTGCAAATTGAGGCTGAGTGCATCGCCGTTCGAAAAACAGATAAACAGAAGGGATGTTATATCCTGTGACAAAATCACCCAGCAGAAAAACGGGATTCTCTTTTCATGTGCCTGTATTACTTTGTGTTTGTTGAATGTTGGCTAGTCGTGCAGAAAAGAAAGAGCTAGCGACGGTAACATCCAACTTTTAATAGTAACAGCATATTTTCCCCAAGGTTGTGACATGTTCTTGTAAACTGAGACATTAAATCATTGAAGCTAAAGTGCTAGGCATATGACTTTTGTAGTACACACAATATTTAAGTTAAATATCTCTGTGGTAATTCAGTGTCTTTTTAAAAGGTTCAGTGGTTAAAGTATATATTCAGTTATGACTTGCAAAATACCTTGTCAACTTCGTGCAAACTTTAAATGCATAGTCTGGTCATTTTTAAAGTGATGTTCTGTTAAATAATTAGCACTTTATCAGCTTGGATATCAGTCATGGAGCACAGAGTTTGGAGAAATAGGCAGACGTTTTCGTCCAAGCTAGGCTAATAGATTGCCAAATTAGAGCCAGTATTTATTTCATAAATGACACACTGCTGTGAAAAAAATGCTACTTTAGCTCATATTAAACCTCTGATGTCATGGCTGATAAGGTACAAACTGTGGATAATTAATTGACAGAACATCACTTCAAAAGTTACTGACTATTTTTTGAAAAGTCAAATGGTGTTGAGTCACCAACCACAGCTTCCTGTGGTTAAGTGTTATTAAGTGATACAGCCCAACTTTGTAGGTCTGAGTAAACCTTGTGTTGAGGTAAATTGTTGTACATTAAGCAGATCTTACACAGTCTTTCCCTCCAGTCAGTGTAAACTTTCACCTTCCAGTGCTTTTTCCAGTCAAAGTATTCAGCGTATCGCTTCTTGTCCTTTGTGAGCTGTTGGAGGTGCGTTCCCAGTTCTTTCGCTGTTGAAAACTCATCAATGTGGATAAAAGAATGAGGTGGAGCCACAGCTTCGTAATCCCTTTTTGGTGGTCCCAGCACGATGGGCACAGCCCCGCCTTGGTAAGCATTTTTCCACAGCTTCTCGGTGATATAATCTTTGGCCACAGAGTTCTCAAAAGATAAATAAAAGTAGCAGCGAGAAATTGTAGGTAGGAGGTCTTCAGAAGAGAGGGGTGTCTTCGTCCAGCGACCGTAAACCTTGACAGGAACTATGGCTTTGAGCTCTTTGTACACTTGGCTTCTTTTGTAGTGGCTCCTGTAGTTGCTGACCACCCAACAGACCAAAGAGCTCTTATTCATAAAGTTATCTTCTGCCAGCTGTTCCTCACGCTCCACAGGCAGCAGCTCACCGTAGGGTACAGGGACATCAGCATCCCTCCTGTATGATATGGTCATGTTGAAGATATTTGCAAACTTCTGCAAGTTTCCATTATGAGCAGAAGACTCCAGGGACATCCATGCCCACCTCTGGGCCGGTGGTCTTGAAAGAGTCACGGGCAGCTTCTGATGTCCCTGTACCAGTTCCTTGTTGTGGAACACCACAACATTAGCTGTTGGGAAATAAGATTGCTGATCCACCAGCTTACAGCTGGGAATCTGGTAGAGATCCCAACACACATCACCCTTCAGACTCAATGAGCGCCCAAAGGGCCAGTACCAGAGCAGGATGGTCACGTTTACCCTCCCGGGATAGAAGGTGGGGTTTTGGACTGATCTCTGCCATCCACAGAGAAAGCACGTCACAAAAGCACACAGAAAGCCAAAGAGAACACACCTCTTCATGGAGCGGAATATCCTCATTTTAGTGTGTGAAAACTCCTGTTTAAAAAAAAAAAGGCAAGATTAAAACATTGTGTCAGCTATTCAACCAAGACTTTAATTCTAAATTTCTAGAAACCCTTGTATCTCTTTCAGTTTCCTGTTCACTTAAAGAAAGAATGTGTCACACAGACACTGCCTGTCTATAAAAAAAAAATATTGGCCCCAGAAAGGAAAGTAGTTCCTCCTAATGTGAATTACTTAATTTCTTAGCTTGCTGTGTATTGTTTTGTTCTGTGTGATTTTCAACTATTTTGACCATTTTAACACAGGTCGCAGATCGCATTCGTCAGTAAATTTAACCTCAAGCCTGTCGGCAGTGATCGAGACTGCAGGGCAGCGCCAACAGAGTCTCACTGGGGCGTAAAATGTTCCGCCCTGTGGACACATTCTGCTGGTTTTAGCTCAGCGATATAACCACTACTAATGTTACATCTCATTTGAGATCTCATTTAATGCAGCGATGGTTTCAGTAAACCCTGCTGTGTCCAACAGTGGAGATTTTCTCTTTAAAATCCATTTGAGAGACTAAAATTAGAAGATAAATGATCAGTAGGCAGCTTGGAGCAGACAGACCGGACATGAACAGAACACAGATGAATAAAGACAGAGAGGAGATATACAACAGGACATTCTCTTCAGCATGGTAGGCCTATTTTCTGTCTGTGACTATCAAGATCAGCCACAGGTGGATCTAATTTATCCAACTCTGTGGCTTCTTGCAGGTTTTTCTGCTGTAGCTCAGTGGTACACATCTGCAGGTTCAATCCCAGATTTGAGCGAAACATATATATATATATATATATATATATATATATATATATATATATATATATATATATATATATGCTGACATGACTTCTTTAGTCTGATATTTTTTAGAATTACTTCACAGAAGTCTTTCCCCCTATTCACTTTTAATAAACTCAAGTATTATAGCAGAAATATTACTAATCCAGAACAAAAAGCCGTGTGCCTGTCTGTCTGTTTAATTTTAACTGGGTAAAGTTAAAAATACTCCTGTTTCAGGAGTCTTTCACAAGAACCTGGCAATTTTTTTAAAGCCAGTCTATTTGTAAAGAAATAAAAACCAATAAAGACGACTCACCATTATTCATTAGTCCCAAATTGTGAATATCTCTGCTCATCCAGCCCAGAGAAATAGTCGTGCAAGCTTCCTGTTTTCTGTACAGACAGAACAAAGAGAGCATTCAGAGAACAGCAAAAGCATTTTGAACGAAGCTGGAAAACATGGCTTAAGATTGCACAGTACTTTGAGATTAACACATAAATATTAAGCGCCTATTCACTGAACGTGTTTTGATTTTTATTTAGGCAGCTACTATTTTTTAAATGATTTCCTTGTAAATAAAAGAACAGAGAAGCAAGGCAAAAAGATTTGTACAGATGAAAAAAGCTGAGTTATTCATCAGGTCAATGTGTGTATAAATACTTGATTTTCCTTATGTTTAATTTCAATTTAATAACATTACTATAACAATACGTAAAAAAGAAGAAACGGTGCCACTTCTGGTTATACTTTCCCTACATATTGCACCATCAGAGTTCTGAGAACACAGAAAAGACAGTGTTGAAACAAGACTTAAATGTCAGGTTTCACTTTGTGTAAGGAAAGGAAAATGTCACAGCTGTCATGACAGATGAGGAACTTCTTTAACACAACGGGAGAGACAGAAATTCGCAGATATCTTAAGAACGCTGACACCCATAAGTTTCTTATATTTCTGCTTTTCAAGCATCATCTTCATTACATGCACTGATCCCTGTCGTGTTGCAGGAGGTTCATTTACTGCGATAACTTGTTAGCTCTGCCTTCTTATAAGTACCAGTAAATGCAGCCAAGATGAACCAAAGTCCCTCAGTTTTGTGTTACAAACCATCAGATCTGAAACAATACTGAGCAGCCTCCATTGCTGCCATAACTCTATGCAATTTATTTTAATCCAAACTTTGTGACAAGGTTGTAAACCACAAACTTTCTGCTGTGCTGCTTTTTAAAATTTCAGCTGACTGGTTTCTGTGTGTGTAGATATAGAAAAATAATGAAAAGTGAATTAAATAGGTCAACATTTCTAGCTTTTATATTTGTTAGTTTTGCTGTTAACCACACCAATAAGTTCATGCTTTTAAAGTGATAGTTCCTGTATTTTGAGGTGGGGTTAGACTAGACGAGCTAATGTCTAGTCTGAGGGGAAGCAAGCTCAGAGCGGAATGCCTGATATTTTTCTTCCAGTCCTAAAGAAGTTGTAGGCAGAACTAATGTTTAGATTGTATTACGTTTTTTTGTGTTACAGAAACCACTCTTCCATGGCAATTAGCCGAACGGATTGCATGCTGGATGTGTTGAGAGTGGGTTCACTCTTTATTCTTCATGACCCAGATAAAAGTGATGATGAACAGAGAATCTCTTTCTCGTTACTGGAAGAAAAGTTTGTCAACCGGAGGAAACGTCACCTTAAATTAGGGACAAACAGTCAGACTGATCATGGTGAGGATGGGTTTACCTAATTAGGGGGACATCTGGCATCTGACCTGGCTGAGGATATGCTGTTTGAAATGGTGTGCAGACTCATCAGATCCAGCGTGCACCCACATCCTGACTCAGAGATGGCAAGATAAAACAGCTGCTTCGAAACAAAGAAGGCGGACAGAAGTTACTTTTGAGTTTACAGTGAAGGGCAAAAAGCTAAAAAACGACCTGTTTGCGTGTTTGAAAACCGTCAGCCAACAAAATAAAATTGAAACAAATTAATGTCGAAACATTACACCACAGCGACCTGTTGTTATTGCTCCTGCAAAGTGGAGGTTCTGTTTGGTTGTTCTTCATTAAAAAAAAAAAGCTCAATCCAAAGGAGCAATCTGGAGGCAAAATGTCGTGAAAAAAAGTTTAAGGTACTCATTGGAATGTCATAAAAACCAGTCAAATAAAAGTCATAAAGTAAAAAACATCAGCCGCACAATATTTTTCTCATATTAATATGCTGGTGTAGATTCTCAGTCATCCTGGACATGGTAAATCCAAAAAAGGTTAAAAAACAAAAACAACTGGACTTCTATCCTGTAGCTGAAGACGTTTCGCTTCTCATCTGAGGAAATTAACTCATATTAATGATTAATGTGTTCTTAAATGAAAAATTTGTGACCTAATGCCACATACCACATGTGTTGGTTAACCAAAAGAAACAGCGGAAGTGACTGAAAATAAGTCAACAATGGTGACGTTGAATGAAGAGCTGTTTGGCATTAAGACGTCAGATGGTTTTGATGTATTGGTATTTATTTACGCTCAGATTTGTTGTGCGAAGTGTGCAGGTAAAAAGATACTGTAGGTTAGACTGAAGCCTTTTCTCTCTTCAAAGTGGGGCACAGCATTAAAAGTTTGCCCTACACCAACTTCTTTTGCTCTGCACTGTCATTTTGGCAAAAATATTATGATGTTTCAGCAAGAGGTGCTACAACTAGCAGCTGCCGCCACTATTTTCAAACGACCAAACAAAACTGTGAAACTGATGGGGATGCAAACGTTTATTTAAAAGTGTTGACATGAACTGCTCTGAATATTTTTTCAGATTCTAACTGTTTTAAGACGGCACCAATCCACATTAGTCTTGGCCTTGCTCTGACTAGCCGTTAGCTCATCTATCTTGTCAGAATCAAACTTTATTTCTCCAAAGTCAAGCCATTTAAAGTGCTATTTACAACAGGTAAGAATAACTGATAATAGCCTTCCCACAGATCCTCACTTACAAAGATCTGAACCACCGCTTCAAGATCTAGCAAGTTTGTTTAGAGACTAGCTTATTTAATTCAAACTATATTAGTGGTTAGCATTAACCTTGTGTTAATGCTACAAACAAAAGTCTTGTTCATTTGCCTTTTTTTATTGCTAAACAGTCAAATGCTTCTTAAGCATAATATGCAAAATACAAACAGTTTGTCTGTATTTAAAGGTTTGGTCTCCAAAGTAACCCTGCTTCAGTTCCTTTTTTCTTACAAACAAGAACTTGTTGCACGCATTAGTAATAAATTATAACAATTCATGTTCAAGTTGATGAGGTTTCCTTTGCACTTGACATATTGTTTTACTTTTGTTTTACAAATCTTACTTCTTGTCTTCAGTCATAAGTGTTTGCACACATTTTATTATGCCTTTAACCAGTAGTAGCTCCGATACATACATTTTAGTGGGGCGGACATTCATTTCCTGATTCAGTAACCACAAAGATGTTACAATTTGCGGAACATTTTCTGTAAACAATAAAAAAATAAATAAAAAAGACTAAATGTTGCTCTCAAATAGATTTTAAATAGAAAATCTCCACTGTCTCGGGTTTGGGGTTTTTGTATTTCAGTTTATTGTCTGCATGTTTTCTGTTTGAGTCTTTGTTCAGTCATCTGTATCTTAGTTCTTGTTGTTCACTATTCTCTCCTCCTTAGTCACTCACTCGCCTACCTGTCACGCCCATCTACACCTGTCCCTAGCTCTCGTAATCATTCCACCTGTGCCCACTTTTCCCAATTACCTCCTGTGTTTAAAAACCCGGTCATCTCCTCCACTAGTCGCTGAGTCGTTGTTTCTCTGTTCCTGGTTTCACGCCCTGTGCCCGTTTCTGATTGTTTTATACCTTGTCGCTCCATGTTATTATTTCGTTTGCGTATTTGTTTAGCCTTTGCTGCCTCGTCAGCTTTTTGTTTTGTTTATTTTTGTCATTTAAATAAAATAGTCTATTCAAAATGAGTCTGGGCTCTGGGTTCGCCTTTGTCTCCACCGCACCTGACACACTGTTAGACACAGCAGGGTTTACTGAAACCATGGCTGCATTAAATAAGATCACATGAGATGTAATGTTAGTAGTGGTCAAACCAGCAGAATGCGTCTACAGTTTCGATAACTGCTGACAGGCTTTATGTTAAATGTCTCTAATTCTGAGCCAGCTGTAGCTCAGTGGTTCTGTGGTTTAGTAAGGCTGAAGGTTCAAGCCCTGGTTGGGGCTTTGATCAAAGCCTTTAATCTATCTATCTATCTATCTATCTATCTATCTATCTATCTATCTATCTATCTATCTATCTATCTATCTATCTATCTATCTATCTATCTATCTATCTATCTATCTATCTATCTATCTATCTATCTATCTATCTATCTATGCCAGCATCACTTTTTAATTTGATGGGTTTTTTTTTAGGTTTTTTCACCACTTACCTTTGATAAATTCACATATTATTGTAGAATTCTTACTAATCCAACCCAGAAAGCCATATACCTGTCTGTCTGTTTAATTTTACCCAGTTAAAATTTAAAATACTCCTTTTTTCTGTGTAGGTGTCTGTTTCTCTGAGTTAAATATCAGACCAGATTGTTTTCACAAGACACAAAACAGGCGACAACTTTGTGCACAAAAAAGAATAAAACTGATATTATGCAACATACAGCCTATTGTTTCTTTTTTATCCACAGAAAATATTCCACAAATTGTAACATTTGTGTGATTATTGATTCAGGAAATGAATGCCTGCCCCACTGCTACTGTTCTGTGCATTAAATATACTGAGTAGCCTTTAACACACAAAGTACAACTAACCCAGAACCTTACAGGAAAACAGAAACATCACTTTAAACCAGATCAGAAATCTAAAAATAGATGATTTCAAAATCAGAAAGCACGCAGTTTTAGTTTGTTTTTCTAAATTTCTTGAGAATATAACAAATCCATTCATTTTTCCCCCCTCTCCATACCAGCCTCTAGTGGAAACATTAAGACCAATATGAACAGGATGTGGTTAAAGATTTGCATTATCTCTGAAAAAGCAGAGCTTTAAGTTTCTTCATATCCTCTAGTTTTAAAAGCATCATTAGTGGAACAAGCAAAGTGGCACCACTTGCAGATTTGGTCAGATTTGGTTGTCATAAAAAATAAAAATAAAAGAAGAATGTGCAAACAAGACAGCTGAAAAGTCAAACCAAAATCACACAAAAAATGTACATATGCTTTCTCCACTTACCAGATCATGAGAGAAATCACACTTTTTTCTTTGATCGCTGTTTGGAGTAAATACTGAGAAGCTTCAAGTGCACTAAAACTCCAGCCCTTTTAAGGAAACTGAGGTGTGGTTCTCTGAAAGATCGTTGGTTATGTTTCAGGCTCATCTCTGCATCACTTGCACCCTCCTTACAAGAAAACACCTTCTTTTAATACCTGAGTTCGGTTGAAAGCAAATACCGATGTATGCCATCTTTTCCTACATGTGTTCACTCCGTCTTCTCTTTGAGAACGTCTGAACAGTGAGAGTCTGCCGCATGCGTGTGCTGATGGGGAAAGAGGAAGTGGTGAACTTGATTCAAAACGAAGAAGGGCTTGCACAAGTGGAATTACCCACAAGTGAGTTTAACCAGCCACAAAGCAAACATTTTAAAGCTTTCATTCTAAAACGTTTGACTGCTCAACATTTATTAGTTTGTTATAAAAAGAGAGAGAGAGACGGAGAGATAAAGCCAGAAAATAGATTAGGTTTTTGCATAAAAACATTGTAAAATAGACTATTTGCAAACAGTTGTGTTTTGGAACACCATAGATTTGTGCCTCCTTTTGCTCATGGAAACCATGTGAGGAATCCCCACCCCTGCCACCATTTGTTGCGATGGAAATGATAATGGAGACAGGAAGGCCCAGCTTGTTATTGATATCGATAGTGTTTTTGCCCGTGTCTGTGGGTGTGTTCTTTTGTCTGTACAGCAAAATATATCATGAACCCATGGAGAGATTTGAATGAAACTCTCAGAAAGTAGTTGAATGAACATCTTCAACTTATTACATTTTAAGGTCAACTCGATTCAAGCCAGCAACCTTAGCAAATACAAAAATGGATGTGACTTAGCTAATTTTACAGATAATGAGCTCAAATTTGGTGTGTGACTAGCTGAGACTGATTCCTAACACATAGTCTAAGTGGTAAATAACCTAAATGTAAAAACATCTGATGCATTGCACCAGATTTAGACTTAGGCTCTTTTTCATCTGTAGTCCCTCTTATCTAAAACATTTGTTGTAACTGTTGGCATCATCCCTGTTTGTTGGTAAAATATCTCATGAACAATAGGACCAATTTTAATGAACTTCTCAGGCAGTAATCATTGGATGAACATCTACAACTGATTAAATTATGGAGTCACCCCAATTCAAGACGGCCGCCTCAGTCTAATAAACTTTACTTAAATAAGAATGGCTATATTTCAGTGAAATTTATAGCCATCGAGATAAACTTTGGTATGGTAGTATCTGAGAGTCATTCTCAACACATAATCTGAGAGCTATGCATTGCATGGTATCTTTGTTTAAAACTTTACCATTATTGTGACAGTCAACACTGTCTAAATATCTCATCAACCATTGGATGGTTACAGCTTGTGGAAAAAAGGAAAAAACTGACAAACTACAGAAGAAAAGGAATCCCAAATTTAGAAACAGGGAAAGCAAGAGAAGATTGAACCAAACTTGAAGATACAAACAAAAAAAGACAAACAGCATTGTTCAAAAGTTGTCCCTAATTTCTTTATTTAGCCTCTGGGGGAAAGAGTTTCTTGTGATCTTTGAAAATGGTCTTGATCAATATTCTTTTTTGAGTTTTTCTTTGGACTTTGGCTGCTTTTCACAAATTTTCTGTACAGGAAAAGGGAAATTGTTGTGAACAGTTTATTACACTATCAACACTTAACATCACTTTTATAGTTTAGTTTATAGCTATGATGTCTCACCACTAGAGGGAGACCTTTTTCAGAAAACCGAGAGTCAAAGTTAAAGGAGAAGATTTCACATAGGAAGGAGGCCATGCTGGATGGAGTCAACACAAAGCAAACAAATATAAGCAAACATTACACTCATAGAGAGGCTGATATATGATTCCACTTTTATCCAAATGACTATTTTTTATCTGCATTGCTGGCAAACAAAGATTTTTGTCTGTGCTTCAAACTTGTCAATTTTTCTTGACAATGATCTCAGGTTTCACATGACACTAAATGAAAAAAATGGTTTAATTGTCTTCAAATGTTATTTTACACTTTCCAGAACTTCATAGTTGTAACTTTTATTTGCTCCAGCAGGAGGGTAAAGTTTATTGTTAAAGAAAAAATTTACTTTTAAACTTATATTTATACATTCAAGTTATTTGTCAGTGTTCATTAATTACACAAATTACACTAACCAAGTGCTTTTTGTCAGCAATTTAAAGAAGAGCAACAGTAGTCTTGAAACAGTTTCTGATACTGGTGAAATTTCCTGGTTTAGTGGGTGGGTGAAACCATTTTTAAATTCAAGAAGGGTGTGTGTAAACTCTAAATTAAAGATTAAAGTTCTGTGCCAATGTTATTGACTTTTAACATTGCAAAAAATATATTTAAAAAAAGTGACTTGTGCTGGCAAAATGAGTCAGAATGAGCATAGGCTGCAATGCAAAAAACCTGATTTTTGCCATTATTGAGATTAGCATAAAAATTAGTCCATAAAGACACTATCAGTTGATCCTGGTCACTAAAAAAACATATAACCTTCCTAATCTACCTTTGAATTGAAGTTTTCTGACAGGTGTGTTTTCAGAAATAAGCTTTTATACAGGTGCTGGTCATAAAATTAGAATATCATGAAAAAGTAGATTGATTTCAGTAATTCCATTTAAAAAGTGAAACTTGTATATTATATTCATACATTACATACAAACTCATATATTTCAAATGTTTATATCGTTTAATTTTGATGATTACAAATGACAACAAATGAAAATCTCAAATTCATCATATCAGAAAATTAGAATATTACTGAAGACCAATAAAAACAAAGGATTTATAGAAATGTTGGCCAACTGAAAAGTATGAACATGAAAAGTATGAGCATGTA
>NC_051443.1:19232554-19302981 GCF_001649575.2 Kryptolebias marmoratus
ATGATGAATTTGAGATTTTCATTTGTTGTCATTTGTAATCATCAAAATTAAACGAAATAAACATTTGAAATATATGAGTTTGTATGTAATGTATGAATATAATATACAAGTTTCACTTTTTAAATGGAATTACTGAAATCAATCTACTTTTTCATGATATTCTAATTTTATGACCAGCACCTGTATTTCCTTTGAAACTGACCATTTTTTTCTGCCGGCTGCTGTAGTGCCAGGAAATCCCTTCATATAATGTTTGGCATCATTCTGAAGCTTGGGGATTCATCTTTTTAAATATTATGCAATGATATCAGTCCAGAAACCAGCACTCTCAAAAACACAACTTCCTTGTTGTCAGGTTATAAATTGTCAAATGTCAACAAACTGCACCTCATTTTGAAGCTGTTGAGACAGAGAATGTGAAAATAATAATAACTCAACATTGAAAGCTTCCTCATTTTGCCAGCACGGGTCACATATATTAAGTAGCCTGCAAATAGGGTGGCAACTCTGGAGGTAAAATATTTTTTACAATGATAACTGCCATTTTGAGCCACCCTCTGGAGCCGCCACAGTTTAAAGTCTCGTACATTGAGGATGGAAACTAATGATGTACAAAAATAGTCATAGTTTCCTCCCACAAAGCAAACATGTTCATGTTAGGTTAATTGGTGAACTGTGAATTGTCACTAGGTGTGAGAGTGAATTGTTGTCTGTCTTGTTTGTTTCCGTGTGGCCCTGTGATGAACTGCCAGCCTGTCCAGTGTGTTTCCATCCATCCTTTCTCCCAGTGACGGCTGACAGCGCTCTGTGAACCTGCACGGAGAAGTGGGTAAAGAAAAATGATGGATGGTTACAAAAATACTTCCACAGCATTACACCTTCCATAGACTGAAGCTGTATTTTTTTCCTATCATAGAAACATTCTGTTTATTCGTAAATGATAAACAGGAAATGTAGCTTTGTTTCTTTCAGGATGTGGTAATATTTTCAATTCCTCAGGGGAAAACAGCTGTTTTACTTTAACTCACCTTAGTTTAACTTAGCTTGTCAAGTCTACAAGTCCGACTTGTGAATTCCACAGCGGAGAGTCATTGCTGAGTGACGAACACAATCACACCCTTTTGGTTGCGTTTGTAGAGCTTTTCTTACCTGAACACTCTGTCCTGGGTGGTAAAGGACATATAACTCCTGTCAGCTTTCTGGTTTTGGGATCTTCATCTCACTCAGTTTGCAGCTTTGTCTGTCTTCATGCCATGGCACTTTTAGGCTTTTTCCTTCATCTGTGGATGAGAAACCCCGTCCAGAGCAACATAAATACCTGTGACATGACAGCACATTTTCTGAATGGTAAAAAAAGGTGCTGTAGTATGAAGTCTAAATAAACAAATCAAGTCAAGAGGAAGACAGAGAACAAGGAAGTGAGCCAAAACAAAAAAGGACAAAACAAAAGTAAAAAAAACCCCAACAATGCCTTCAGTTGGGAGAAATAAAGTTCTACCCTTAAATCAAACCTTTACATTGCCATCAGTTTTACGTTATATGGTTATTTAAATAGAATTCTACGGTTATCTGAAAGCACATTAGCAGCAGCTAGTTGTAGCACTTCCAGTACAGCCTGGAAATATCACACATTTATGCTGGAATAATTGAGTAATTCAAAACTAAAGATTAGATGATATATGACAGTCCACCTGTTAGATCCTTAATCTGGCCAGAATTAAACTTTATTTCTCTAAACTGAGGTTGTTCAAAGAGACGTCTACAACAGGTAAGATACTAATTGTTTATAAGCTTTTTACACAACCCATCTTCAACAGATCTGCACAATACCTTTAGGCAATACTCCATACTGAACACATAACATTACATTTCGTCGTTTAGCAGATGCTTTTATCTGAACAACACTCAGGTCTCAGTACAAGAGACTCTGGCAACACTTCAAGGAACAAATACCTATGAAAAAGGGTTAAAAAATTTAAGCTTCATGATTCATTTGGGAAAGCTTCTAAGAACAGTTTGTACCACAGCAGTCTTTGTGCAGCAGTAGTTTTGGAAGCTGAGACCAGCACAATGACTGAATATTCATAAAAACAGTGTCTGAAAATGCTGTTTGAGGTGAAATGGTCATTTTATGTGTTGCAAAATCATTGCAATGGTTTATGCTCACCTTGGCCACAACCTCTTGTCTATTATTGGTACCCCTCAAGTCATTAAGGCCTCATTCAGACCTGCCACTTAATTTTGTCCTGGGTGATCAAATTGCAGTTGGATAGCACTAAATACAGATCCGAAAGACCTCGGTGTGCATTAAAAAGAGTTTGTTCTGATTGATTTTTGACCCGCTGTGGTCATCCTCATAGTAAACTGTGTGGCGTCAGTCACATGAGAACAGTCTGAGCAGCATTATATTCACCTAACTGAACACAATAGCAATAATGTTACGTTCTCATTGAATCTGTGTAAAACAGCTGTCGGCTGTCAGTGCTCTGTTTTACTGCGGTGGAATTTTACAGATGAAAATCGACAGCCTTTGCTCTGACACTGAGCTTTGTCAAGTCGCAAACACTTTTTGGATTTGCCAGGTGTGAACGCTCTCAGTCAGAGCTGACCATTCGGATTACCAAAAATGGATATAAAGTGCAAAGTGTGAACAGGGACTATGAGAACTCTTACATGGATGTTCAATATGTTGAAATGTCCTCTGGTGATTCTTGTGAGTTGCTGGCCTTGTTTTGGGACATCCCATTGTTGTTTGGGCGTTTTCTTGTGTTGTTTGAGCTGTTTCTCATGGGTTTTGGTTAGCTTTTCTGTCAAAGAGGTTCAGTGCCGTCAGAGAATGCCACAGTGGCAACAATATAAAAACTCTCAGACAAGGTTAGCACTCGGAACGTCACATTTTTGTAACATAATCAATGTTACATCACCCGTTAATGGTGTTAAAGTTGAGACTGTGTGTTATGACTGGAACTCGATCCAGAATGAGACACGCGTTGTTTTTCAGTTTAAATGAATCACTGTGTGGAACACTGTAAATGTTACACAAGTTTTACAAGATATATAGTACAAAATATAGAAAATACACGTCACCACCATTTTACAAACACTTACTATTTTTGATTAAGAGTCAGAGGAGAAAGCAGAGCAGACTGAGACCAAAACTCCCTGACTGAAAAAAAAGTCAGATTTTTTTTTTGCATAGAATAAGCCTGAAGACTGAGAGATGATAGAGCCAGATTTGCTGGTCTGACTGGTAAATCCAGAGGGTGGTTAGGTTGCCTCTTCAAGTTTACGAGGTGTGGCAGGAGGCGAACAAAAAACAGACACAGCGGCCGATGAGAAGAGGAAGAAGAATAAAACAATTCACAAAGAGCGAGCGCAAGGTGCTGTTCGTGTGTTCAGTTTGGACCTTCATCACCAGTGTGAGTACAGCTTTTAATAATGTACTTAGTTACTGGTTTTGCCAGTGCTAAAGTGTGTGTGGGTGGAAAAAGAATCACTGCATCTTAAGAATCACTGTGTTGCCTTATTTTTTGACTCAAACATTGTGTGAACTCTGCAGTGACATCTTATCAGACTTGCAGAAAGCGATAAAGATGGCTGAGGCTCCAAAGATTGAGCTCTTTGTTAAGGTAAGGCCTAAAAAATATTACTTGCTAACAAACTAGATAAAATATAGAAGCACGTTATGTTATTTTAACTGTAAAAGCACCGGCAGGGTGTCTGTTGTGAAGGGTTTTGAGGATTTTTGAAAAATAATGTACCTTCAAACTTTATTGTTGCTCAGCAGGCCTAAAAATATGATCCTAAAACACAACTAAACCAGTACTTTGTAGTCACCTTATTCTCTAGGGAAGACCTCAGAGATGCTAAAAAAGTTAACAAAACAACAAGGTTTTTTTATTTTTTATTCAGCTTTTATTGATTGCCAATAGTCATTTCCAATTGTCTGGATTCAGGCAGAGATACAATGTGCTAATTAATTAATAGATTGTTTGATGAGGGTATATTGCAGCTTTAACACAGCTGAACATTTCATTTAATGCTGTCTTCATCTATTAGGGTAAAGTAACCAATATATCTGTGCAGATATCCAGTTTGTTCAGGATCATTCCATAACTGAATCATTGTACTTGTGTGTCCAAAACAACAACAACAATAACAACAACAAAAACCCAAACAACCACTCTTGTGAAATATTTGCATTTATTGTTTTTCATCTGCAACCAATGAACCCTGTATCTAAAGCGACAATCTTGTCTGTCAGGCCAGTGATGACGCTGAAAGTATTGGGAATTGTCCTTTCTCCCAAAGGCTCTTCATGATTCTTTGGCTGAAGGGAGTCAACTTTACCCTCACCACTGTTGACATGAGGAGGTGAGAGCACATTTTCTCAGAAGCTCATTGGGTGTTTGGGGTGTGTCCACGTCAGCACTCGACGCAGTGCATGCAAACAGATTTCATGGTGACGCACTTAGCCAAAGACAAAGAGTTAAAACGAGGTCCACGTGCAGCGGAGGATAAGTCTCTGTGGGAGAGAATCCTGTCTCTTTTTAAATGAGTCTCTTTCACATCAGACTTCCTCCCATAAAGTGAAAACAAAAACAAAACACATTTCTTATGTTTTCAGACGTGCATTTTAAATTAATTAACAATGTTTATGATGCCACATGGACATTTTTCATGCACATCCTACCACTGATCGGCTAAATCTGCGAGCATTGTCCTGTGTCCTGTGTTTTTCTCACTCTCTGGCCCGTAGAGATACAATCTTATTTCCTGAAAATATGCACATCATTTTCAAATTTTCAGTCACTCATTTCTGACAACCCTGAAGCTGATGTTTTGGCATTAGACCAGTGGTAAATGAAGTTATAGCAGATCATGATTACAAGTTTTAAACACAGGCACTGTTCAGTTGAGAAAAGAAAACAACTGTTGAGGGAAAAGTATCAAGGAGTAAAGTCACGTTGTTTTGAGAAATGTGACCTTTCATTTTATTTCACTTCATTTCATTTCATATTATTTTATTGGAAAGTCACAACTAATTCTCTCTTGTTAAAGCTAAGTTCACTGCAGGCCGTTTTCCATGTGTGAACACGACTGGTCAATGACGTCAGATCTTTAGTCTCTATATACAAAAATATAATGACAGTTTTATTGTTTATTGCTTGTATTTATGAAGAAGTAGTTGTATCATTTATTGCCTAAAAGACAAAAAGAAAATGTGTCTCCTTCATTCAGTTGTTGCCTGTTTACAGAACTTTGTCTCCAGTTTTAGGATCAAACTTGGCTAATGCTAATTATGCCCCCTTTTCTGTTTTAACAACTCACAGAATGCTTGTGAATGTTTTAGGTTTAAATCTGAGGAGTATCCCTGTCTTGCTTCATGTGCTCAATAAGTACTAACAGACTAATAAATATAGTGTTCCCATACCATCACACTACCTCCACATGTTTTATCAGTGATGCAGTCTTTCCACGCTTTGTTCATGTTTCGTCTTCCTTGCGCAGGTTAATCTTTATTTTATCTGTGAAAGAAAATAAAACATGCAACTTCCAAGCATAAAATCTCCCGTGTAGATTAAAACCTCATGTGGCTTGTATGAGGCGGGACTATCATCAAAATCAAAACGTTGACCTTTATTTTGCTGAGCAGCAAATTCAAAATTCAATTTACAGCCAAATCAGGCAGTGGGCCTTCTTCATTAGAAGGCGTTAACGTTGTTTTTCTACCAGCAGATGGCGCTGTTCTGTGACTTTTAATTCAGCTTTTTTCTTTTTTAGAGTTACTTTCATAATAATACTTCAGTATACTTTAAGCTATTTCAGCCAGTCAAGTATCAAAACAATCATCTCATTCAGAACATTACAGCTATGACTTTTGTTTTTTGTAACTTTTATACTTTTTGAAATATTTAACTGTATTTACATTTTTTTCCTCATTGAATTGAATTTAGAACTCTCCAAATCCTTGAAAAACTTTGTGCTCCTTAAAATGTCCTTCAGCACACTTGCTGCATTTTACTTTTTTAGCTACCGTTCTGCTAATTTTAGCTAGTGACTTTTGCTCACTTTAGGTTTTAGCTTTTGTTTAGACAATTTTAGCTTTTGTTCCTCTTTTTGTAACTTTAACAACCCAGTTTTAGCTTCTTCACTCAGCACTCACACCGCATTTCCATTGAAAATCCAAATCTTTCTAGTTTAAGAAATTTTCAGTTTTGGGTACAAAAGTGTTTTAAACAGCAATTTTTTTTTTGTTGACAACATGATGTTATTTCCACACACATGTAAGTTTAATATTAAAAATACTTCAAAATCCAAGTCAAGTCAAGTCAAATTTATTTATATAGCACTTTTTCAGCAACAAGGTGATTCAAACTGGTGTGTTTTCAAATTCTGTATCTAATCATGGGATCCTAAAATGCTTTTGCACCACATTCACTCCGTTTAAAAGTGTTTTAAGGAAACTGATCACCTCATCTTTGGAGTATCTTTGATTTGTGATAATTCTTTGTTATTTTGTTCTGCTGCAGGACACCAGATGGGCTGAAAAGTCTGGCTCCTGGATCTCAGCCTCCTTTCCTCATCTACAATGGTGAAGTGAAAACAGACACCAACAAGATCGAGGAGTTTCTGGAGGACACCTTAGCCCCACCACAGTGAGTAAAGTGCATCCTATTTATCCTATTTTCACTCAAACATAAATAAGAATGTTTAAAGCCACACTCTGAGCATCAGATCATGTTATAAATATACCTGTTTTAATAATTACAGATACCCCAAACTGTGCTGTAAGTACAAAGAATCCAACGGCGCAGGAGAAGACATCTTCCGGACATTTTCGGCGTACATTAAAAATCCCAATCCTGCTCTGAATGACCGTGAGACAACTTTCAAAGATTTTGTGTCACTTTTGCTGTTTAAGTAGCCACACGACGGCAAGGAAACCGGTAAGGTTTATAAAAGTGTTTATCTTGTCTTCTAGAGCTGGAAAAGAAATTTCTGTCAACTCTGGTGAAGTTGAACATGTACCTTGAGGAGGTCCTCCCTCATGAGCTGACCAAGAACCCAAAGCTCTCTAAGTCTGATCGCCTCTACCTGGATGGTGACGCCTTCACCCTGGCAGACTGCAACCTGCTTCCCAAACTCAACATTGTAAAGGTAAAAGTAGTTCAGAAGGGCTTCTTATCTCAGTAATTAAGTACCGGTTGAGAAAGTTTGGTCATCACCCACCACTGAAGGCAAAGTAGCGTTTAATGTTTTTGCTTCTGTTGGTGTAAATGTGTGTTTGTTTGTCTATACTGTTGGCAAAAATATCTCATAAATCAGTGGACAGATTTTGATGAAATGCTCAGAAAGTAATATCGGCAACTAAATAACTGTTATTGTCACTTTAATTTAAGATGGCCACCTCGGCTAATTAAAATTAGCCACAACTCAGTCAATTTTACAGATATTGAGGTAAAATCTGGTGTGGCAGTAGCTAATACTCATCCTCAACGCTAATAGATCTCACCAGATCTTAATATATTACAGGAGACTCTGCACAACATCATTTACGAGGTTTGACCAATTCGGCTTTGTCCCTTCTCTGTATGAGATGGCCTTAGTTTAAAAATTTTTGGCACAAAAGGTGGCAGGCCAAGTAATGCTAAGCCTTTAATATTTTTTGATGGTAAAGAAATGTTAAAAGCCATCCCTGACTGTTTTTTTTCTTCAAAACTAATAAAATTCCTCCTCCCTCAGGTGGTGTGCAAGCAGTACCGTAACTTTGACATCCCCACGGAGCTGAAAGGTCTGACACGTTACCTGGATAACGCCTACAAGCAGGACCAGTTTCGTTACACCTGCCCAAATGACGCAGAGATTCTCATCGCCTACAGATCTGTGGCCAAATACCTGTCCAACTAGATCAGCAGGGACTGATAAAGCAGCAAAAAGTCAGAGATGAAAAAGAGAAAATTAAATCAAACTTATGGTGACAAGCTAAAACATTAGCATAATTATATTAAACTTATATCCTAATTATGTATATGAGTTTGGTTGATTTAAATGTTTACAGTTGCATGTTTAATAATTTCCTTAAGTGTTTTGTACATATTTTAGGCACGTGTAATATTAAAGATACTGATGTGGTGTTCTGTTTCATGACCTGTAAGGAGTAGGAAAACATCATAAATCCCACAGAACCTTTTATTTTGTGTCTCAGTGTGTATGTGTATTAAAACATCTGAAAACTATAAATAAATATTTTTTTGCATGTATCAGTATTTTATGTTCAAGTAAACATCAGCACGACCACCAAGAGACATATACCTTTATATTAAAATAAAAACCAGGCAATAACTTCCTGAATGAATGTTATATAACTCAACTTTGTTTAACTTTAACATAAGCTTTATTTAATTAAATGAAGCAGGGTAAAATTAATGAATGTTTTTGTAATGGTTAATATTAAAGGCTCCCTATAAGAACAATGTTATGGTGTTTATGTGTATCTTTGAATGAATGTTGTGTGAGATTGTTCCACTTTTGATTTCCTATCTGTATAGTTCACACCTTAAAACTATCATTGTAATTATTAACATAGTAAACGTGACACCTGGTGCAATTTTACATCTGAATTTCACATAATCACCTATGACCTACTTATATCTCAATCTTGAGCCTTTATGGTTTCTGGTTTCCTTAACGTCCTGACCAACTTCCTCTCCTCCTTGACTTTTCACTGAGTTCCTCAGACTTTCTCATCATTCTGAGTATCGATCAGTCCGATATGTGCTGTCAAACATGTCTTTTTAACGTTGGCTAAGATAACCTTCCAGCTGCAGCCAATCTCTAACAAAAGCAGCAAGTATTAAAAGATTTAGGTGAATGCATGCATATATTTGAGCCTGTGTGTATAGTTTTGACTCAGTGCGGATTAGAGAAAATTCCCAATAGATTAAAATGTCAGCACCCACTTCTTGTTTTTAAGTCATTAAAGTCTTATGTTGTTTTTAATCATTTCACCCTTAAAAACATTCAAAACAATGATTAAATGCCTTAAATGAATATGACAATCGTTACCATTATGAGTGTATGTAAACTCATCCATTTTCATGACTTTTTTATGTCAAAACTGGTCAAGGTGGTTTCATTTGAACACTTTTTAGGCTGTTAGGTTTATTTTATGCAAAAATATAACTTAAATGTATGTGTTTATAAGTATTTAGAAGTAAGCTTTGAAATAGCCCAAACAAGGAACAAAAAAGCTGAACATATGGCTTGAACTAAGGTGCTATAGCCAAATGAAACCTGAGATACTCAAGTCAGTTGAAAATAATAATACACAACTGTGATGTTGTTCTTCATTTTCAAAGGTGACTCAACAAGAACACGTGAGAGGGTTAGAATAACATTTAACTCAGGCTAGGGTTAAAAGGTTTGTTTTCGGTCAATACTGGAAGTTTTCATGACCGTCAACAGATAAACAGACTCCTTCCACGTATCTCAAAAACGAGATCTGCCTACCCCGTTCCTGATTGGCTACGTGCTTTCAAGCGATACCATGGCAACAGCGGAGAGGGGCGGAGCTGAGCAAGTGACAGCATAAAGAAAACTTTGTTAGCTAGATGCTAACTTAATTGTTTATTCAGCGATGTAAACCAGCTGAGGCAGCGCCACGGAAGTCCTCGGAAAGTAAGCTCACTCGTTTCTGTTTACGTTGAAAATTTTAACGCTAAAATATGAAGTGGACTTCAGCTATTTATCTTTTATTAATATTAGCATGACGGTTTACAACGGCCAGGCAGCTGCTAGCTATATCATTCTAATGTTATTTTGCGAGGTAACGTAAGAGCTTTTACGACCACCTGAGAGCTACATCCATGGTAGGCGCTGACTCTGTTGATGGCTAAATTGTTTTTTTTTCTTATTTCATGGATTAACATTTAGAGACCTAGCTAGACAGACAAGGGAAGCTGCCGAATGTTGCTAATCATGCAGATTTGGTTCCTCTTTCTTGTGTTTTTTTTCCTTTCCTTCCCAGACAGACAGCCTAAGATTTCTTCATGAAATCTGACCGCTGACATCGAGGCTTTTCGTTAGCAAGTATTCTTGTCTTACAGGATGGAGTGTGCTGCAGAAGATGGAGACCTGTGTCAGTGGCCCAGTTCAGAAAGCACCACAACTCCTTTTAATAGATACGTGACAGAACAGACATGGGATAAGGTAGCCTTTTATCTGAATTATGCCGATTTCTAAGGCAGATTAAAGCCATTAGTGTGGTACTTTTAGTATTTGGGCTTATGATCTAGTTCTAACCTAAATTTTGTTTAGATGCTGATGACCAGCAGGAGTGTCCTGAAAGAACGAGTGCAACAGTTTGTGGAGGAGAGGATGCAAACAACCATGGTTTGTCCTGATGTCCTAAATGACTGATTTGATTGGACAGCTTAGGCAGTTTATATTGGTGAAGCAATTGTAAAAAAAATGTAATGACGTTGCACTCTCGAAATCTGCTCGGAATGAAGCTATTTGCACTCCTTGCAGAGTTTTTGACCAAGATCATGTTATGATGAGAGGGTACAAAGTTAAAACCATTTTAGTCCAGACTTGAGAATAATGTTGTGTGCAGTCTCATGCAATATCGCAAGGTGTCACGGTCAGAGTATGAGTTAGTCATTTTTGTGTTAGCTAATATTGATTACCTGTGGTGGCCAGCTTGAATTGGGTTGACTCCAAAAGATGTACATTCAATAATTACTTTCTGAAAGTCTCATAAAAATCCATTTAGTGGTTCATAAGGTGTTTCGCTGACAAACGGATAAAGTTTTTAAAACAGATCTTGTATAATCAGTGCTCAGTATGTGTTGGGGATTCATTTCAGCCACTACGACAGCAAAGTTTAGCACAATATCTGTAAAACTGACTGAATAGTAGCTATTTTCTTTTTTTTTTAAGGTTGGCAGTGGCAGCCATCTTGAATTGGCATGACTCCAAAAAACAATCAGTAGCAGATGGCCACCAAATGATTTTTTACTGAAAATTTAATTAAAATTTGTCTAGTGGTTCACGAGAGGTTTTTTTTCCAACTCTACAGAGAAACAAACACGTGGGCAACAAAACATCATCACCTTCGCCTTTCTGCAGTGGGCAATGATTAGCATAAATTATTTAACTGGCACAGTTTTGGAAGGATAATGTGACTAAATCTACAGCTTTCTGTGCAGCCACACAGTTGTGACTTCTCTCCTGACCCCATCTTTCCTCTCGTCTGGCATCCAGGTCACAGGTGTCCTGATTGGAGCTGCATTTGCAGTCATCCTGATTGGAATTGTGGTGTTCTTCCTCTACAGAAAATTCAAACTTGCTCGTGAGTCTTTCCAAGCTTTGTATTTATTTGATTTGTTTTTTTTTAATTTCATTTATTTTTTTGGTATACATCAAATTATATTTCCTCTAACAATTTTCTTCCCACCTACTATGTCAGCCTGACCTAACTTTACCTGCATTTTACATTTCGATTTTCTGACAAGGTGAACAGCAGCCTGGTGTACCTCGGTATCGCTTTAGGAAACGAGATAAAGTGCTCTTCTATGGAAGGAAGATAATGCGAAAGGTTTGTGCTATTTGCAATTCTATCAACGTGTCTGAAAACAGATATTTAATCTAGTGGACTTAAAGGTACTCATCGCAAACTATGAAATCAAACATAAAAAGGTTCTCTTGAACTGTATCAAATGGTGCAGTTTGAAAGAGTTCACTCCGCTAGTTTTCCAGATATATTGTGAAGCAATTCTGAAAAGCAATTAGGCACTCAATAAAGACAAAGGGCTTTTATCTCCATGCTGATAAAAGCATAAATACATCTAAACTTCTCCATCCCTATTTGTGTAGGTAAAAAACACACACTAATAGCAGTTCACAAGTTTTGCTGACAGATTTTTAATTTAAGGACACATTAACCGTCAATATGATTAAAAAAACTGCAGGTTTTGCTTCCTATTTTATGATTTTTTTTTTTTTTGAACGGTCTTCATTACATTGCAATGAGTACTTTTTCTTAATGATTAGTTTTTGTATTTAGGCCAAAAACGTATACTGTACACATTTCTACATTTCTCTGCACCAAACAAAGTATTTTCTTATACCTTTGATTTTTACAGTGCACTCTTATTGTCGGACAAACATTTAAGTATCCGAGAGGCAAATAGTGATGTCTAAATTTAATCATTTTCTTTGTAGCTCTTCAGGAATGTGGTCTACACCTCAAAGAATAACAAAAATGTTTGTGTTTTGTTTTTATAAAGGTCCAGACACTTTCCTCAACCCCCCCTTCCTCCTCCAGCTCGATATCAAAGCAGCCACAGCGCATACGCAAAAGAACCAAAGTTCTGAGCATTGCTCGCAAGTATGCACTGTTTCTACAGTTTTTCTGCATATTGATGATTTTGTTTTTTATTTAGCTAATGACTTCTAATGACATTTGTTTTTATTCCAACAGAATTCTGAGGATTCGCAAAGACCCCCCCACCCTGCAGCACAAGGAACCCCCTCCATCCTTGCTGGAGGCAGACCTGACAGAGTTTGACGTGCAGAGTTCCAACCTTCCATCAGAGGTTCTCTATATGCTCAAAAATGTCAGGTAAACAATTATACAATCCCCCCCCCATATCTAGTCCTTGTCTGTTAGATGTTTTTATGGTTTCTGTTCTTCAACTTCTCGTAGGGTCTTGGGTCATTTTGAGAAGCCTCTGTTTCTGGAGCTTTGTCGTCACATGGTGTTTGTTGAGCTGCAGGAGGGAGAAGTACTGTTCAGGCCGGGCGATGACGATGACAGCATATATGTGGTGCAGGATGGTCGACTTGAACTCTGCATCCAGGATAATGTAAGCGACAAACACATAACGCTTTGATGAGTTCAGAAATGCAACTGATTTCAGGTTTGATTTTTTTTCCCTCATGCAGTGTTTTTTCTTTGGTAGCTGGTATCACACTGCACACAGCTGTTTTACATGCTGTTTATTCATAAGAGTAAAACTGCTAGAGCTAATTTAGGGCTTGATTATTATTTACTACGGTTCTGCTGTTTGATAACACACATTTAATATTATTTAATAGAATGTGAAGCAACATTACAAGCACACTGATTTTTTCTTTTTAATAATATGTGGAAAATTTGAACAGTAGAGACCACCAAGGCAGCTTTTAATCATACAGATTTTACAATTATTTAAAAAAAAATGTCTGTTTGTTTGACTTATATTTACTATAAATTTATGATTAGTTACTTTGTTTCATGATTTTTATTTTTTATTTTGATGGTTTTATTTGTAAAGGATGGCACAGAATCGGTGGTAAAGGATGTCCTCCCAGGAGACAGCGTCCACAGCCTGCTCAGTATTCTGGACATCATCACTGTGAGCTGCAATTTATTCCCCCGCTGCACATCAGACTAGGTTCTGTCTTCATTTGTGCTCTGATCCGTTTCGGTTCAGTTAGTTTACCCATCATATACCTGTGAGTCAATTACACATTTTATTCAGTCCTGTTGCATTAAATTGCTTTCAGGGGAAACTTATTCACTTAAAGCAGCATCATCATTGTTTGTCTACTATAATAAAAAATTGAAAAATAAAAATCATGACTATATATTGCACTTGACACAGGGGATAATTCAAAAGAATACAAAGTAGAATAAATGAAAGTAGCAAAGTTCACTCAAAAGTTAATCAGTTGTAAATGTGCATAAACTGATTTACTTTTTGAGAGATTCAATAAGATGCATGCAGTAGTTCATGAGAGATTTTGCTAACAGACAGAAAAAGCAACACGTTCACACACAGATGCAGTCAATTACATTATCACCTGCCTTTTTATGATGGCGAGCAATAAAAATGAACTTGCAAAAACTTAATGAAGCACACTTTAAAAACCAACTGCAGTGTGACACTGTTACCCTTTTTAAGGACTTGTCTAATTCAAGTATAAATAAACACTCGAAAGCTATATCCTGTTATTTGCACTGTAAATATCTGTACTGTTTAAAAGTACTAAGTGTATACACATAATACACCGAGAGATGAACCACATTCTTAGACCAGTCAACCACTATGGCTTAGATTTTGTGCCATGTGCTCTCTATTTTTAGATATATCTGTTCTGCTTTTATTCCAGGGATATCCAGCCCCATATAAGACTGTCTCAACACGGGCTGCGACTCGCTCCACCATCTTACGTTTACCCGCATCCGCCTTCGAGTCCGTTTTTAAGAAATACCCCGAGACGCTCGTGCGCGTCATCCAGGTAATGCAGTGTCCAACAGCAGATATGGAAATGTTAATGAATATTACAGTTCAGACAAATATGGAATGTTTCCTGCTCGGTCTGCTAAAATTTGATTTTGTCCGTGTTGCAGATAATCATGGTGCGGCTCCAGAGAGTGACCCTTTTGGCATTGCATAACTATCTGGGCCTAACGACCGAGCTCTTCAATCCGGTAGGAGGGAATTAATTGGGGCACGCACACTCGTGTGTTTACACAGAGTCACGCCGAGAGACTCACACTGAATACCTAAACTTGGCTTATGATCAAGTTCCACATAGCGAAGCTCAGAAAGGCGCATGCACACTTGATCACGCACGTGCAAGCTAATTTCACACATCATTAAGCACATCATCATAACTTGGTCCTTCCTGTAGCTCAGTGAATTATTGATAGAAGTGATTAAAGCCCTTCCACACAAACTGACAACAGAACCCTTTAAGCCTGGCTTACCACTGACTTATTATCATTAATGTCTGACTTCTCATTCAGCATTCACACTTTGGTTTTGTTTTTTTTTTCTGTAGGTTTTTTGCAATTTAACTACTTCTGCATCATTTTTGCTGTTTTAGACAACAATATCAAAAGATTCGACTCATTCAGGAGAGGATGCTGTGGTTTTTGTTTAATTTGCTTCTTACAGCTTTTAGCATTCAGTTAATTTAATACATTTAGCTAGCCGTTTGCTACTTTTAGCTTGTTTTGCTATTTTTAGGTTTTTAGGTAGTATTTTAGGGTTTTAGCTAACAAATGTGCTACTTTTGATTTTTGCTAATGTTTTTCTCCCTTTTTATCTTTTATTTTTTTAGCTTTAAAAACTCAGTTTTGGCTTCTTCAACAAACTTCAGCAAAGATGTTCACCCCTCAGCATTCACATTGCATTTTTGCAAATTAACTAGTTTTAGTTCTCTGTTTAAGAAAAGACAAAACATGATTATTATGTATTTATTTATTTATTTTTACTAAATGTGAACCCCTGAACTCTTTAGGAACATGTTTATGTGCTACACTGAAATATTTAGTGCAGACCTCTAGTTTTTATGAGCCCCAGTCAAAATCAAGAGTGAAGACCTAAACTTAACTAAAATGCTAAATTCCTTTCATTTCTTTTTATATCCCTTCATTCACAGGACAGTCAGGCTGTGCCTTTGTCCAACATAAACAGTGTGACAGCTGAGGCAAATCCTGGAAAGATGACACGTCGTCTCTGTTTCCAGGATGAGTTACCTGCAGGGACTTCTGAGAGCACTTCAGAACCAGGTCCCACTATGCACATATATTTTAAAATAAGCATCTTTTTGGACATCGATTCATTGACTATTTGCCTTTAGCAGATAGTGTAAAAGAAAGTCCCTCAAACAGCTACAGGAGACTACGATCCATCTCCATTCTCACAGACTGTGCAGGTGGGTGGCTGTTTTGCTCTAATCTGATCAGAAAATGGGTTTTGTCTTTATTAATTAGCCAAAACATAATCCTTGTTTAAATGTATAATGACAGGAAACGATCTGAACATGGCTTGTGAACGAGCTCGAGTGACTATAGATGAAGCGCCACCGAGTCCTGTCACTCAGAAAGTATGTTTTTTTTTCTTTCTGTGGTAGTTCTCCTCTTTACGCCGAGGTGTTCGTTCAGATGTCAGACATTAATCCAACATCTACTGCTCCTTATGCTGCTGCTTGTCTGGTCTTCACGTAGAAGCCTTTCTCCTGTGTCTCTCTAGTCTAGTCTGAAGAAAAATGTGACAATGCAGCCCACACCGTCTGAAGTGTTGCACTATACTGACAGTGGAGGGCAGTCTGACGCTATTCACCTCAGTAAAAGTAGCACAATCCTCCAGGCTGCTAAGAAGGACCTGCAGGAAATCATCCAACTGCAGGTAAATATGTCAGTGTTAATTGTACATTTGTTTCTTTAAAAATCCATATTTTAACGGGATGTTTAATAAGGAAAAGTAGAACAGAAGCTTCACATTAGAAAAGCAGTCCTTTTACGTTGTTGTTCACGTTTCTTTTGCAGGACCCTAGTCTGCTTGAGGGCAGAGTGACCCTTCATCATGTTAAAGCCGGCTCTGTTGTAGCTCGTCAAGGAGATCAGGTTAGGACAACAAATTACAAAACAATTACAAGCTCCCTTCTCAGTTTTATTACTCTGATATGAAAGATTCATCCATTTTTGGCATCTTTATTCAAATTATTGACATTTTTCAGCCTAGCTGGTCTCCATCCAAGGAGAATTCTTTTGGAGATTTTAAACCTTTCTTGAAATAATTTCTTACCTGGGACTTGATTAGTTAATGTGTACTTGAGACTCATGTTTTAATTTTTCATAAGATTTGAACAGATTCTGAATAAAAGATGATTTTTATCAATCAAACACTTCAGTCAGTTTTTTTTCTTTCTTAAGCTTGTTCAACTACTTCTTCTTGTGGCTTCTGTCAACAGGGAAAACCTAAAATGTACAGATTGTAATTTTGGACATGAATAAACACAAACTTTAAAAATATTTGGATTCAGTGCAGTCAAACTGTCAAATCTTTGCTTCTAATTTAGTTTGTCCCGTCTCTGTGTTTGTAGGAGGTGAGCATCCACTTCGTGATTTCAGGCCTCCTACATGTTTACCAGCGGATGATTGACCGGGAAGAAGATACGCGTCTGTTTGTGACACACCCCGGAGAGCTTGTCGGTCAGCTTGCCGTCTTGACTGGGGAGCCTCTCATATTTACTGTGCGCGCCCAGCGAGACTGCAGCTTCCTCTCCATTTCGAAAACCCACTTCTACGAGTGAGTCATGTGGACACAGTCAATATACAGTCACTGTGCAGCATGTGCAACATTATGTTTAAATTTTAAATGTGATATTTTACACCCTACACTTTAAGTGCATAATTACATCTAACCAAAACTATTTTAAGTGAATAATGAAATGATTTGGCGTCTTCTTTTCCCTCCCTTTTTGAATGGATTTTTGTTCATTCCTCAGGATAATGCGCGCGGAGCCAAAAGTAGTCCTGAATGTTGCCCACACAGTGTCCAGGAGGATGTCATTTTTTATCAGACAGATAGACTTTGCTCTTGATTGGATGGCTGTGGAAGCTGGCAGGGCTGTTTACAGGTATTCTGCTGTGAACTTTTGTTTGTTGTGCAGACAATATTGACTGTATGCATATAGAACGCAACAATGTGACTTTGCTAAATGAAAGCTCTCCACCACATATTTCTTTAGGCAGGGAGAAAAATCCGACAGTACTTTCATAGTCCTGAGTGGTCGACTGCGTTCTGTGATCATGAAGGAGGACGGCAAGAAGGAGATGATTGGAGAGTATGGACGTGGTGACCTGATTGGAGTGGTAAGGACCTTGGCAGAAAGGAGTAAGGCAGTGAATATCGTGTGGAAAATCTTATCTATATGACTTACTATCCGAATTCTGCATTTTTTTCCCATGTAAATAAAAAGTCTGCTAATTTATAAATTAACAAGAAAAGATTATTCATCAAGTCATTTATCAGTTTAACAGAAAATCCACTTAGTGTATTTGATTTTAAAGACTACCAGTGTGCTTCCCTGAATTATGTTAGGTCTGCTGCACATCTTGCTAGATGTTTAATTTTTAATTATTTTTAGGAAAAAAACCCACTCCCTTTAATTTCCTGCAAAGTAAAATAAAGTAAAGTATCCATCTATCTAAAAGAAGGAAACAAACAGATCATATTTGACTATGCAAATCAGTTTTGTGCGCAGCAGAAAATCTATCTTTTGTTAAGGACTTTTTTTAATATTGCACAAAACCAATTAAAGTAGAACCGGCAAAGAAGAGTAGTTTTTCTCACCAGGTGCATTCACTTCTGCTGAGGTTTGTGGCTGTCCTTTAAATGGCTCAGAGTTACGGAAATGGTTACGGCTTCCATAACTGACACAATTGTGCATAAAATCTCCTGATCATCCAATGAATATCTTTTTAAAAATGCAATTTCTTTCACTTATATTTCAAAAGAATACAAAACTTGTTTGCAAACTCTGCCTACTCGGCACGTCTCTTCAACCGTGTAAATGGCATAAAGCCATTGATGGGCGAAACAAATTGGGGTAAAATCCCAATTTAATCTGAACAGGCTAACAGGAAAAACCACCTCATCCTATATTTTGTTGAAGCTGAGCTCAAAAAATGAAATTAACTCCTGGTCATAAATGACTGACTAACCTAACTCCAGATTATAGGAAGGTAACAACTTTATTATGTCAAGTCAAGCCATAGTATTAAAAAGTAGTACTCCTTTTTAAAAGAATGCCATAGATACTGTCAGTGTTCAGTTAATTTATCCTAGAATCACGACCAGGCCACATTGCTGTGTGGTTCTGCGGGTTAGATTTGGTAAAACTATTATTAAACCTCTGAGGTTTGATTAAGACCTGGTGGAGATCAGGAAATTTTTTGAATGGCCTTTAGACTTGAAACTGAATACACATACAGTTTTATCAAAGCCTCTTTAAAGAACGCCATTCAGTAGGATTTTGTATTGTTTCAAAAGCTCCACAATGAATTTGGACTGATAAGAAAAAAAAAGTGCAGATGTTGAACAAGTGCCTAATAATTTTTGCAGAGTAAAAGATATTTCTTTGTGTTGGCCTTGATGGATTAAAGTCTGAAATAGATACTAATCCCAGTAGTGCACATATTTTGACATTTTGACAATCTTTGTAGAAAAACAAAGGCAGCTAGTTTTACTCACCTACTTTTTCACTGGCTGTCTCTTACTTGGTGCTTCTAATAATACCTGGGTTGACGGATGCTATGGTTACTGCTACTTGGAGGAGGAAATCTGCCATTGTTGTGATAATGAAAGATGATTGTCATAGGAGTCCAAATCTAGGAAATATTTAGTCATGCTATGTTGACGTCAGCTCTGAATGATGAGATGGATGCATCCCATTTATAGCTCTTCATTTAATCTCTGATCTTTTTTTCTGTTTCCACACTGGTATCGCTGGAACATTACAGAACTTCTTAACAGATAAAGTTCATCGAAAAGCAGAACCCATTTAAATTGGAGACATTTTGAGCTCTATTTTTACAAGCTTAGTAAACAGCTATTTTTCCATATAAACCCATATTCCTGAAAGGAAAATATAACTGAGCACTTAAAGCTAAAGACCATTTCTGAACAGATTTGGATCACTTTTGGCAACTTGTGCCAAATATAATGGACATTTAACCGTTTCATTAACATAAAGACTTGAATGTCCTCTATAGACAATGCTATGATGTTTTTGCTTTGACGGAGTGCCAACATGTTTTAATTCTTCACGATCTCTGCTTGCACTTGCTGTATCTCCTCAATATATGGCTGGAAAAACCTTTAGTCTTAGCCTTATTTTAAAATCAGCAGTTTTTAGAGCAAATCTGCAAAGCAATTGTCAGAAAAACTGAAATTTCTGATTTGTCCTCTTTGCTGATTTTGATTAAACTGTGTTGGAAATGACTCAATCCATTCCTATTGTAGCTCAACATTGGCAGGGTCTATTTTTGGTTTAGAGCGACTTAACATTCATTTGGTTGCCCATGGTATTCTATAATGACAAGCTTTTTGGATGTTTTTACCAGACGGTAACTTTTTGTCGTCTGACCAAGTGAGCACTTTTGCAGGTGGAAGCGTTGACCCATCAGAACAGAGCCACCACTGTGCACGCCGTCCGAGATTCTGAGCTGGCCAAACTACCAGAGGGGGCGCTCACCTCCATCAAAAGGAAGTTCCCGCAGGTATTCAAAAGGATCTAACATTAACTTTTAAATTTATCACACATAAAACGAGAAATCAGTTCAAAAGTATGTTTTTGGGAAAGCTTGTGTGCATAAACTGAATTTAATAAAAGGTCCCTGTGCAGCCAGAAGATGGCTGAAGTCCATCTAAACAACAAAACTGATAAAATGTTTCTGCCTCTTAGGTAGTCACCAGGCTGATCCATTTACTTGGTCAGAAGATTCTCCAGCAGGTCAATGTTCCTCTATCAGGTCTGTACCTTCTGTTTTACGGCTCTTGCTGATTCTTTGGACTCTTTGGGTTGTTTTGATGTTTTATAGTGTTTAATCAAACTCTGAGTGTTTAGTGAGAAGTTTACAATTCTGTAAAATATGTGTCCAGCTCGTAGTTTGGCACTCCACACTCCAGGAAGCAAGTGGGATGCAGAAAAACAAGCCTCCAACCTGTCCACTGTGACGGTTCTGCCCGTTTCTGAAGAGGTGCCTTTGACTGCCTTCACTCTGGAGCTGAAGCACGCTCTCCAGGCCATAGGTAAGCAATAATTATACAATAAATATACATGTTTACACTTCAGTAACTGTGTTTCCAAGTGATTGTCAAGCAAATTTGGAGCAAATACATGAAATATTGTTTAAATGCCCTTTAAGCAACCATACTTTACCTACTTGAAGCAAAAAGATGTGCAGATTTTTCTACAGTTTCACAAACTTGTGACCACTTTATCGCCTCTTGCTTAAACCGTCTTGTTTGTTTTCCTGAATTCCCTGAAAGCCCCGAAGCAGAAACATAAACAGATTAGATTCCTGGTAATCTTGTGCCAAAAATAAATAAGTCCCTCTATGCTGTAACTGTTCTACACTACTTTGCTGATTAATTTTAGATTTTTGTGTGTATCTTTTTAATCTGATGTGTCTCCAAAGCTGTGTGTGTGCATGCCTATGACCTTTCAAGGTTTTGAGGAGCAAGTATTATTTCAGAAACAAAAATATGTTGGGCATTTTGGGATTAACCGTCAGTGTGATCCGGTCACCCGCAGGACCCACACTGCTGCTGACTAGTGACATCATCAAACAGAGACTGGGAGCTGCAGCACTGGACAGGTATGTTTTATGAAACGTTGAAATTTTCTGCAAGATGTCAAAAACTGAAGAAAGTGTTACACATTCCAGCTCCAGATGATTTTTTTTACACCCCTTATTTTAACTTCAATAAATCCTTTGTCAATTCTTGCTAAGTTTGAGGAATATGTGAATATTAGGACTGATTCAGTCTTACTATTCAATTACAACACATTCATGTTTTTCTCAGCATGCAGCTAACTCAAGATCTGCTGCTTTTTGTGGTCTTTCTGTCAACTTCTTTTAAAATTTATTGTCAAGCACGTTTCACTGGCACCGCAGAAAAATGAATCGCTTCATTTCAGTGTTTTATTAATGGACTCTCGTTCCTTTTTAGTGTTCATGAATACCGCTTATCCAGCTGGCTGGGCCAACAAGAAGACATCCATCGCATAGTTCTTTACCAGACTGACTACACGCTGACCCCGTGGACCCAGAGGTGCATCCGTCAGGCTGACTGCATCATAATCGTGGGAGTAGGGGAGCAGGACCCTGCTGTTGGGGAGGTGAGCTGGAAAGAGTGGCCTACAGATAAAGAGAGGGAGGTGAAACTGAAAAAGGTTGTGGTTGGTTACAGAAAGATTGGATTGCTTTGTTTATTAAATCATTTTATTACACTGTTTAATTGCTGATCGTATTTTGAAACTAGGATACTCTAAATGTTCTGCATTTGAACAGTATCCACTTACCACACTTATGCTAGTTGGAGAAACTGAACATATATTTTCCATGAAATGATTGTTTGATTATTTCTACAAGTGCTTTGGGCCTTTGTCTTGCCATTTACTCAGGATGGTTAAAAAGAAAAAATATTAACTAAGTAGCAGTTTTCTGCAAAGGAAACTCCTTCTGGACAGAACAGTCTGATGTGACAGTAATAATTGTGCAGAGCAGAGATCATCTTAGATTGCACATGGCCAACTTTAAGATAGATGGACTTCAGCGGCGGAGAAAAGGGACATATTTCAGTTCTGTGGTGCATTAATAGAAATCTAAAGCTGCAGCTGGAGTAGACTCACTCAACAGAACTGAAAAGCTGAAGACTTTAAAAAATGAATATTTGGAAAGTCTGAGAGAGGTAGGTGGTGAGCTTTGAAAATTGGTAGCAACAGGTTAGCTGTCGTGGGGTTTTGGCTCCTTTTTATGTCGTTAATACAACTCAGTCTGCGTTTAGATACTGGAGTCTCTCAGAAAAGAGCCTTACACCAAAAGTTGTGTGTTTAGACTGTTTTATTTTTAAAATTTTTTACATGTGTTCACCTGCTAAAACGTGATTTGAACCGTGATTTCTCATTAGTGGTAGTAGAATGTTTTCTCAGTCCTCTGAATAATATATAAACAAGCCTGTTAGAAGACCATAACAAAATATTTTAAAGTTTTAATTTGTAGGCTGTGTTGGATTGAGAGAAAGCCCAACTCGTTAGCAATATACTCCTTCTGCAGAGATATGTAATGTGGGACTAATCCTCTGCAAGCCAGATGATCGTGAGCATTAAGATATTATCTCATTGTGCTGCGACTGTGGGTGACTAGCTGGCGAACAGCAATCGTGGGGGTGTCCAAAATGTGCCGGGATGTTCACAGGGCTTCTCAATTTCTTTATATGAGTGACAGAGGCTTGCAATCTTGTCATTTGAGTTTTATATGAGTGACAGTGGCTTGCAATCTTGTCATTTGAGTTTTAAATGTGTTCAAAAACTTTGTATGACAATTTTTCCTTTCAAAATAGTTGCAGATTTGTGTCGGGCATCTTAAATCCCTCTGTTTTGTTTCTCCAATGCATCTCAAGACTGCTCGAACTGTAATTTGACTTGGGAGCTGTCCTCTGACAGAAAACATCTGTGGTTAAAGTCCAGGTTTAAAAACCGCACCGATGATGAAGAATAATTATTGAAAAACTGGTCCAAAGTGTGCTCCAGTAGATTAAATCATGAATGTGAGAGCGGCTGCCAAGGTGGGTACAAAGTGAGCCAAGGGTTTGATATAGGTGGAAATGGGCAAAAAAATAAAGATGCACAGCCAAGAATACAGTTTTAAGGTCTTCCACATGACGATATATATTCAAAATCTGGTTGCTCAGAACACAATCACAAGGCTTGTTGGTCATTCAGTTGCAAACACAGTTTCAGTGAAACTGCAACAAAACTTTGTCTGTTTTCTCACAACGTCCATCAAATCTGGATACGCCTATGGGATTTGATGACACAAAACATCTGCACATGCAATGATACAGACAAATGTGCAGAAATTATATAGACATTCGTGTCAACATGGACCAGACAATCAAAGAAATGGTTTCTATAATTTGAACATAATGTGGAATCCATGCTGCATATAATTGCAGCTATTTTTAAAAACAAATGGTGACCTTAGCCAGTATTATGTGGTATTTCTATTAAAGTGGTCACTGCATATCCTTGCATTTTATAAAAATGCCTATTGACTGATATGAAGGTCAGTCCTAATTATTTTGCAGTTCAATCATGTTCAAATCCACATTTAACTGAAGAAGCGGCCAGACTGTTTTATCGGGGCTTGTATTTGAGCTCTTATCATACAGAATAAAGAACAGATGGATGGATGAAAGAAAGACTACGTGTTAAAGTTCACATATGGCTAATGAAGGAAAGGTAATTGCCTTTAACGTGGGGAGAAAAAAATGGTTCCTGTTTAACTGGAAATGGCGGATAAAATGGAAAGATGGATCAATATTTACTTTGGCTCAGAATGAGTCATAACTCTGGCTGGATTTTTATCTTTAAGGGCACACAAATTCTCACCTTGCTCGTACACTAAACCTTCAGCAGTGGGGGAGAAAAGGCCTATTGATTAGTAAATAAATCTGACCATCCTCAAACTGTTTTCCTCTTTAAAATAAAAAGACATTTGAAAATGGAACGTGTGAAGAAATAACCTCAAACTCAACCTTTCCTTTTTCTTCTCAATGGGATATCCAGATTTAGTTTTTAATATAACATTAAAAACATTGGAGTTAAATAGTTTTAGTCTCTGGGAGGAAATTTAAGGATCTGAAAAATACCTTGTGCACAAAATCCTGTGGAATTGATCTGGTATTTATCCTTTTGAAAACCTGTAATTGTTTCTTAACATGAACAAGAAACTGCAACTGCGTGTACGCATAAAAGTTCCAGTTTTGTGCTAATGTTTTTTTTCTAGTGGCCAATTTTTTTCTTTTAGTATTTTTTCATGTTAGGTTCTCTGCCAGCATTACACAGGAGAAACTCTGATGGATAAAAGGCAAATAAAAAATGTTCTCAAACATCTGTGCTCAATGCCCTCCCCCTTAGTTCGAGCGTATGTTGGAGGGAAGTGCAGTGCGAGCCCAGAAGCAGCTGGTCCTGTTGCACAGAGAAGATGGTCCGCCGCCCCAGGGGACCGTGCACTGGCTCAACATGCGAAGCTGGATCTCCAGACACCTCCACCTCTCCTGTCCCCGAAGGGTCTTCTCTAAAAGGAGCCTTCCTAAGCTGGTTGGAATAAAAATAAAAAAAAATTACCGAAAACGTTTTATCTGTTGATCAAAGCAGTTTGCATAGTCCCATTTGATTAATCTACTCTTAGACTGAGCTTTAGGTGTGCTCCTTGGCTCTACATAATTATTATAGATAGTCACTCTTTCTCTCTTTTTATTACAATTAGTCTGTTTTTTTTCTTTTGCAGTTGGAACTGTACCAAAGAGTGTTTGAGAAGCCAGCAGACCGCCACTCTGACTTTTCCCGTCTGGCTCGCATCCTCACAGGCAATGCCATTGCTCTTGTTCTTGGAGGAGGAGGGGCCAGGTAACATTTAACTGACTTTATTTAACTCATTTTACATTGTATCCCACTTCTTTCTTTTTCATGTTTTTTTTTTTTTTCCTTTTATCCTCCTACATCAGGGGTTGCTCCCAGGTAGGAATCATGCGAGCGCTCTGTGAGGCCGGCATCCCGGTGGACCTAATTGGTGGTACTTCAGTAGGCGCCCTGATGGGGGCACTATATGCTGAGGACCGCAGCCACAGCCGCATGAGGATTAGGGCCAGAGAGTGGGCAATGGTGAGAGTCAAAGCAGCAGGAACACTAATTTTGCTTCAGACTTTTTAAATAACTAAATGAAATTATGAATCCACCAGCAGGGAATTGTTGTGTTTTGTGGGAGCTGAACAACTCAGTCCATTTGATTCTCTTCTATATCAAACGTTACTTTATAAAATTGACTGGATTTTGCTTTGTACTTCTGAAAACAAATATTGAAACTTGAACATTGTTTGTTCCCATTTTGCTCTTTCTATAGGAAATGACTTCCAGGTTTAGGAAAGCTCTGGATTTCACATATCCATATGCCTCCATGTTTACCGGTGCTGCTTTCAACTCTGGCATCAGCAATGTGTTCAAGAGCAAACAGATCGAGGTGAGCTAAATGACTTCTGCCTTACCACATCTAAAAGAATAAAAACTAGGAGTAGAAGTTGTTGCAGACAAACACCGTCCCTTTACGGACCATGAACTGGTATTATTATCCGTTTTGATGTAATGTTTTCTAATGGCAGGACCTTTGGATCACTTATTTTAACATTACTACTGACATCACTGCATCAGCTATGAGAGTACACACTGATGGTAAGTATTGGTTTTCTTATTAAAAAAGGCATTCAGCCTGTGTTTGGGTGTTTTCATTTGAATGGATAGTGTTTCAAATTTAACTTTAAAGGATTTCCTGTTTGCTGTTTGAGGTTCTTTGTGGCGGTATGTCCGTGCCAGCATGTCTCTGTCGGGCTATCTGCCTCCTCTCTGTGATCCCAAAGATGGGCACCAGCTGATGGATGGAGGCTACATCAACAACCTGCCTGGTATGTTTAATTAAACTGTAATCCTTTAAAAAGGATATATAAAATTAGGATTATTTATCTCTGGACAATGTAAGGTTGAATGCATGTATTTCTTTTTAACTTTTATTTTTTTGTTTTTTTTGCTCCCTCCCAGCTGATGTGGCGCGCTCCATGGGGGCCAAAGTGGTGATTGCTATTGACGTGGGCAGCCGCGATGAAACCAACCTCACTAATTACGGTGACTCTCTCTCAGGCTGGTGGGTGCTATGGAAACGCTTCAACCCCCTGGCTGAGAAAGTGAAGGTGATGAATCGATTAACAAATGAGACGCAACAAACTGCGCCAGGATGTTTAAAAAAATAAAAATAAATCAAGCCTATGAATAGCAATGAAAGCATTTTTAGAGCTGCCATTTATTGATGCACAAGTTTGCTTCTGCAGGTGCTGAACATAGCAGAGATCCAGTCTCGGCTGGCCTACGTGTGCTGTGTGAGGCACCTGGAGTCTGTGAAGAACAGCGACTACTGCGAGTACATCAGGCCTCCGATTGACAGATACCGCACTCTGGAGTTTGACAAGTTTGATGAAATAGCTGTAAGTTGAAGACATTTATTTTTTTCTTCATTCAGTTTGATCCATAAATGCTTTAGAGATGTTGATTTCAGAAAGAAAATTAAAACAAACATTTCTTAAAAGAAGGCTTATTACCCACTTCTCTTCATGCCTTGTGTGATCTGCTGGTGGGGATAACTCACAGCTACTACCACACCAAATTTTTGTCCAATATCTGTAAAGTTGAGTGAGTTTTAGGCATTTTTGTGTTTGCGAAGGCTGATTAGCTGAAATGGCCATTTTAAAATGGTTGTAATCAATTTTACATGTGCATCCAGGAATTGTTTTCTGAGAGTTTCATTAAAATCTGTCTAGTGGTTCATGAGATATTTTGCCTAAAAACACACAAAGACACAAGTAATTTCTCACTCACCTGCCTTTCATGATGGTGGGCGACTAAAAAATCAACACGTTCTCCACATGTCGGGTGGCTTCTTTTTATACTTCTCCGCCAATGGCGTACTGTATAACCCTGATATGTTTTGTGTTGTAGGAAGTGGGATACCAGCATGGCAAGACTGTGTTTGATGTGTGGGGTCGCAGCGGTGTAGTGGACAAAATGTTGAAAGACAGGCACCAAGAGGATTTCCACAACATCCAAAGGAAGAGCAATGTAAGCATGGGATTCATTAATATTTGGCAATTGTACAAATGGACAAAATTGACAGAATACTTCTTAGAGTTCTGTATATACTACTGACAGTGTATTATTCAGGCCATGAAATACTTTGTTATTAATCTGCCATTAAAAACCACAGTTTCATTTAGAAGCTCTCAGAAAAAGATCTATTCACACTAAGATTTGACTCTCAGCAATATTAAGAAAAGACCACGCTTCTAATAAACACCACAGGCTGAGGAATAATGAAGACAAATGACATATTTACCCTCAAACTGAACTGTAATTTGTGGAGGATGAAAGAAATGGAAGCAGAATTGATGTAAAGAATCGTGGCAACGCAAAAAAAGTAACCAATACACCTTTAAAGAAAAAGTGAAGATAAGAATAAAGCCATTGTTGCAGATTTGAGCAGCGATGCTGTCTTCTGACTAACTCCCATTTTCATTCTTTAAAACAATATCCATCCCACACAGACGATTAATGATGCCTATTTTCAGAAGCTTCTGTAGGATGCATCTCTCAAGAGAAATAATGCATGTCTTCATCTAAAAAAAAACTGACACTGCTGGACAAAACTTGGAAAAGAAAGCGCTTGCATTCCTTGAAGGAAAGCACATCACTCGCCACCTTTCATTTTTAGACTAAGAATACTTTATGTTGAGAAATGACGGAGTTGTAACCATCTTGGTCAGACCTTAAAAATATAGTTGGGCGTAATCTCCCGAATAAAGATGTTACTGCTAACGTGTTAGAGATCAGTCTCACTGAATTTTAGATCAGTATCTTTAAAGTTCCCTGGGTTTTAGCCATTTTTCAGTTTGGTAGGTTGGGCGGGGGAGATCAACGAGACCGTTTTAATAACAAGTTTTGTGTTAAAAGGAACACAAAGTTGTTGTTTTAGGCATTGTATTTAAAGAAATCCAAATTTTATGCATTGTGTTTTACATTATCCTTTTTTTTGTTAGTTTGTTTTGCTTGCTGAACAATTTATCTCCTCAATCAAACAAGCCATAACAGTGTTTAAATGCTCCACAGTAACTAAACTCCCACAGAATATAAATAAGTTATTTTTCTATTTTATTCTATTCTGCTGGTCAGAGCGTTTTGGTAGATTAAGATATATGCTATGAAGGCGATAAAAGATGCCCCTTTTTTTTACTGAACAGAACCTTTTGTACTATATGAATTGAGGCATTACTCGGTACATTTCTTCTTATTTATTTAATTTTATGAGGAAAATGTTTAATGCGTTGTGTTAACTTTTTTTTTTTTTTACTGTAATTGCAATGAAAAAGACAAAAGTCACATAAAAGCCATTAGGCACCAAGATTTAATAACTAAAATGATTTACATGCTTTAATGTTTGAAACATTAAAATAAAACTTTTTTTTTAACAGGGCCAAAGCCGTGTAGACATTCAAACATATAAAAAAAAAAGTTTATATAAACATCTGATGTAACAAGTCTATACTCTAAATGTTGTTTATGTGTGAGTTTACTACATGTAAATATAAAAGTCCCGTTGTATATCTCCGCTCTGTTTTCGGGTTTCTGTGTTCGGTTCATGTCCGGTCTGTCGGCTTCAAGCTGCTGACTGATAATTTAGTCTCTCAAATGGATTTTTAAACAGAACATCTCCACTGTTGGACACAGCAAGTCATGCTGCAGCTGTTCCTGCATTAATTAACCTCACGAGGTCTAGAGTTAGTAGTGGCCTTTTCAATGAGCTAAAACCAGCAGAATGTGTTGAAAGTCCAGTGAGACTCTATTGGAGCTGCCTGTAGATTCGATCTCTGCCGGCGATGTGATAAATCTACAGACGAACACTGGCGGTGACCTGTATCGCCCCATAACTGCAGAAAAGTAAAAAAAACTGAGAATGAATGACCATAAATACTCGTCAGAGTACTTAAAATGCACACAAACGAAACAGCAGACGGCATGCTAAGTAATTAAGTAATTTGCATTATTTATTAGGAGGAATCCGGACCGCCGGCCTGTCAGGGATTATAATAAATGTTGTCAGATTTCACCTCAGAGTCCATGAATCAAAGTCCAGAGGAAACTCCATCCCTAAAGACAGTTTGTTGTTTGATAAACTTGTTGAACCAGAAAAGAAGAAATGGCATGTCTGCCTTGATTCCTGCCGAAGGAAAATGGGCCCGAAAAATTGGATGCAATTTTGACACAATCTGTTTTATCTTTATTCTTTTGAAAGGACAGCAATTCTCTAGTTTTTTTTTTTTTTCTTTTTCTAAAGGCAGAAATGTCCCTGCAGGGGACATTGTGCAAAGTCCTCCAAACTTGGGACTCGTCTGTCGTTTTAACGACCCGTAAAAATGTGAGACAGATGCACCGTACCTCGGCAGACTCAATGAAAAAAGATGGGGCTCTGTTTTCAGAATTGTGCTCCGCATCACAAAGCGTTTGGATCACTTTGTTCCATACACGTTTAATACAGTATAAAAAATTTTAGATAGGAAAAAGTCCCAGGGAGGTCGGGGACACGGCGCGGGAGGAGGGCGTGGGTGACGATTTATCAGCTTTGGCGTCTCCCACGGCCTCAGTGAAGTGGTAATGTGAGAACACGTACAGGCGTTTATTAATTTATTACATGCCACAATCTTTATGGGGGTGCGGGCGTCCTGTTAGAGGGTGGGGCGTCCCCCCGGATAACGCTGAGCTAGTCATTTGGAAAATCAGGACCTGGCTGCAGGATCGTTTTCAAATTATTGCCTTTATGTTTGACTTTCAGACTGAACAGGCAGCCAGAGACTGAGGGCAGAAAGATGGGAATGTTAAGAATAGGTGGTTTGATCCTGGACAGGCTGCAGGGACTGAACATCTCTATATTTCATGAACTGTTAGCTGTGAGTTATTCACTGTAACTACCAACACTGTAGCTGTGTTAACTACTGATGCTGCATGTGAAGTCATCAGCTCTGTTTCAGCCTCACCTTTCTCTCAAACTGCACTTGAGCTTTCCAACACCTTTTTCAACAGATTTTTAAAAAACATATTATTGTAGATAATTACAGTGTTTTTCCTCAACAATTTATTCTGGTGCAAAATAACTTCCCCTTCAGGGATTAACAAAGTATTTATTACGGAATGAAGAGAGGAACGTAAAATCCAAATTAGCTCTGCAATTCTTTTCTTACTGAACCAGCTACCTGCTATTTATGTTTTCATCACTGTGCATTAAAAAGATGTATTGTTTTTGTGAAGGAAAAAAAACAAGGAGTTGACACCTGACAGCTGGTATAACAGGAACACAGTTGGGTAGTAAGTGATTGAGGAACCCTAAGGCTGCATCATGTGGCAACCTGCAAGGCTGATAAACGACGCCACAAGCAAAATGCTTCAAAAAAACAAATTCACAAATTGCCTCTTGAGGTTTGCTCCAAATTTAAAGTAATCCCTATAGATCCCCATCTTTAAATGATCAACTTTCTCTAGAGCTAAATACTTTTTGGTCTCTTTTGAGAGTTATCCTTTTAATTGCTTTGGTTTCTTAGTCAAATCCTAAAAAATAAACAAAAAAAAGACTTGCAGCTAAATGGCTATTTTAGGCTTCACAGTTGAAGTCCACAAATCAATCAGTGATGTGAAAGTTGCCACATTGGGTGTGATTTCCTTTTTCTGAGCTGAATTTGTCTCTTTCAGGTGTTGACATGTCCCAATGCTTCCTTCACTGACCTTGCAGAAATCGTGTCCCGCATCGAGCCCGTCAAACCTGCACTGATGGATGGTAAAACTACTGACACATATTTCAGCGCCGCCACTTTCAGCCACGCTCATTATGATGCTTTTTCAAATGTGTTGACGTGATGTCAAGGAAATGGGTTTTTAACATGTTTTTGTCTCAGCGTTTGTCATGCTTAATCAGTTGGTTTTTGCTGTTTGTTTCTTTTCCCCCTTTTGTTTTAGTTTATTAGGAAACCAAGATGCTTAACCAAATCAAGGAAATAAACTGTTACATCTAACTGCATGTGGATATTGATAGAAAAGTAAACATCAAGTGGAACATTTCCACTTAAATATTTATTTGAATTTAAATTAGATTTTGCAGTAGCTGCTGTTTTTCTTTCAGCTTCAATTTCTTTTTGCACATTTTGCTATTCTGGCTTGTTCACCTGCTCACCCAGTTGCATTTCTCACTTTTTCAACATGTCACACATTCCATCTTATTCACCCACAATGCGCTTCTGTGCATCCTGTCCTCCACTGTTTCCCCTTCATCAGAGGAGTCAGACTACCACACTGACTGTGAAGAGGAGGCATTGGAGAGTGCCCTCTCTGACATGGAGACGTACAGTCACTATGGAGAGCACACTGAAGGGGAGGAAACGCCTGACACGGTGTGAACTTCTGCACTTTGGTTTGGGCTCTCTTATAACAAGTAAAGCATTTTAGACACGTGCAGAGCGTGCTGCTTAGGTTATATTATGATAAGTTTCCTGTATTTTTTGTAGGACTGGGCACAGTCAGTTTTTTTTAATCTCCTCATTGTTGACGACTTCAGCTGAAGGCATTTAAAAAAAAAAAAAAAATATATATATATATATATATATATATATATATAATATTGCCTCTAAATCCCAGTCTTGTGAGTGTGATATCTCAGGTGAAGATTGAGGGAATGTATTCTAAACAGTTTCCTAGAAAGCGATTTTAAGTTGTTGAAGTCTAGTTGCCCTGATCCCATCTTTGCAATCAATGAGGCGATTGGTCAAAATTGAGATTTTCAGGAGAGCTGATGGAGAACAGTGGATCGGGTCTGATTAGCCCTATAAACCTGACTGCTCAGTCTAGTTTCTTGCTTTCTTCTTTTTAACAAGAAACATTTAAATAGCAATAAGCAAATATGACTCAGTAAATTGTTTCATAAGGACTAAAAATTCCCCAGAACCTGCACCAGAATACTGTCTGGTAGGGCATATGTCAGTTGCGAGGTGGTAATTTTAGTTTTTAAACAAGACTTTTGAAAGTAAACTGTATATTTCTGGTTGTTGTACAATAGGGTCAATTTTTGCTTCAAGAAGGATCAGTTCTACTGTAAGATATGTTTAAAAAAAAAAACAAGAAATCCCTCAAGGCCAGCTAACTTAACAAAAAGTCTGTTTTACTGATGCTAAGAGCCTGTTTTTAAAAAGTAATATAAAATCCAAGTACTGTTTCAACAATCATTTCTCTTTCATCTTCTCCTTAATGTCCAGGATGAGGAGCTGGAGGGAAGCGATACATCCCGTGTTACTTTACTGAACAACGGCCACCCTCCACCTGCCCCTGACAGTCCGTCGGAGGAGCTGACAAACCAACATGTCCGCTCCAAACAGTCCGTTCAGTGAGGAGCTGTCTAATGAACTCTGCCTGAACAGGTCAACGCCCTTAACCCTTCTTCTCTGTGTCACACTCCTCCCCTCCACTCTGTCCCCGGTGACTCTACCTGCTTATCTACTCTCGGGTGCAATCGATGACCTCTCTGACCCCGCCTCGTTAGCCGTGTGACTGACATAACAAAGGGATCAGTTCCTTAAACCCAATACAGACAAAAGACATCCAGCACTTTAGTGTTTGTAGTTCATTAGGAGGCTGCAAGCTCTTATTTCTCATATTGAGATTGACGAGATGACTTCCTGAACAAACAAAAAAAACTTGTGGGAGAAATGACAAATAGGAAACCTGTTGCTAAACCAAAGATTTTGAGAAATCTCAACACACCCGTCTCTGAGGCATTCGCAACTCACATAATCAAAAAATTCAATTGAAAATTAAAGTGAACGGTGGAAAAAAGAGACATAAAAGGGAAAACAATGGAATTTTAAAAAACATTTTCAGTTTTGTAGATGTAAATTTTGTCAAGCTGTTAAGAAAACTTTAAATTAATTTTCAGAGTATGAGCCTGACGCTTGTTTTGTTTTGCTTTTGTTGAGGAGCGGCAAAACAAAAATGAACCATTCAGTTCCTGGGACCAAATTATAGGAAGAAATTGGACTCAGTCAAAACTGCAGGTGATGCATTCTTCAGATTAACATATTCAAGTGATGTTACTATGGTTTCCTACACTCGATAGTTTTTATTATTGTTCACAACACACAAAAAAAGCTGTTTACTTGTGTTTCAGGTGGACAGAAATGATAAAATGTGTTAAAATGGGGGAAAAAATGACACCACACTTTTTTCATGGGCAGATTATATTTGAGCCAAGTAAAAAGTTAAAATATGTAATGATTGATTGATTTTGTTGCGGGAATAATCTGGCCATTTTTGAAGGGATGTTATGTCAAATAGTTATCAATAGTTAGTACAGTATCTGAGGTAGAACATGGAGTATGAAGAAAAGAGCAGAAGGCTAAGCTAATGGCTAGTCAAACGAGTGCCTATTTTATATCATTTCTGGATTATAAAGCAAGTTTTTCTCCAAAATTACATACTGGTGTTAAAGAACACTTGGTTGAAGAAGAAAAAAGCTACAAACTAAACAAATGGTGTCATGTAAAAGTGTTGAGGACTACTATTGGCTAATGTAAGTTCTTTCACATAGGTATGTCATTTTTGAGAATGACTTGTTTAAAAAGGCTTAAAAATGATTTAAAAACAGGCTCTAGTTTGGCTAGCTATTAGCCTTGCCTGAACAAAGACTTTTCTCCATACTTTGGGCTCAATAGGTATTAACTATTATTAATTATTTGACATAACTTCACTTCAGCAATGACCAGACTATCCCTTTAAACCACATTCAGTGTTTCTGTTTGTCTGTTGTTCAGTTATTAGTTGCTTTAATCATTCCTGCATTTGAGATGGACTCAAACAAGAGATGTGTAATTTATGATGGTATAAAGACCTCAAAAAACTGAAGCTTTTCTTTAAATGATGAACACCGAGGTTGCTACACTAAGAAGTCTTTAAACCACGCAAAAGGTAGATTTAGTGTCACTTTATTTAAAGGAACATTCACAGATGAACAGCAGAGCGAAGAGGCTGCTATTAGTTGCGTCAACACAGATAATGTCTCCTAATTCATGCAAGCTGTGAAAATATTACGGCCAGATTATCTCCGGAGCAAAAACCTGAGACATCTTTGTCACCGATCTGCCTGTCCCCTTCTCTTTTCAGTCTAAACCAGCTGATTTACACATGCATATAGTAAACTTTCAATTTTCCAAAATAATAATAAGAAAAAAAGGTTTCTAGCAGCTGAGTTTCTTTTAAATCTTATTTTCAAAAACCGATGCCTTATGTAGTCCAAGCAGACCCAGGCAGATAAGAGGCACGAAGAATTTCCATCCTCCACAAGCGTTACGTTCTAAACTCAAAAAGATAAACGTCCTCTGCACTTCTGTTCTTTTCCTCACATCTATGTAGTGATCCACATCGAACTTGCCTCTCAGTACAGTTTTGTCACTCTCTGTGTGCCAAGAACATGCAGGGACTTAATGATTTCTGTCCGTTTCACAGCGCTAGATTCTCTCTTGGCGGAGTGAGAGAGCCTCGTCCGTTTTGTTTTTCTGGCTTGAATCTATCGGACACTGACTGAGCAGCAAACAATGTGACTCTGAAGCTCAGAAACGGGTTTTGTCACAAATTATTGTGGTTTGGTTGTTTTGTTTTTTTTAATTTATAGTTTTGTGTTTTTTGGATTTGTTTGCGTGAACTAACCATCTAAACAGAACTGTATCTTGTTTGTTTATTTTATTTTATTTATTTGTGTAAAAACGCTATCGGGGAATGAATGCACAAGTCGCTATCTAAACTGTATCTTTATTTTCTCTATGATGCAACATTTTATGTGTTGTCCACACAATATAACCATTCCTCAGTCATTGCAATAAGCTAAAATGGCTCATTTTTTCAGACTTGAATCAAAACTTTGCAACTTTTAGTATGTTTTTTTTCCCTTGCCTCTTTACATAGCACCCTGTTGTGCTGACTGTACGTGCCATCTTTAATCCTGGTGCTTCAGTTTCAGCAGCCTTACGTGTGCAGGCAGGCAGACAGAGAAAAGCTGTGATAAACACACCAGTATGGTGTTTGTGAAAAAGAGTCTGGACAGAAAATGTGTGAGCACACTGGAGACGGCGAAATATTGTTGCTGTTTCACCAATGAGGTGATGGTGTTTGCACTTTTTCTTCTTCTTTAAAGCCGGGGGCAATGAATCAGCGTCCTCTGGCAGGATGAATGTTTCACTGCTTTATTAAATGGGTCATGGTTATTAATCAAGTGCTGATGTAAAGTATGGAGCTGTTCCATGTAGTTAATGCAACAAAGCCTTAGATGACCTGTGTGGAAAGTCTATTCATGCACTTGTTTGTGATTATATTGTACAAAACTGTTCACTAATAAGCCTATAACATTATATTATCTATACATTTTTTGATCAGTTGTTACAAATAAACCACTGTTGGTTGTCTTAGTTTGTCTCAGTCTTGTGATAAATATCATCTGCAGAATGCTAAAGTGATGGTTAGCTTCTATTTTTCTTATGTAATTATTCAAAAATGCAGAAAACGTGTTTTTTGAGGCCTAAGCTAATTCCCTCAATAACAGTTTAGAACTGACATCATTTAGTCTGAGTGTCAGATTTAATGTTCTCTAAATCTAGAAAAAGTGATTTATATTGGTGGAAAATAATTACCTAATCCATTGATGATTTCTTTTAAAATTTTGCCCACTTACAAAGATATGAACAGTGACTATTTTTATGGTAGTTTCATTTGAATGGAGGGAGACAGAATATCAACTAAAAATCCAGAAAAAATATGTTACATAAGTGTTGCTAATTGATTTGCATTCTATTGCATAAAATAAGTATTTGATCCCCAAGCAAAACATGACTTAGTACTAGAGGTAGGCCCATTAAATGGCTGATAGTTACAAAAATAATTGAAGCCATGCCTGTGCATACTTAACCAGTTACCAAGTAGGAAGATGAAGATACTTCAGCTGCAGCTAGCTCACAATTTATTTCTTCTTAAGTTCTTTTATTGAACATTTTTGAAGGTCCAACTTCTTCTAAGTGTTGTTAAATACATGTTTATGTAAGTTAATACAATTTTATATTTTTGTTAAATGGAAACTAAATAATAACCAGAAATAAAACCAAATTTTGGGTAGCTGTTGAACGGCATTCTCAAACAGGTCTCTAAAATGTTGTTTCGTTCTCAGTTTCCTCATTTGAGTCCCACGGTTATTGCTTGAGTTTTTGAACATGTTCAAGCAAAATTGTGTAACTACTTTTTTCCCAGAACAGTCAGAGAGTTGTCGCAGGTTTCTGGAACCTGTCTTGATCCTTTCTCGATTTTGTCGCAGGCGTCTCCAGCCTGTCTCAGGAAGGCAAAAGCTGTATTTTGACCCCTGCACTGGAGCTCTCCTCTGACAGAGAACACATCCAGGTCTAAAAACCATACCAGTGATGGATAAGAATTCTTTAAAAAAAAAAAAAAGAAAAGTGGTACAAATCTACATATCTTCATTTCAAAAGTGTACTCCGGTAGATTAAATCATAAATGCAAGGAGCAGCTGCTAAGGCAGGTACCATAGATGGAGGTGCACTTCTCACTGAGTCAAGTTTAACTTATGAAATCAGCAGGCGATCGAATAATTTCCTCCGCTGAATCAAAACCTCTAACTCACTGTAAAACTTATCCACATGCAGTATTTGCTGTGACAAGCCGAGGTTCATTTCTGAAATTTGCTGCATGCTGCTCTGTCTTTTACAGTATCAGCACTTTATGAAATGCGTTTTACAAAAAGCAAAAAGTTAGGAGACAAAAAAAAAGTCAGTTTTCAAAGTCTAATCTTCTCCCCTGCCACCTACAGCAAACCATAAGGATGAGTAAATATTCTGGGATGCAGCCAATGGAGTCGGATGACTCGGTCTCAATATATGAGCAAACCATAAAAATGTAATAAATTAAAAGCATTCACACGTAGAACTGTTTACTGCACATTTACAAAGAGGGATTTTATTTAACCTCGCCGTATTGATGTGTCCTATAACGAGCTTTTTCATTCTCCTACTGTCCCTCGGTAAGACAGACTGAACACAGCTAATTAATGAGCAGAAAAGGGGGAATTTAGGTCACAATGGGTCTGAAAGCTGAAAGCGGCGTTAAGTGGCACTCGTCTCAATCGATACATCACAGGGAGGAAAGTGCACAGCAGAAAATGGGGTGAACGAGTGCAGGCTTCCTGGAAATTTAAATCCTGACAGAAAAGTCAACGTTGACAGTGAACAAGAGGAGCCACAGAGCAGGTAGACAATGACCCCATCTGGACTAAATAGCTGTGACAGGCAACAAGATTTTTGCAGAAGCATTTATGGAAAAATTGGGAAAGGGGGCGACAGGAGGAGGTTTTTGACCTTCAACAAAAACACTTTGAGTTAAAGAGGGTCAAATGTCTGCTTTTCTTCTTCCGCCTCTCCCTCCATGCAGCTCTGCTCTTTTCTGCTCGTCCTTTTGGTTTCGTCGCCTCTTCTGTCCTTCCTCGGTCTGCAATGGATTGTAAAAAAAAATGGGGACAAAAGGGGAACTAAACAGGTATGTGGGTCACAGTTTTGGTTGCTTCTCTTTGGAGTGAGAGTACAGAAAGTGTCAACATGCAGAAATCCTAATGTGTGCCATCATTGATCATTGACTTGCATACAAGCTGAGTTTGAGTCAGTGTATTTAAGGTGATATTATACAAAAAAATACAAGAACCAAGGGGAGCCTACACAAACCCAGTCTCTGGCCACCCCACTCAAGCAAAATCAAATCCTTCAGCGGACTCCCCATGCTCTCAAAGGATTAAAACTACATTTAGAAACTCCTGCTTTGTCAGCAGGACACTTTTTGTGTGGCCTGTCTCATACTGATTTAATTTATAAAAACAAAAAGTAGTTTACACTGGGGATGTGATGCACATCGTTTCACGCACGATGCGATTGGATTGGTGGATCAGCTGTAAATAGGTGCAGTTTTGGGGGTGAAACAGAGATTCATCACGTGTTGCCTCTTTGCACTGATAAGTCATTATCAGCGCAATCTACATTTTCTTTGTAATGTTTAAATATTTTCCTTTCTTTCCTTTGTAATGCATTGAATCACGTCCCGACTGAGGGGTGATTTCTGTTGTCTCCTGCTGTATTTGCTGCTCTTGTATCAGAACATTGGCAGTGTGGCGAGACATGTCTTATATCAATTATAGACCAGTGATCTTTGAAGAACAGAGGAAATACAGAAATGTCCAAGCTGGAACACTGGAGCATTTATACACCCGTAGCATTTCATTTCCTTTACAGCGTTTTATTTAGCGATCATAAGTCTCTTTATATTAATTTGTATTGATATAACCTCACTAACAAAGTCTGATTTATTTCTGTCACCACTGATGAATGCACTCCTGCTAGCCAATTAAATTCAAGAGTTTAATGACCTGACAAATTAATTTTATTGCACTTATTATATTAGGACAGGAGTAGGTTTGAATAAACACATCAGTATGCTTGTGTAAATTTCTGCTAGCATAAAGTGGACATAAATTAGGTTCATTTATGCATTTTTTAAAATTTATTGTGTCGATTTGAACAAATGGGAAAGAGCAGATTGGAAAAAGGAGAAGACAAAATATTGGTGTTTGTAAGCATCATGTCCCTTGCTTGCTCCAATGATGAGGGCTGGAGCCTTTCTGAGTTATGACCACAGATTTGTGTGTGGGAGGCCCTCTGTGTCCTGTTGTGTAGCATTTATACAGATCCGCAGAATTAGAGGTAAAGATGAAAACAAAGATGGAGCCACAGCTGATCCAGCATACGCTCTGTGCAGAGCTGCTGCTGCTGCTGCTGCTGCTGCTGCTGCTGCTGCTGCTGCTGCTGCTGCTGCGTGTCTCAGCTTTCTGCCTGGCTAATAATATCACGCTGTAGCTGCTGATCTGCAACACGAGGTGAGAGCACCTCGCTGTCCGTGCACGTCACAGAGGTTCGCAGCTTCTAAAAGAAGATCATCTTTTCCCCAGATGGAAACATATTTACAGGTTTTTGAGTATTCTTAGTCAAACAGAAATACTCCCACGTACTTGTTAAAGACTAGAAAGAGCAGATTTCCAATGACGCGAATGATGTATTTTTACATCACACTTTTTCAGGTTTGTATTTATTCAAGAATAAGTCTAAAATTATAGTGATGATTGTCACTCACAGCCACAGAGGTGCACTCGGGCTCTGACGCATGCTCTTAAGCCTCCTAAAAGGCTGGGGCTGATATCTAAATTCAATTTAGGTAATTTAAAAAATGCCATCTCACAACAAAAGCCATTTCATGGCACTGTACAATTTTAAAAAGGAATAAAAAATTCAAGTCCAAATCATAAATTCAATTCAGATCCAGATTCAAATCTAATTAGAGTTAGGGTTTGCTGAGCTAGCCTTGCTGCTGTAGGCTTAGAATGCTGGAGGACAAACTGACCACGTCTTTACTCTGGTGCTGTCGTTACCTCCTCTGCTCTCCATGTTTGTACAACTCCATTCCCAGCCCTGTCAAAGCAGATGGATGGCCATCCTAGTTCTGATTCTGCTGGACGTTTCTTCCAGCTAAAAGGGAGTCATTCCTTCCCACTGTCGCCTCCGTGCTGCTTTGAAATGCAACAAAGTGGAGATTGAATGCAATCTGCTGTTATGTCCAACTTTTACTGTCATTTTAAATGTACTGTATGTGAATTTATTGTATTATATTGAGATTTGAACTGACCATAGGATTTATCCAAAAGGAAAATCTAGTCTTAAAAGTGGACGGAGTGTCAGAGGGGAGCCTGGAAACTGACATCTCTGCCTCCTATTCTACTTTTAGAAACTCTAGGAACCACAAGTAAACCTGCAGTCTGAGAGCAAAGTGCTTTGTTCGGAAAACATGAAACAATAAGATCTTTAAGATGGAGCTAACCTCTATCCTTGTCTGAATTTAAAAGCAGAAAATGAAGCGTAACCCAGGTTTTTATGTTTCTAAGACATGCTTGCAGTGTAAGTAACTTATTGGAATCATTGGGCTTCATGGGTAAATATAACTGATCTAAATATAATAAGCTTTTAAAACAGCAACTGTATGATATTCCTATCTTGTTTTTAAATAGATGCTCTTCTATTATTCACAAAGAATTGGATCCCCGGGCTATTACTTGACAAATATTTATTCAGTGTTCAATTTACAGCCATTTTTGAGGGTCTAACCTACCTGATGAGGCATCGAGTGCTGAGCTGATAGGATTTCGTCTTCCGGGATGAGCACCACTTAGATTATTAGTCAACACTTGTAGGATGTCTTGAGCGGTGCTGGGGGTAATCACTTCATTAGGGTCAAGAAGTGTGAGGGCTTCTCCATTTATCTCTTATTTATGAAACAACATCCAGTGTCTCAGGCATTTCTGCTGTTTTCCTTTCTTACGCACAGATCGTTTTGTTTTGAAGCCAAAGCCGGTGACTGCTTCAACAATCCCCTGACGGCTCGATCACCACTCTACTATCATTATTTGCATGTCGTTTCACTGTCTTTAAATCCACCACAAGTTGTTTGAAAGTGAGGAAGAGCAGCTGGAGTCCTGAACAGAATCTGTTCCTTCTGTGGAGCTCAGAGCTCGTAATGCAGCCAGTGTGGTTTAACATGACCCAGAAGTCACAGAGGCAGCCTCAATCCACAGAAGGACTTTGGCGAGTTCACGCAGATGGTTCAACAAACCCATCTGCCAGAAACGCTGAATAATAAAGCGAGAATTGATGCTTTTTAAATGCAAAGGTTAGTCACAACAATTTTCAGTTTTTAATGAAACTAGCTTACTTTGAATATTGCCAACCATCTTGCATGCCAGACTTTTAAACATGGATCTTATACAGTATAATCTGGGATCTGGGAGTGACTGAAATATCTCAACAGATACTAAATAAAGTTTTCAGAGTTTTAATCAGGGTTTTCTCTTCGAGGTTGGGTCGTCCATTAGGGGACAAGAGTTACTGACTGCAACATCAAGCCGCTCACCGTGTGATGTCACTACACTGATTTAAAGAAAATCCAATCAAAACTCTCCTCTGATTTAGTTATTTAAAAAAACACTGAATTTACTGTCTTCAGATTTTACCCACTGAAAAAAAAACCCGGATTATTAATTTATTATTTAATTTGCATTTATTCTTCTTGAGAAGAAACTGCTTGTTATGTGTTTGAATGATTGTGTTACCCTTTGTTTTCAGCTACAACTCTGTCCCTTCTCAGCGCAAGATGATTTTAGTTTAAAACTCAAGCATGAATGGCAACATTTCTTCAAATGCAAGGCCTTTAATTCAAACAATACTTTTCTTATTTTTTTTGCCTGTTAGGATTTTTGTTGTATAATTATCTCACCTTGTCTGTCTGCTTGTTATTGGCTGTGACAGATAAAAAGCTGCAGCGCAAGACAAACGGATGCTGTCTGGCACTTTGGCTTCACAGTCAGCTTCATCATGAAATCCTCGGGCCAAAAAATCGAGCCTTCCCGCAAAGGACGCATGTCTTACTAATGGTTCTGAAATGCACCAACAGAGTTCACAGACTCAGCGTTGGTGCGATGGTGAACGAGCGCAGGGAATCTGCAGCTGATGTGGAGATATACGTTTACATGTTTAGTGTTTCCCCGTCTGCCTTCCCTTTAAACACGCATTTTTCTGGGCAGGCAGAGAGAAACGAGCCTTCATAATTCATCATTAAGCCTCGGGAGATAAAACCAACGCCAGCTTAGATTTTCATTCTACCGCATTTGAACTCCGCAGCTGTAGCTTCATTTACTCTCGGAAAAGCTTAAATGTGAGCAGTGAACTCCAGAAAAAACCCACGGTCAGTAACATTTATTCAGAATTGATCTTTTGAACTGATTATACTGTAAACAGGTTTTATGATAGACCATGGGAGTGTAGGTAAATTTGTTACTGATATTTTGTAGTTTGTGCAAGTTGCAGGTATTAGGATACCAATTTGACCTACAACAAAGGCTGCTCAGGCATTAAGGACAATTATTCATTTTAATTATCAGTGAAATTATCCATTAAAAAAAATGTTAACCCTTCCATGTCACCATCTGAATATTAAACTTATTAGAAGTCTATAACAGCAGAATTCAGACCCTTTCCTTTAAAATGAAACTTTTTAGTAATATTTCAGTAAAAACTAAAATAAATGAAACTAAAATGAGTACAATGAGTTTATTAAAAGTTCAAGTTTTTATCCTGAATCTGCCTCCTGCCCTCCTGCATTTGGGTCCGCTGCTACAGAACTGTATGACACGGTAAGTTTTGACTTTCATATTTAGTTTCTATTTTTGTTTGTTTGTTTTTTCAACTACAATGTCACTTTATGAAACAATAATTGTAGATTTAATAAAGTCAAAGTTGATGAAATTGCATACTGGAGTATCGAAAATGACTTTAATGGTCTGTCCATTACTTTAGTTGTAAACTTAAGTTTAAAGAGAAATTCAACTCCGAAATGTAATGAAACCAAGACACTACAGTGATTTCAATTTCTTTAAGCTTGTTTGTTGCTGAAAGACAAAAACACTTTTGGTTTTAGGGAAAGTGTTATTACAACTGGGAAATCTCTGTCTGCTGAGTGGATTACCGTTCAATGTCAACAGACATTTATTTTCCTCTTGATGCATTATTGACTTTAGGGATGAAGCCAAAGATGTTTTGAAATCACCAAGTCAAGGCTTTCTTGTCTGTGACATGTGAAAAGGTTTTGAATCTGTGCAGAAATGGTGACGTGTTTAAAGTCAAACACATCAATCCAACCTGCTCTTAAAGACTCTCCTTTTCTGTTCCACATTTCCACTTTTAAACCAGTTCCCTCCAACCCTGCTTGTCTTCATTCCTCCTCAGTTCACACCACCTCCTCTTGTCGGTCACCCCACTTCTCTCCTGGATCCCTTAAGAGTCAAACCTGTTTTTCAGCCAGCCACGGAGCAGTGATCTGTTACGAGCAGCAGTGGAAATGTGTCGTTTGGGAGACGACGTTTGAAACGGTTTATAAAGAAAGAAAGGCTGGAGAAATGGAAGAGTGAGGAGGAGTTGCAGAACCAAGGTGAACCAAGGTGGGGATAGTCATGGGTGTCACGTAGGAAGGAAGCTTTTCAACTGCCGCCCACCCCCCACTCCTACCATACACACACTTATATACACACACTCATAAACTGTGGTTGAATTGTAAGAGCCAACACAAATTCCATTAGTCTCAGCGGTGATTCTGGAGCAGTAATGAGATTGGTGCAGTGCCCCGTTAGATCACCCCTTACAACACCATAAATCCACCCGTTTACACTGCAGCGGGCGGACTAACATGACAACTCATCCCCTGACATGTCTGAGAAAAAGAGTGACTCACTTCTCTCACCTTTCTTAGGCATGATTTTTTTTTTTTAGTTGCCTTGCACCTTTTTATGTACAGAACAACATTTCTTTCCAAATCTAAAGTGTTATGTTGCATTTTCTTAAAAGGATCTTGGACTGATTAGCTCAAATAAACTATTTTTGAATTATTTTCCTAATACTTTTGCGTATTTATTAATTAATTATGCAGCCTATATGAGAGAACTGAAGAATAATTGACAGTTAAGTACATTTCAAATCCCAACATGAGTGCCAAGCGGAGAAAAAAGACTGTTAACAGTTTGTAGCTGATTTTACTCTCATTTCTTGCTTACAAATGAACTAAAATGTACAAACATTTACTGCTAAATAAGGATGTATTTGGCTTTGATATTGCTGCTGCTCCTTGCTGTTTTTAACCAGCTTCATTAGTGTCTAATATGATCAATCTACTGCTCTAACTACATTTTACTATATTTAAAAGAGCCACACAATGCTTTCCTGTGACATTAGGCATAGTTTTGTTGTAGTTCTGAATGTGACTGTGTGCTCTCTGCTGTGAGAAATCCCTATGTGGTGTTATTGAACTGCAGCTTAAACCAGCGGGGAGCAGCAATCGGAGATTATTCAATCAAATTAAATGTCTAAGGCATTTGTTCCATTAATCGTTTCATATTCTGCAAGCAGTTGGAGCTCTGTTAAATGGGAGTCTTTCACGGGAGTACATGCTGGGCTGATCTGATATAAATTAGAAAATAACTGAGATGACGTTTTATTTACGTGTTGGGTTCCTTTTAGCCGTCTGAAAGTATGACTTTTTAAGTTCCTATTTTTGATCTGATGTGATGGAATCACACATGCTTTCAAACAGAAAATATTCCACAGTTTTGAATGTTAAAAGCATTACTGATGTCAGCGAGAGCTGCAGAAGAAAATGGGACTGTTTGACCTTATCGCTGCAGGAGCTTGTCTTGATTCTTCTCTGCGCCACCGTCAGGAGGAGAGCCTGCTTTTGTTCAGGGCCACACGGATGACAGAGCTGACAGTAATAGCTGGCTTTGTGGAGTAAAAGGCCATCTCATCACTGTCAACACCATCCAGAGCTGCAATGTGAGGTACTTACCGAAGCAACTGGCTGTGCGCTCACAGAAAGAAACTGGATCACGACACAACAATATGGTGTGGAACAAACACTTCGGAGTGGTGTGTTGGAACAAAATGAAGTCGACAGACAAGTGAAGTTTGTGAAGCAGTGCATTAGAAGCCAAAATAGAATCTTTTCTCAACTCTTTATGAGATGGTTTAGATTTTTTGAAGTGATGTCCTGTGAAGTTATCAGTTATCAATATTTTATCTGTAGTAGGATTTACTTGGAGTGTTATAAGATTAGAAGATCAGGCAGGATTTCAGTCAAGGAATGAGCTAGACTGAGTGCAGCCACTTTCAAAGTGGAATGCTGCCATTTTAAAACAATTCTGATCTCCAAATTCCATCACATCCTACAAATCTTTACACTGTCGTCACTTTTGCATGAAACTAGGCTCAGAGTGCGATTTTTGGCTGTCACAAACATCTGGTACATGCCACACTGTGCCAGCTCAAGATCCTGTATGATGCAAAACTTAATAGATGCTGAACTATACACCTTTTTGCCACAGGAGAATCTAGCATTTGGCAAGATCCAACAGAAATATCAATCCAACTACTAAAGCAAATTAGGCGTTGGTGCTGGCTACTATATTAGGACACTAAATAGAGAGGGAGGAGGATGAACCACTACAGACCACTGATTCAAGTTCACAACCAAAGATTTTCTTACCATTTTTTTCACAACAAAAGATTTGGTCCAACATGTATGGACCTGGTCTTAGAAAGTTATTTTGTCAGTTTGGGTCAATGTCATGTTTTTTTATATTGATGTTTTGGTTTCTTTGGGTTGAGTTCTATTTTATTCTTATGTTCATAAATTTACTTTATATAGTCCTCCATTTTCCAGCTTCTCTCATACCACCTGTTTTCTATTAGTAATCGGCACGCTTCTTGTCACTCAAAAATCCCCTCTCCCAGTACGTATACTCCTGGATAATGCTCTGTGTGTATTCCCCTGCTGGTAGGAAGTTTATTTGCTGACAACTCCAAATAAATCTGAGTATCCGAAACCTTAAATTTAAGCAGAATGAGGTTTGTCTCAGAGCTGCAACTGTTTATTGCAGCACTAATCCTAAAAGGGACAGGCACATAAAATCATGACATCACTTTTGAAAAGGAATCTGTCATTAGTGACAATTGCATTAAAATGCCAGATTTTTTTGAGTTATTTGTCCAAATTTTCTGATTGCATCTATTGGATGACTAATAAATACTCCTTAATGCCTGCCGTAGAGGTCAGACAAACAGGAAGCCGGTGTTAAAAACAAATAAATTACACAACAGTTGGGTTGAGTAAATCCGCAGGGCATGATTGGACTTTTGTCTCTCCTTTGGTAGCAGTCTCCCTCATCATGCCAGTGAATTAAGACCTTTAATCCTCCACATCATCTACGGGATTCCGCAGCTCATTTATCGCAGCTGCCTGAATGTCACAGGGGGTGTGGGTGGAGGACGTGACCGTGGGACTCCCGTTAACCGGGGAGAGTCACAATTACCATCCTGCTGCCTTTGCCGGGCAGAGCAGGGAGCTGACACAGAGCAGTGGCGGATGACTCACTTGAAAAGAGACCACAGTTTAGTCCTTTTAATGAAGCTCGTGTTGACTGGTGATAAATAATGAGGGCTGAACCGAGTCTCTGGAGACATCAGGAGGAGGGCCTCGTGTGTGACGCAGGCCTACATATACGTATGTCAGAACCAGAACTGTGCAAACACCTTGTTGAGCATTGATGTATTCCCTCGTGTTTCTCTAACATCTTATTCCATTAGTCAGTTTCATTACCTCCACTCAGTTCCATCTATAAAAATCTCGTCTTCCATCTGTCCTCTGTTTTTTAAAGTCTGCCTTCTCTCCTGTTTGGTTTTCTCCTTGGACTCATTTAGGGTCAGACATCTTTTTTCCAGACTGTGCCAAATGCTCTGTCTAGGTCATTTTCAACATTAGTATTCACAGCAGTCCTCTTGTTCAGTGGTTCTCCTTCCATTTATGGAGGATGTCAGGTTTCAGCACCATTAAAAGCTGCTTGTTTTTTGTTTAGGTTGCAAAGAAAAAGTCTTCTTTACAGCAAGAAGCTTTTAAATGACCACATTCTTGCAGTTTTTGGTGATTATTGACTCGAGTCATGGTAATGATTGAGTTGCAGGCTTCATTGCTGGGATGTGGCGGCACAGCAGCATTGCTGGAGATGACACCTGGTGTAATGCATCAAGCCTTAATGACATTTGAATATCAAAGTCGATCCTCAAAATTATTCTAACCTCAAGTTCTGCAGGTAATTCTTTTTCAATGGATTAGAGATGAAAGTAATTTAAGCCACAGAGTATCAAAGCAGATACTTTCATATTCAGTTTCTGTGCAGTTTTCACTGACTAATTTAAGAAAGAGAAAATAAAACATCCAAAGAAACTATTTATTTATTTATTATTTTTGCCAAAACTACACAAAGTTATAACAGCCCTTACAGTCTCTTCCCCAGATTGTTTAACTCAAAAATAAGGCCTTATCTGGGAATAACCAATCCTGTCAGTTCTGCATTTTTCAGATACCAGCCATTCAGCTGTTGCCACATTACTGAGCCATTACCAAAATGAACACAGACATTACAAAGCATTTGTTGTAATGGATTTTATAGAGGCTTTGAAAATTGCAAATGAAACTAAAGTGTTGTTGAATCTGAATAATAATCAATATTAGGGTTAGTTCAATGCCGCACCATTCCAGAGAGACCTTGTTTGAAATTAGAATATCTACCAGAGTGATGAAAACATGCTTATTTGTGAAGATCAAGCATGTCTCTCTCTCTCTCTCTCTCTCTCTCTCTGTGCGTGTGTGTGTGTGAGTGTGTATAATGTTATGGCTGATTATCGGCAGAGAGATAACAAGAAAACTTAACCTTTATTGGTGAGAGATACCAGATTGCAACACTGTTCCGCATGATGTAAATGACTTTTTCTTTGAGTTTTCATTGACCAACCCCCCTAAAACAAACAAACAAAAAAATCCTCCCCAGCTGTCATTTCCTGAATCATTTGACTTAGTTAAGAAGTAAAAAAACCAAAACACATTATTAGCAAGCCAGCCAGAGGAACATGAAGCACATATGTAGCATTTGTTACATTTAGAATAAGTTAGTATTTTATCAGAACATATTTATTAGAACATTTTTGCAATGTTTTGCTTTTAGCTAGCCTTTTGATGCTTTTAGCCAGAACTTTGTTACTTTTAGCCTTTTGGTACTTTATTTTAGCTACATCTAGCTTTTAGTTAGCATTAGTTTTGCTACTTATCACTTTTAAATAGCATTTTGCAACTATTAGCTTCTAGTTAAAAAAACAAAAAACTCAGATTCAGTTTCTTCAGCAAGTTCAGCGCTCGGCTTTCATTTAGCAGAAGATCCATTTTTTCTGGTTTCTTCTGCTTCTGAGCGCACATTGATAATTTACTAAAACATGTGGCACAAACGAACTGAAGGTCGTCTCTCCAGTCCTTGAAATGTTCATCAGTCGTCATTGTCATTTTCAATTGTGCAATTTGTCAAAGGCCACATTAACATAATTCCCAATTACTGATTTAGACAGCAAACGGCTCATCTAACCTGCTGCTGGCAGCTTGTCTCTTCTGTTTAGCACAGAAATGAAGGCGTAAAGAACAAATCTGGGTGTTGACCACAGTCACGGCTCTTTGATACGGATCTGCTTGTTTGGCAGATTATACCACAAAGCCTGCAGAAGGGCTCATTGTTCATTTATCACCTGAAAATGTGCACTTTTAATGTTTTAACACGGCCTGTTGTTGTGAAACTGATACAGGCCATGAGGTCTTTTGTATGCAAGGGGGATAAGTGTTTGAGTAAAAATGTTTGTTTGAAAGCTCTTGTTGACTCAGGCAGACAAACAGAAAGAAGAGAAGCGAAGTTGTCCCCTCCCAGATAGAGGTCTAGTCCCCAAAACACTGTAAAATGTTTATTTCAAGTTCAGCAGTATCTCCGTTTTGATCCATTATTTTCATTCAGCTGTTTCAATTAACCCTCCTCAAAAGAGACAGAGACAAAGAGAGGCAGAGAAGGCCTTGTAATTTCGGGTCAACTTGACTCGAACGCCACAAGGGGGTTAATAATGTGCAAAGTATCAAATTATAGTTTTTTCACCTCCCCCTTGGTTAAAGCTGACACACAAACACAGGAAAACTCAACACATGTTTCCTTCTTCCTGCCCCCAGATTGCACCATCCATCATGCCCCCATGAAATCTGTCCTCCTCCACCAGCACACTTCATTTTTGTACCTGGTTGTCATTTTATTGTTCAAATTCATCTCCTCTCTCTCTCTCTGCTCCCTGCTGCGTCAAGGTGAGCAGTTTTCCCAGATACAGAGAGACAAGCGACAGCTTGTTGGCTGCCCCTGTTTGAATAGACGAATAAATTCTTTGGGAAACTCTCCAACGAGCTGACAAAAATGTCTTCTGTCAATTTTAACATTTGTTCTCTCAATTATTGTTAGCAAGAGAGCATTATTATTATTATTATTATTATTATTATTATTATTATTATTATTATTATTATTATTATTATTATTATTGTTCATTTACTCTCATTTTTGTTTCCTAATCTCCAAACAGGACAGGCAGTGACCTTGATGTTGATTTAAAATGTAAAGTTAGTTCGACAAAAACTACAAGTGTATTAATTTTATTTTTATTTTTTGAAGGAGTACCGAAAAAGTTTATTATTGTCGCATTCATTTGTTGCAGTAAAATCAGAAGGCTTGTGAGAATGGCATGAGTTTAATGTTGAACAAATCAATGTTTAAATTGTGGGGGGAAGTTATGGGAGCACCAAAGTTAGTGTTTTTTTTTTTCTGTGAGACTCACGAGGGTCTGCATCAAAAGTCATCAGTTTTCTATATAATTTCTTATGCCTGTCCTTTTAATATGTTAATGCTGTTGAGTTATATTGGTTTGTCAGTGGCATCTCTACTATAACAGTCATTTTCACCACATTAAGCACTGATTTAAGAATATTTTTAATAATATATATATTCTTCCATTCAATGAAAACTGCAACATGAGCCTCCAAAAACTACTGAGCAGCTTTTTGGTGCCTGATAGGGCTAATATTTGTAATTAAAACCCCATTTTATTTCATGACTAAAATCTTACACCCAAAAAAATAAAAAAAATAAAAAACCTCATTAAGACCTGATGTAATAACAGTTCTCTGACTGAGATGATGACTCAGATTTCACCCTCCGTTTTATAGCTTTTACAGTCTCTGCTTTCACTGCTGGAAACAATGTGTGAGATCTTTTATTCCGACTTTGACATCTCCTAAGATGGAATGGCTAAATGTAATGTGTCATGTTACAGTCAATGTAATAAGACGGCTTTCTTCTTAATATTTCTTTTTAAAAAACGCTCTGAAGCTTTGTGCAGCTCCCCTCTCTAATGGTCATAAGTGAGGGACTTAATTAGGCAGTCAAATATAGCAAATGAGCTTATAAAGCGCTATCAAAGTTCATTACCCCTGGGGCGTATTGTTGGTTAATGTAACTTAGACCCAATACCTAATTCTATTTTAATTAAAGGGAAGATTTAAAGCAAGCAGGATTTTAAGAGATCTGTGTTAATATTACCTGAGGTAAGTTTCAGAGTGTTGCAGTTAAAGCTTTCAGCTTTTAGTTTTAATCCACTCTTAAGGTTTACAGCACCCCACTACACCAAACATACTGTATGCATTAATTAGTCTCTTTCTTCAGCTTTAAACTCAGTGTCTTAAAAAATGAATCCTTTAAAGATCTGATTTTATAAGCCTGTGCACAGATATGAGCCCCTTTTCTGCCCTGCATATCAAGTTCCAATTTAAAGTGGGTGTATTTACATTGATTTGTTTGGAACTGTTAAATTAAAACAAAGTTTAGTCTTTTTTATTTTCGGAACATGTTTAAGCTTTTTCAAAGTAAGAACAGTGTAGAGCGAAGGCTTTGTTTCTGTGAAGGTGCTCTGAGTAGATCCCAGATCTTGAAAAGTATGTGCAGAAAAAAAAAAGCACGTTTCCAGATTTCATTCCTCTTTCTTAAGGTAAAGATCTAAATAAAAACAAAACAAAGACAAAAAATTACCCAGCACAAACAGATTTATTATAGATATAATTTGGACTTAGAGAAATGTGCTTAAGTATTAAACCGTCTAGTTTTGTTAAAGTTTGCTTCCCAAATTTGTATCTTTGGGGAAAAAAATCCCAAGAAATGAAAAATGCATGACTCAAAATGTTTGCACAGCATTAAAGTCTATAGTCCTGTAGTTTACCTGAACCTCACATGGCTTAAATATGTGCTATATTCTGTAAATGCAAATAATTTACCATATGTTACATACTCTGTTCAGCATGTGAGCTACAAGTTACCCCTACACTGAAGCATATAAGGCTGCTTCTATTGTTTCACAAGACTAAACCTCCATGTTGTATTGAAGATTTTTGTTTTGTAATGACTTTCTGATCTTATCACATGGTTCGACAGTTTTTCATTTTAGTCAGAAGTGTCATTTCTCTCAAATCGACCCCTTTGAAGATGCTATAGTGAGAATCACCATCTTCAGTATCTCATCTGAGAATCATTAGAGCTGCACTGTTCTCTCTCTCTCCTCAGTTTTTTTAATGTAACAACTAAACTCTTGAGAAAATTGTGTCTGGACCAAAGTGGTGAAGTGAATGAGTGTCGTCCCTACTTGCAGCTGTGCCAATGGGTCTATAATGAAAATAGCTACAAATATAATGGATTATTGGAAAAACGCACACAACACACAGGGCAATGACGCAAACGTGTTTTGTTTTTTTTTAATTTACACTTTATTATCACATCAGATGGCGTTTTGCATACACAGTATGCGTTTTCATTTGAGACTCATGTTTAAATTCAGCCCCCTTTAACTGTAGGACCACTTGGCGGGCTGCTGATGTAACACACTTGCGTCAATCTGCTCTACAATCAATCAAATGCTGAGAGCTGCTCTGGGTCAGTGGAGACTCTAATATCTGGGGCAGATGTGGATTTATGACTGCATGCGTCTTCCTCATCCTCTGGTTTTCACTTTCTTTCATCTATTTTTAACGCATTTGCCTCCTTTTTTTTTTTTTGCAGCACAGTCGCATCCCACTGTTGACCCTAAGGTGCATCATGTACCATGTTCCTGTTTTAGAAGAGCCCCTCCTCTCCGTTATTGCCACCCTCTCCTGTTTTCAGGGTTTGTACGAGGAACTCCTCACCCTCTGCCTCCTCGTTGATTCATACCTCCTTCTGCCGAGCTCATCTACAGTCCACCAGCACTCCACGCTTCCTCAGTCTCGTCAGAGCTGCCTGGAATTATTTACTGCTTAATGGCCTACAGCAGCTCACACCAGCCCAGCGGTGCTTTGCTTTATTTATTGATTTCCATTCCTTTTGTCTTTAGTGTGTGTGTCTGTGTGTGCAGGACAAGGACACATTGCAGAGACAAAAAACAAATAAAAACAACAAAAAAAACAAGGACGCCCTGCACATTTGGGGAGCTAGTGAAACGACCTGCAGTCCCAGAGATTAATTGATTTGATGGGTGATTTGACTGCTGCCTGTGCTTCCATCTGTTTATATGACACATGCATGTGACCATATGTGTGAGGGGGTGTGTGCACACACCATAATGACAAACACCATCTCCTGTCACAGGCGGCGGGGATTAAATGTCTTTGAACTCTGTGAGTTAACACATTTTTCTGCACTATTGGTGGGAGTTTTAGCTTACCATATTTAGTAAAATAATCATAATAATAATAATAAACCAAGTTACAGATGCTGCAGTTTGACTCTTGTAATCTAATACTGTAAAGCACAGAATATGTAAATAAAATTAACATCTACACATGCTGTAATTTAATATTAACACTTTGTTTTCTGCATGTTTTTTATTTTCTATCAACACCATTTGGGGTTTTGCATAAAGTTATGAACAACTATTATCTTCCCTGTTGCAAATAGCTTTGTAAACAACCTAAGGTTGGAGAAATAATTTTAATTCAGACTGATGAGCTAACAAATAGTTTAACAAGGGTCTGCAACCTGTGGCTTCAGAGCCACATGCAGGTCTTTGGTCCCTCTCTTTGAAGCTTTGACCGAAACTAAGATGGAAATTAGTTTTTTAAGCTACATTTAGCAGTTTACTGTAATTTTGTTTTGGCAAATTTGTGAATGATACTACTAATACAAGGAGTGGAAGAAGTTGATCAGATTGTGCCAACTTCCAGCCATACAGAGTGATCTTTCTCTCAAATCCAATAGAAAACTAATTTTTTTAAATACTTTTAAAACAAGTTACTGAGAAGACATTTGATTCTAAAAATTAGAAGAAAAATCTTACCTATGATCAAAAAGTCAAAGTAAACTTTTGTTTTTGTTTTAAAAAAATACAAATAAAGTCACTTTACACGTCAAACTGGCATAAACTATAAAAAGTTTTATTTTCTTTCTCTTTCTTTACATGATTTTGTTTTTTTGTCCCAAAATGTAAAAATATAAAAAAGCAGGGAGTGTGGATTTCAAGCTTTTAAACTAAGATGTTACACAAACTAGATTTACGTGCAGATTACACTCAGTCTCTTCACAATAGAGGCCCAATAGGGTCTTTGTTTGCATGACTTTTTTCTCATTTGTGAGCCAGATCCCTAATGAGTCTCTATTGTAAGGGGAGTGAGTGTAATCTCCATGGTAATCTAGTTTTTATAACATCTCAGTTTAAAAGCTTGAGCTCCACATTCTTTACTTTTTGGAACTGATAAAGCTCCTCAGATGGGAAGCAAAACGTCTTCAACTACAGAATAGAAGTCCAGTTCTTTTTGTTTTTTAACCTTTTTTGGGGGGGTTGGGGTTTTGGGGATTGTGTTGGAGCTTCATATTTTTAGTTTTAGAAAGTCTCCCCCACCCTCCCTCTCCATCCACTTGGACTAGCCTTAAACTCATCAGTCTGGTCAGAAATACCTCTGCCAGCAGGTAACAATCTTTACCTTTCAGGACTAAATGACAAGTTTTGTGTCGACCTCCTTTGAATTCCTTCTTAATGGTTGTAAAGAATTTACAAACATGTTTTAATGCTGTTAATTTGCATTGCATTTATTTAATCTGTTGTTCAGGAATGTTTCCGTTTTATGAGTACTGATGACAATACTTCAACCCGTGCTTAACTGCTTATGTTTGGTTTTAATCCTCGAAACCACAAATAACTTTTTATCTTTTCTTATCTTATGTAAAATGGCTGAAACACTTTCTGAGTATTGTGATTTTTTGAGGTTATTTTACAACCAGTGTTCTGAAAAGGTGCAGAACATAAATGTCCATCAAGTTACATAGTTATATAAAAATGAATGCATAATAGGTGCAATTTTCCCCTCAGATTGTGTAGACTGTGATATTTTTTTTATCACAAATATATATATATATATATATATATAAACAATACTGAAGAAAAATGAAAATAATCAGAAAATGAGATGTTTCACATCATTTCAGGGTGGAAGTGTAATCTATACTCATTTGAATAAAAAAAAAAATCAGATGTGATAATCAAGATGGGTGCAGTGTCTATCAAAACGAGAAGACAATTTGCATATCAGTGTCCTTTATGATATATTTTTTTATTCTGCAGCCTCCTATTGCAGCACAGGGAGCATGCTTGGATGTGAAATCAGCTGCAGCTGGGAACATTTTGTTGTTTTAAAAAATGCTCAAAGAGCTCTGCAGCGACTCATTGCTCTCTCTGTCCTCAGTCTTTGGAGTCCATTTCAGTGCGTGTGTGTGCGCGCGTGTGTGTGTGTGAGAGAGAGAGCGAGAGAGAGAGACAGAATTTACCAGAATAACCGATTATATAACACCAAAATACATATTTATATGCAGAAATAAAGACACAATATTTCAGAAATCTATTATATGAATGGCACCAGTAATTCCTTTGGCCCTGCATGGCTGCTGGTGAGAAGGATGCTGGTTTGGCCAAACCCCCAGTCCTCTGACTGGATTTTAGATCAATGAAAGAGAGGGAGGTGTGTGTGTGTGTGTGTGTGTGTGTGTGTTTCAGCCACAGCTGTTGAGCTACCCCACGTACGTGCTCAAACCCGGAGAGACACGCAGAAAGAGAAGAGGAGGAGGAGAGGAGAGGAGAGAAAAGAGGCAGACGTCCGTCTCCTGCTCTGCAGACGCATCAGCTCAAGGATTTCCCTCCAACTTTTTTCTTTTCTTTTCTCTTCTCAGGGTTCGTTTTTCCCTATTTTTCCCCTCCCTTGCCGCATTTCTCCATCCTTCCTTCCTTCCTTATTTATTTCATTTTTAATTCTTGGAATGAACAGTTTTGCTGTCTGCGTCGTTTCCATGTCAGCATGGGAACCACCGTGTCCAAGAGGAAGAATCTAAGGAACGATGCGATATCTTCTGTGGCAGCAAAAGTTAGGTGAGTGGCCCTCGGAGCTTTATGCCCCTTTAACCGTTTGATGGCAACCGAAAGGACTGAGGGAGGGGGTTGGCAGGTGCTTGGGCATGCAGGTGTGACAGCTGTGTGTTTCTGATGAATTACCACTGCGCTATCCCGGATGGCTCCAGCCCGCCAGCCCATCGCGATGCGCACAGGGTCCCTGTCCCGTCTGTAGCCTGGGGCGTGAAACTGAGCCAATAAGTGCCTGTGACCAAACTGTAAATGCAATCAGACATCATACAGCATGGGCGTTTCTCTCGATGTTTTCCAAATATCTTTTGGTTTTAGAAGCAGAATTTCAGCAGAATGCTGATTTTTCCTTTTTTTTCTTCCTTTGCCCCTGGCGCTTTGTTTTGAATGAAGCATCATTGTATAACCAAAGTCATGCAGGGGGGAGGCAAACACCTTCTTATATTCAAAGGATGCCTTTCTGTCTGACCGCATCGACCTGCACACAGAGGTGCAGCGATGACGAGGCTGCCACCATCCCGCCAATCAATCAATCCATCAACCAGTCAGTCAGTCAATCAATATACCGTCGTGCACTGATCACCTATTCACAGTCCGTTTAGCGGGTCGCAGAGGTGAACAGTGGTGAGCAAAATCCTCCAACCTGTAAAAGCAGCGGGTCTCAGACTGTTTGGCAGCAGTCCAGCCCGTTAAAAGCTGTTAATGACTCGCTCTGGACCTTTTTTTTTTCTTCTTTTTTTTATAACGAGCACAACCGCATCCAGCATCTAAGCATGGATTCAAAATCCGTGTCCCGCGGTGCGTTCACGGCTCCGAGTTGAAGCTGCAAAGCACGTGTGTTGCCTGTAGTGTTCACGTATGACTACACCTCGGGCGCAGACGGAAAGCCTCGGAGTGAGATCGGAATACAAATGCAGCAGCATGTGCGCCTCGGAGGTGGGCTCACTCCGGGATCGATGGGGACTTATTGGGATTCAGTCAATGAATGACCTTCATCCACAGATGTGGGCTGATGTGGTATTACGTCATTCCTTTTTGAGTGTGCGTGTGTGTGGATGCCTTTTCATACACGACGGCCCGTATCTGTGCAGTGTGTGTGTTGTCTGTGCGTCACAGGAGAGGAGAGGCTGATGGTCAGATGATACACTGCTGAGCAGGTGGTTTATTGTAGGAGAATGTTTGAGGAAGACGGCTGCGCTTCTCTTTCCTCCAAGCCACAGTGGAATCACGGAGATTGTATCTGACTGAACCAGCAGTTGCTGAACCACACACACACGCCTTCCCTAAATACTTCAATCTTGTCTTGTTTTTGTTTGTTTTGGAATAGAAAAAAAGAAGCTATTGAATCACACCAAGTATTTATTCGTTTTTCACCTGCACACAATCTTCTGTCTCTATTTCCTAGAAACAAAAACATATCATGTCTCCCTGCTTTTGGTCTAAATGATTCAGTTCAATTCAGTTCATTTATATAGTGATAATTAACAAAAAAAAAAACTATCTCAGGGCACTATATAAAATTAAAAAAAAAAACCAAACAAGTCCAACACATAAATCCAATGCAGATCCAGATTGAAATCTAATTACCATCATTTAATTTCCTATTAAAGCACAATACATTCACATACAGTACTTAATTAAATGCCATTTAATAAAAGTTATCTGTTTAACGAAGCCAGCAGATTGTGTTGGAGCTTCACTTTGTCGCAGTCTCCCATCCTGAGCAGCCCGTTAGTGACAGTGGAAAGGAACGACTTCCATTTAACAGGAAGAAACCTCCAGCAGAACCAGAACTGGGCTCAGGACGGGCAGCTGTCTGCCTCGGTCGGCTGGGCTTTGAGGGGACAGTAAACAGGGAAAGACTGGTCCAGAAAACACAGGTTAATGGTAGCAATAACTGCAAATACAATGTGGTCCGTTTGTCCTCAACGATAAGATCTGTGATATAAGATGGAGCTTGGTTGGAAGTAAGATTTTAAATTCTGTTCTGATATTTGCAGGGAGCCAATAGAGAGCAGATAAATGACACACCACACAGTAGAAAAAGGTTTCAAATCAATATCATTTAATATTAATTATAGGCCTATATATATATATATATATATCAATTATTCATTTTAGTGCAGTTACTGCCAGTTAAGCTTTATATTTGATGCCAGAAGCAGCAAGTAGAATTATAAAATTAAACATTGAGAAAAATTTATTTTCCATCATATTTTGACATGGCTGTCTGTTTTTAACTGCTTGCGATAGGTGACAGTAATATACCAGCTATGCTTAATGGTAAAGTTTGAACTGTAGGATGCTACGGTTAATGTACAGGAAACTCATCAATGCACACACCTTCATGCTCCAACATAATACTTTTAATGCCTTCTCGCTTAGTTTCTCCTATTCACCTTTTTCCTATTGTAGAATAAAAAATATGTGTGATAATACTATACACTAATCAACAGAGTTTGAAAAGCTCAAAAGCAGGTGACATCTGTTATGTAACAGAATGAGAGTCAGAGTCATCATTTTTTGCAGGTTATGATCTTCTTATACACACAATCCTTTTAAAAATAATGAACATTTTCACAGAGATTCAGACTACACTATGCCAAGTATCATTTTAAAAGTGTATTTTTCTTTCCATTTGAAAAAGAAAAAAAAAAACTCCATAAAAAATGCTGAAATAGCCAGGCTGTTCCAGTAGGTGGCAATAACACTGGTAATAAATGTTTTCTTTTGAAACATTTATCCAATAAACTGACAAGTGGTTTACACACAAACTAGTTTAAATTAAAGTAACAGTATCTAACAAGTACTGTCATCTAGTGGTGATGTTGGAAATGGGAACCATTTTAAATGTTGTCTAGCAGCAGTTTGTGTTTGCTAAATTACCTGTCTAGGAGAAAACAAGCAGCTTCAATGTCTCTGCAGGGAACCTTGTTCTTGATCAGCCAATTTCCTTCTGGGGAAAAGTTACTCAAATATTTATTCTTGTTCTGTTCCTGTGCCTATCCTGAATTAGCTTTGCCTCCTTGTGTTTCCATTTTCTTTAAAGAGGTCAGTTCAAGTGTCACTTCATATTCTTGCATTATTTAAGACGTATAGTCATCCATTTCTCTAATGTGTGCCCTGAAGCATCTCACTAAACAGTATTCTGAGTAAGGGAGAAGAAGCAGATGTTCTTTCGAAGCTCTTTATAGTCATCACAAGGCTGTTTGTAATGCCACTCGCTTAACATAAACCAGTTCACTGTAAATCAGTGTCAATGTTCAAACATTTAAAATGTTAAGATAGAATTAGCAAAGTGATCACAGATGTTGTAAGAAATGTGTATGTGTTCCAAATTTCCTTTTATTCTTTAAACAAGATGCAACAATCCAAAATGTTTGCGAGTTTAATATGCTTTCAAACGTGTTTAGTTTTGTTCAAAAGGTGGTAATTTCAGCTTGGAGATCTGGACTGGCTTGTTTTTGTTGACCAGAGTTTTGGTTCCCAAAGTTGGGGTTAGGATTGTGGTTCATGAAGTAGAATAGATAGAAGATCTACAGAAATCAAAATAACTATAAAAATGATCTCCAATAGCATATTTAACCTAAATTATTACAAAGAAATAAAAACAGTGGCCATAAAAGGGTTTAAAAATAGAATAATTGTTGACAAAACTTTTTGTTAAATGACTTATTAATGATGTTACTTCAACCTGTAACAGTCAAGGGCATGAATCTCTGCGACTTCTATTTTATGAGTCATTTGCTGAAAAGTTTGGGAACCACTGGCATTGGAGTTGCTGCAGTTTTTGGCACTTGTTTGCTAGCTTCACTTTTCATCCATCAACTGGTTTTTGAGAGATTTAATTATGCGGTGAAGTGGCGGACAGGCTAGTGCTGCCATCCCCACAGCTATGTCAGCAAGGAGTGCCAGACTGAAAAACACTTATAAGGATTATCACGGCAAGAACTGACAAACGACTTGTTTCGCCTTGATACAGCGGTTTATTTGAGGACACAAACAAACCCTGAATTAAAGGCTTAGCATTCTTTAAAGAAATACACATCACCCGCTGTTTTGCTTGCCACAGTTTTAAAATAAGATTATTATGTTGAGAAATGAGCTGTAGCCATTTAGGTTAAACTCTTGTGCAGTTTTTGCAATATTTCACATGTATGTTGTGTATGGAGTATGTATTGTGAGTGACTCTCAGCTACTACCACACCAAATTATAGCTCAACATCTGTAAAATTGACTGAATTGTAGCTATTTTTGTATTTGCCACAATCGCCTTGCTGTGGTGGCCATCATGAATCCGGTTAAATCAGTTGGAGATGTTTCATTAAAATCCATTCAGTGATTTGTGAGATGTTCTGCTAATGGTTTAGACAAACGAACACGGGCAAAGACACCGTCACTCCACCTTCTGCGGCGTACACAGTTTAATGGTGCTTGTGTCATTTTGCACGTTTATGTTTTGTTGGTCTCCGCTCTATAAGCTCACATCAAGTGGCTCTGCAGCTGAAAGCCAGGGGGCATAAGGAGAAAAGAGAGAGGTTACATCTTATTTACGCGAGCACATCCAGCAGCACTGAGTGAGAAAACAGAAGCTTTGATCTGCTGATCAGCCTCGGAGGAGAGCTGTGCTGTGGCTCGGCTGAATGGCAGCGGACAACAGGCCTCACAAAGCTGCGACGCTGTGCAAAATGGCATTAGAGATGAAAGGCTTGGCTTTAACAGAAGGATGCAAATGAAATATTGTGTCTTGGTTTATTCAGGACAGCCAGGTGGGACTTTGGTGTTGACCTGCAGTCACTCTGTTAATGTTACATAACTTTTTTATTGTACTGTCTTTTGCTAGTTAGTTTTATCTTAAGAAATGCACTTTGTTATACATTTTTCTTGTGTTTAAAACATATCTACGTATAGGCATAGTTTGTTGTTGTCTTTCTTGCCTCCTTAGTTCAATTCAACTTGTTTACAAGTTTTAGTTTAACGAATGAGGTTGATTCCAGTCAGAAAAATTTGGGGTATTTTATTTACCTACCTATATTCTGCTTTTTTTATGCAACTAATAGTTGGTGCTAGTCAGGCAAAATGCATTTTTATACAAAAACAACAACAACTATTTAAATTAATAGAATTATTTAAATTCAGTGATATCTGTATGAAACTGTTAAATCGCCAAGATCTTTGTGCGATGGGGTGGTTGCTCTCGGCCAAAAGTCTGCTGACATTTCAAACAGCTTGACATTTCAAGCCAATGCTTGTCTCTCATGTCCCATAATGCACTGCACGTTCAGGAGAGCCATTAGGTCTTGTCAACCCTTCAGTCATGGTACGAGCCTCTCCACGGGTTCTCATCCCACCAGCTGTGCATGCTGGTGTGCTGATGCTCTTCTGCAAGTGTGTCTGCGTGTTTGCAGGAAAGCCAATTCAATTAGAGAATCCAAGAGGAAGATTTTATTAGGGAACATTAGGAGCAAGGACCCTTTTTTAATGTGGTAGCTTGTTGTTTATGGTGGAGACACCTTGGGGAGGCTCTATTCCAGACCAGGAAGATTCACCGATTCTTGTTATTGGAACCTTTGGATGTCCTAATTTGCATATAGTGAAATGTACATAGTTGGATATTTTGTGCACGATGGAAGTACAACAGGAAAAGCTTAAGTCATTAGCAGTGTGAAATATGGGAAAACATAAGAAAGATCAAAGATGCAGAAAGCAGATGAAGATGAAGAAAATTTCCATATTTATGTAAAGTTTTGCTATGCTTTTATCTGTCATGATTTTAGCTTTTTGTTTTCAGTTTTCCACATTGTTCTGTCTAAATCTTTTAAAATACATTTGCAAAAATGCCAGAGACTGTTTCTTTTTCATGGCTTTTATGAAGTCGTTAGTGAAGTATTTTGCAAAATGTTCTCAAAAAGTCAATACATTTGTTTATAAACTAGACAAAAACAACATCCATGTCTTCACATGTGCACATCTTGTGCTGTTCTGAGGAAGCAGAAAACATGGTCAGACAGAGAGTGGAAGAGGTTGCTTCCTTAGGTTTCACTTAGTGGTTACAAAGCAGGATTGTGGTTATGTTGTTGATTTTCTGTCTCTGTTACAAACCTGCCAAATTTAAAGAGTATCATTTTATCACAAGAGTGACAAAGGGAGGGGAAAGAGATACATGCATATCGCCCGCTGCATTTAGTGCCAGCATTTTATACTACGATCAAACCAGTGATAAGAAACAACAGAGTTGTAGCTGTTGGTCAAACCTTGATGTCACACTCAGATTATGTGTCCAGGATGACGCTCGGCAAAATTTGTCCAGTGGTCCATGAGATATTTTGTTAATAGAAGTCCACCTTCACCTTTTGGTGGTGGGCGATAATGAGATGCAAAACTGGCAAAAGTGAGAATAAAAGGTTTGTTGATGCAGATATCACAGCTGTTCACACAGGAGGCAACCATACTGGATTTGTGGTGTTTCAGTTTATTTTTCCAACTTGAGACTTGGAAAACCCTACTTTAGAGTACAAAAAGAACTCACTAATGGTCCAGGTCAAGAGTGACACACTCTCTTATGACAACTGAAAGTTTCACTTCCACCCTGCCAAGATGTCCATCACTGTTAGAATATCTAAGCACTGGAAGCTGATCTCGTTACTCCTACTGCTTACATACTTACTCTCTTCATCTCTAAAGTATAATATTTCAATCTAGCAGCAAATTCTGCAGAAGGTAAACTAGAAGTTCATAGCATAGTATAGCAAGTATTTTAGTTTTGGGGTCAAAATCAAAACTTGTCGTCAATGTCATCTAGGTTGTCTCCATTCTGCTGACTGAGGTCCCTGTCCGTCTCAGTTTCCTCAAGTTTACTCGAGCTTTCATCGTTAATAAGCCCACAATTTATCTGAGCACGCTCCTTTTCCTTTCCGCTGCAATAATCTCTGCTTAGAAAATTCCCCTCCCCAACTCATTTCTTTCCCTAAACCCCTATCACATGTCTGCGAGCATGCGGGACGAATTTTTATATCTGCCTGCCCAGCTTTTCTTTCTTCGTTTTTCACTTGTGCGCATCTCTCAGCTGCCACCTGTGTCCCTGATGTGTTGAAACTGTATATGAAGCAGATGCACAGCAGTAACATGAGAACAACACGGAGCAAAGGGAGGCCAGCTTTCCTTTAATGGATGGGATCGAGAGGCGTTTTGCTCGGTTTCCTCCTACATGTATAATGGATGATGTGAGTCTCCTGCACAATTGTTTTTGAATTTTAATCAGAGTCCACTCTGCTGAATAATGAACTAGGAGGACAAAATGAAAATGTCTCCGTCCTTCTTAGGGACGGCTGCTGATTAGAGTGTACACCACATTGATTGGGACTCTTTACAGTAGTGATTGTTGCTGGTTGCGTCACAGGCTCACAAGCACAAATTTATTGAATACTTACCCTACTGTCCATGCGCTCAACCTGTGACAAAGAACATTCGCTCTCTCACACACAGGACCACTGAGACACTCAAAGTGTATTTCTTAGAAGGTGCAGCAGAGCAGACTTGCAGCTGCATGGAGATCTATTTTTAGAAGTATATTGAGGGAAGCTGGATGGTGTCGCAGCACGTGCACAGCCTCTTAGTCCTCGATATCAGCACTAATGGAGTCTCATTCACTTTTGTCATTACTGTTAACAATGGAGGAGTCAAAAAAAAGCTGCAAGCGCAGAAAAAAACTTATTTATTAATGCCTCGGTGTAGGGAGTGAATTAGATAAATGAAAAAGCTCTAAAAAGCTGTAATGTGATGTTAGAAGTTTTCTGTTTTACTCTAGGAGGTCCTATTTCACTTAAAGGGATAGTTTTGATCTTTTAAAGTGGGTTTCTGTGGAAATGTTACGAGCAATTAATATCCTTCCTGTTGCAGGTAGCTCTTTGAATGACCTCAGTTTGTTAATCTGTGACCAGATTAACAAGCTAACAGCTAGACTAAGCAGGGCCAAGACCAAAGTGATTACTGCTGTTTTAAAACAACTCTAATTTCAAAAATATCATAATAGTTCATGCCAACTTTATTTTATAAAGCTTATGATCACAGTTGCTTTCTCTTTACTAAGAGTGTAATGATACAGGTATTCATACCGTGACTGTTCGATACACAAGTTTAGAACAGGTACATTACAGCATACAACAAATACATTCAGGTGATTATGACCCCCGTTTAGAAGCAGTTGCATGTTTTATTTAACTGCATTTTGCGAACAGCCATGACAGAAAAGAAGCAGAGGTAATTGCTATCTAAAACACTCTAGATCAAACAAAGCCTGTGTGGTTCAGAATAACAGCCAGAAGCTTTAAGACCTGGCAGTCTGATTCAGATCAGCTGTATGGAACAAATTCCACGGTTCGTAATCACAACAGCTGCAGCGAAGGGAGAAGAAAAGAGTTGCCTGTATGGCAGGCTGTTGTGTCACGTAAATAGTGCTTTGGAACATACTGGGGTGAGCCATTTGTATATTATCCCTGATATCAAGCGTCATATTCTCACATTAGCACTCAGCCCACTGAGAAGTTAGATTTCAGTGTTTCACATTTTATTTATTTTGTATCTTCACAATGGGAGATAGTATTCAGTTCTGTGTTGCTGTTTGTTTTGCCTCTAGTCTAGATCAAATTAGTTGAAGCAAACACTTTTTGGCTTTTGCTGTTTGGTTCTACTTCTGAATTATTAACTTTTTGTTTGACACATGGCATATTAGTGCACCGTTTACTGTTCAAACTGGATAAAAAGGACAGAAAGATTTGACTTTTTTATTTTAAAGTGATGTTACCAATTAACAAACCCTGTCTCCCCACTAACAAGGGTGGTTTGTTTATCTGTCCTTTCTTCTCAGCTTCTGAAAACAGTGTCTATTTAAAAAATAGCATTTGTTTCTCCTTCCTGTTGTACCAATTTGATTAGAATTAAACTCTATTTTTCAAAACTGAGGTTGTTCAAGGAGCTGTATCTACAACAGGTAAGATAGTAATAGTTTAGAATCTTTCCACTGAACACAACTTCAAAGGATCAAAATTTTAATGAGCTTGTAGTTTTATTGGAACAATAATAACACACCCTTTGGGATAAAATTACAACTTGGTATTATAACTGCCTTCTCATTAGCACGTGGCCATTAGTCAACCTGGCTTTGTAAGCATTTTATATTTCAGTGTTTGCAATGTTTTTCCACCTTGTTCCCTGTCCTTCCTTTAGTCAAATTTGACCTTGGTACTAAATTTAACAGAGTTTAAACCAGAAACTCTGAGACATATGGTAAACAGAGCTTCAAATACCAGTCTAAAAAAAGGTCTGTTTTCACTGCAGATCTGCTCTGTTTGTGAGTCAGAGTGTTATGTCTGTGACCTGTATACTTGCTGTGCTGGACAGGCTTTAATAATTGAAGCAGCTGCCAGGGAGGAGGTGCACACTTATAGATTACCCAGTGTTCAGGGATTTCTTCAGCGAGAGCCTGCGTTATGCCTTCCTTATTTTTTTATTATTGCCCATAGGGAATAATAACCTGACTGCAAATAAAATAATGAGAACCTCCACCACCGTTGGGGATGAAAATGTGGGTCACTTCAAGTAGATTATGCTTTTTAGGGCCCGAGACTCAGTTTTAGCACACATTTTAATCGTGAAGGGGTTGAATAAGATAGGAGTAGATGGCTAGGCAATTCAAGCCTTTGCTACTGCTAGTTGTGTGTTTATAATCTTCACATATACCTATTTCACTTAACTAACCATAGTTTAATCCCAAAGAACAGGTCTTGAGCTACCAAAACAGATAGGGATTAGGCTGCAATGGCTGCAGTGAGCCAAGTTTTCCCAAGAAGAAGCATGACTTTTGAGAAAAACAGTTTAATTTTAGATTGGAACCACAGGAGCCAGCTTTACGCAGTAAGATTCATGCAGTCTCCAGCTGCCATGCAGAATGCTAAATTCAAGCCTTTCAGACTCCACGTAAGACAGTATGTTCACTATGTGAATGTTGATAAAAGAAAAAATGAGCTGTGTCCACTCAACACAGGTACAAGTGCAGCAGCTGCATAAGTCAGCATGTTTGCATGGGCAGAATGCTACAGATCTGAGCTGACTGCCAAGTTTGTGGTTGAAATGAACCCAAGACTGTAAGCAGGTAAGGTACAAACCAAAAAACAAGACTGCAAAAATATTCTACAAAACAAATACCAGAAACCGAGCAGGCAGAGAATGACAATGATACGATAATGAATTTGTGAAGCCAAGCACAAAAAATACTGGGAGGCTTGATTACTGAGTGAGAGCAGGTGATTGATTACTGATGGGCAACAGATGTGAAGCTGACAGAAACAATAGCCATGGGAAAACAACTCAGAATGCTAGATGACATAATTAAACAAACTTTGGCAGAATCACGCAAACAACTGAAACATTCTGAACTATAAACTAAAAACAATCAACTGAAACAAACCTGTAACAGAGAAAGTCAGCAATATTAATAATCTCAATACAAGGCAATGCTAGCCATCAGCCTAGCCTGGATGAAGACTTTTCTTCATACTCTGTGCTCTTTGACTGATGTCACACTTGATAAGGTACTAACTATTGATAAATATTACATTGAATAGCATTTTAAAAATAATCAGACTATCCCTTTAATATCTAAATTGGTCTAACCATATTGGACATTACAAGTTTTATTTCTTACAAGACCAACAAATTAAGCAAAATAACAAGCTATACTTCCTGTTAACTATACTTCCTATTGAGAATAAAGTCATGTAACAATTGAAAACTCATAATTACAAAAAGTAATAACTTGGACATGCATGATATTCAGTCAAGGACTGTTTTATTCTTGCGCTCAGAAGGTGAAGATTCAAAGTGAGAGACAAAAATGTCCACCAGTAACAATAAAGGAAATATGATGGTGTTTGAACAGTTTTTATCTTTTTTAAAAATAATTGCTTAAAGAAGATATTTTGTGGTGTGAAAGCACATAGAATTGATCAATTGTGTAAGGGTTAATGAAGAATACTTAAGAGGAGTCCTGTCGGCAACTCCATTACCCTTAAAATAATTGTGATTCATTTATGTCAATAAAGTCAGGTTGGAGAGCTAACAATACTCACATTTAATGAATATATTTAGTGAAACAGCCACCATGCAGTCAAGCATTTAGCTAGTTAAAAGCTTGGCTTGACTTTTTTTCCCCCTGCACTTTATTTTTAGCCCGTTTTCACAGTTAAGCTAAATTTTTATCTTTCTCACTTTTGCAAACTGTCAGGTTCCTGTGCAGATTGACAGAGTTGAATGACAGCCAAAGCAGTATGGAGGGGTTGGATCCAACAAACTCAAAAGATGTTCTAAATATGTGCTGCTTTAGCGTGAACAGTAAAAGCGTCTCCTTAGAATTACTCGCCTACACAAGTCTTATTAGATTATTTAAATAATAAAAAAAGTCAAAGTCATATTCACCAGGAAAAAGAAATTACAAATTGTTATTCCTAACATATATTTCTGTAGTACTCAGTCTGACTGAAAAAACAACTTTAGGGATATTTCTTTTTGCATCACTTAAACTCTCTTCACTTACAACAACAACAGAAATTATAAATAGGTTGGTGAATCCATTACATTAAATGGAGAAGCTTCTCTTTAATATTGGGTTTTAGGTATACTTGCTGTATAATTGGTTTATGTTTTTGTTTGAGTAAAACAAAGTCCATAAGAAGATGAAGTTATGGATTTCTTGCCATCTTCACTTACTGACACAACCACTAAGCACCCAGGAGTGGAAATGAAATTAAATGAAACTGCACATGTTGAAAGGTCATGTGACTATGCTGCAATGATTGCAATATCACATCAAGTGAATGGCAGAGTTGGCAATATAGGCACACTACTGGTCCCATGTCAGGGAAGAGTTGAACCCCCTTGGAAGGTTTCGAACATTATTGTATCAAAGCAAGTCATCCCACAACTGTTGTAACTGGCTCTTAAGAGCCAGCAGATCAACACTGGGTTGGAGTTGGTGTCTGAAATGAATAAATATGTTTCATTAGGAAGATATCAAGGAACCTGGTTGGCCGAGGACCTCATTATACAGGCATAGTCCACAGTCCACAGTCCACGTGCTGTGTTTGGACAGGTATTTTCTTGTTGAAAGATTAAACCAGGGTGCTGCCTCAGAAAGGACAGGACATGCGTAAGCAAGGTGATACGAAGTCATGCCATATGGCTCCTCTCATCACAATGCCAGGAATAACATTGGTGTGTTTCTCCACAAGATTGGCAGGATTGGTACTCTCCCCTCAGCACAGCCATGTGCACACACACATTGGTCATCCGTGGTAAAGGAGAACTGGGAATAATTACTGAACGAGATACACCCCCCTTGTCGTCAGTCCATGCCTTCTGGTTGTGGTACCACTCCAGATGCAGCCATCTCTGCTTTGGTGTTCGTTGCATTGTCTGGTGAACCTGTAGTCCAATCTATAGCAGCCACTGAGTCATGGTGCAAAATGACACAGGGAGTTTGTAAAGAGTCCAGTCTTTAACTGAATGGCAAGCATTGATGTCATGGAGTTCTGTCATGCTTAGCACACAATACTACAATCCTTCCATGATGGGATCTGTTCTTGGGTGACCAGGACCTTCATGACATGTGTAGGTGCCCTCATGTACCCATTGGTTCCAGCATATCTGTATGCTGGACAATAGTAAAATACAGCCACCCAACCTCATGTGAGTTCACATTGTGATTTCTATTAAACTTTGTCAAGTACTGGTAATGCTAATGCATTTATGAAGTATCCTTTGGTCTGGTCTATTTTCAGCACCTGTCTTAGTAATTGTCTTCACTCTGTCAAGTCTGAGTATTTTCCTTGACATATGGTTACAACATATAGTCACACATGCATGCACTCAGTCACCTTGCTTGCGGTTAGATCCACCAACGCAAACTGAGATCATACTGAGAAAAAACCTAAAACAGTCTTCATTTTATCTCCTCCTGTTGTCTCAATGTCTTCATCTCCTGGCTAAGACTGGGAGAGGAGAAGAGATAAAACAGGCACATCTTAATCTGTGGGTGGCACAATCTTACAAAGAAGGCAATTAGGATTATAATTTATAGTTCCCTTGCCCTTTTTCTCCTTCCTCCTCTTCCCTTTTGTCTCTCCTCGCTCTCATCCTTCCTCTCCACCCATGAATTAATTTCTTTATGTGTGTCGTGTTTGTGTATCCCCACAGAGCAGCACGAGCATTTGGAGAGTACCTGTCCCACACTCACCCTGAAAACGGATCAGGTCAGCGTCTCTGTCATCCTGCCATTTGTCCATCCCTCTATTCCTATTCTGTGTGTTCCTTTGAGGTTTTAATCCTTCCTCCAACTGCTTCACCTCATCCTCTACTGAAATGCCAGGCTGTGCTCACTGGTGTGCCATTACAACAGCTGATAACCAAACAGAGATGATGATGTTGCTCTATCCTGTGTGCCATACTAAGTTTTTCTTTTTCTTTTCGCTGTTTCTTTAACGTCTCAGTGTATTTCTCATCATGAGTTTTTATATTCACCTTCTTCTTTTATTTTCTAGCTCACCTTCTGTGTGAATCCTTGGTGGGTCCCGATCCAGAATCGCCAAGTGACACAATTGGCCCCAACAGTAACGCTCACTTCCATCCCTGCTCCACCACCAAAAACTGTAAGACAAAACAAGAGCTAGCTAAAGAAAAACTGGGCTTTATCCAGCCTCCTCCCCGCCCTGTCGCCATTTCTACCAAGCCTACGTGTCGGTCACTTGAAAGCAGCTTTGCAGCAGAGGAAGACCAGAAAAAGTCTATAGAGTGTGCCCTGCAGCCTGCCCGTGTTTACACCATCACCACCCAACACGGTATGTTGATAAGCAGCAGCCGGGACAGCAAAGAGAGCCTAGAACTGGACGTCCTAAAGGAAAAGTCGGGGAGTGGTGGGTCAAGAGGTGGCTCGGTCCAGCCCTCCACTTCCCCATCCTCCGCCTCCTCATCTCCAACCCAATACAACCGCTCAAGCAGTGGCCGTGGCACTAACAGCTGTAGTGGTGGACACCATCACCACTGTAACCACCACCATCATCACACCACCACTCTCTCAAATGCACCTTCCAGCAGCGGAGGAATTAGCGGGGCAAGTGGGAGCAGCAGCAGCAACCAGCAGCAGCAGCAGCAACAGCTAGCCAGTGCAGGGGCCCACTCCCATCATGCAATGCACCACCACGCCCATCACCACCATCACCTGTCCCAACCGCCCCTGCATACTTCCGTCAGCGCCCATAATATTCGTAGCTTGGGAGACAGTGGGAAAGGGGAGGCAGAGTGCAGAGGGCTGGCTTGTGAATCGTGCAGCGGTACTCCCTCTCGTAGCCAAGGCTCCCTGGACCTGGAGAGTACGTCCCGAGACGCAGGCAAGCAGCACCGACGCCTAGAGCGGATGTGGAGTGTGGACCGGGTGACTGGGCTGGAGAGAGGTGAGAGGGTGGAGGACACAAAGGAAGTGAAAGGCCCTGAGATCCAAACGGGTGGGAATGGGAGAACCCCCTAAACTAGGCTTTTGTTACTGGTCCAGAGAAGAAATATCAATTAACCACTTTCAGATACTTGCATAAAAGACAATGAGATCTGTTGTGTTCTTTTGTAAGATTTTCAGTCTAACAAGACAAAACACCTGCAAACACTGTGAAACACTTTCTTCTCTGGTCTCTCGGGGATTGTTGGTGTTAGATGTGACATGTATTTCTGAAGGCTCCGTCATACTCCATAAGAAGTCAAGAAGTTGGTTCGCAGTCACATGTTTGCGAAACGTTCATTTTCGCACACACCTTTCATAGTCCATGAGACGCTCGGATCAGAACTCCTGGGAAATCCTCCCTCCTTCTACAGTGTAAAAACAGGTTTCTTCCCGCTGGCTTCTCAGCTCTCCTGTCCTTGTACAGATTTTTGCTTCCTATACCGCGACCAGACATTTTTAATAAACAGACTGAGTCAGTACACGCCTATGGGGCGCCGTTTGTAAAGGAGCTTGTGCTCAAAATTCATGCCTAAATTTTGTCACATTTAGCTTCAAACACTGTTTTAAAATGTAGTGTTGATTTTCTGATGTCACTTTTTACAACATTTAGCTAATTACATGTAATTGTTACAGCTAAATGCTAAATATAAATCTAAATGCTAAAT
>NC_051443.1:19304536-19390446 GCF_001649575.2 Kryptolebias marmoratus
TTAGCATGTAGCTGTAACAATTACATGTAATTAGCTAAATGTTGTAAAAAGTGACATCAGAAAATCAACACTACATTTTAAAACAGTGTTTGAAGCTAAATGTGACAAAATTTAGGCATGAATTTTGAGCACAAGCTCCTTTACAAACGGCGCCCCATACACGCCGTTTGGCTCTGGCAAATTTGACAGTGCACAATAATGATCGAACAAAGAGAATGTGTCCCTACGCTGCCCGGCTGAGGAGTACTTCCTTCCAGCCACCACAGCAAAAAAGAGCCACCTGTGTCTACGCACAGTCTCCTTCGTGCTCAATAACTGTGATTAGGTTCTTCGTCAACTGACTATCTCTTTAAGTTCATTTTAAAATTCATTTAACCCCCTTGGCCAGCTGCTTCTCAGTGGCACAGTAGAAGCAAAATGTCTCCAATAAAGCTCACCGGCTTTACTGCATAAACACACCCAGAACAACTTCTGACCAATCACACAATACTTGGAGCAAACCTCTGTGAGAAAAAGTTTGTCCAGGGAGTTGTGTGCCGAAGTGGCGAAGAAAATGACTCAGTTTTCGTCGCACAACCACGTGAATGAGAGCTGACTTTGTGACTTCTCATGGAGTATGACATCAGCTTAACTCTCCGTCTCTCCTCTGCTGTCTCTTCCTTTGTGTCTCCCTCTCTCCATTTGTGGAGTGGTGGACTGTGAGGTGCTGGTGCTGGTGCTGGTTTTGTGCTTTCACTTTAATCTTAACTCAACTATTGCCAATAAGCTGCACAGATTGTTTTCTTTGTCCATCAAACATTGGAATTCTTATTTTTCTCTCTACTTGCAGAGGACACGAACTGGTTCCCCAAGGAAAATATGTTCTCCTTTCAAACGGCCACAACAACTATGCAGGCGTGAGTTTTCAACCTTTTAAAACGCATACAAATACTGTATGTATGCCAACTGTTTACACTGTCAGAAACTAACCAAAAGGGTGTTTCTGACATTAACTATAAATAAATTGTTAAATACAGTCCTGACAGCCATTTTCCAAAGTGTGCTATTGAATTTTAGATTGATTTTCAATCTTCCATGTTGCAAGATTTGCATTTTTGCAAGCTAGAAGTAGTTTCCATTCCAAAGCCTTAAAACTTAAACAAAAAAATTCATCACAGTAAATATTTTGTCAGCGTAAAGTTAAATAACTGAATCACAGTAACTCTACTGTAAATGTTTTATTGCCTGCTGCCATGAAACGTGGTCAATCATGTAAATACTTGTGTGTGTGTGTGCATATGGTAACTTGAGCATTTATTAGCAAAATCTTTGTGAACCAATGGAGAAATTTTAAAGTAACTATCAGGAAAGAATTATCAAATGCACATCTGATTAACTTCAGGAGTCAGCCTGATTCAAGATGGCTCCCGCAGCTATTCAGGCTTAGCAAACACAAAAATGGCTAAAACTCAGTCAATTTTGCAGATACTGAGCTAGAATTTGGTGTGATAGTAGCTGAGATTCATCTTCAACACATACTCTGAGCACTAACAGATTGCACAAGAACTTGCTTCAAAAATGTTGGCAAACAAGGAGGCAGGTGGTATGCATTCCTACAAGGAATGCAGATTTAATTGTTTTATGCAGTCTTTGTAGGCTTATGGAAAGATTTGACACCTTTGGAAGAAAATAACCAAAATATCCAAAATTGTTGCCAAGCAATAGCCTAAATGTTTAATGAAACTAGAATTACTTGAAGAAATGCATGCTGCCTGTCATGCTGCATGACAAAATTTGAAACAAAGGCCACACCAACCACACCATATTTTTACTAAATAACTGTAAAACCGATGGAGTCAATTAGCTGTGGTGGTCATTTTGAATCAATTGAACTCCAAACATTAATTAGTTATTGACAAGTTTTCTGAGTGTTTCATTAAAATCCATCTGTTTCATGATATATTTTGCTAACAGGAAGACACATAAACAAACACATGCACACAAAAATGCACAAGTTTACACAATTGCCTGCTTTTCATGACATTGTGCAATAATTAGAAGTCTACCAAATGAACTTGAACAATTGTTTGTATTAGCAGCAGTAAGGTTGAGCTTATAGAGCTTGTAGTTCAAGGGCTGAAGCATGCATAACCAAAGAATGTTTTTCATAAAGACATTAAACAAATGACACATGTAGATAAATGTGAGTATGAGTCAGGGCTTCTAGTCTAAAGTTCTTGTATTTGCATATGAAAGCTAAATGAGATTCTGTCTCGACATCACCTGCAGCTATAAAAGATATCTCAGCTGTCATAATTAGTTCACATGAAAATGCAAAATCTCCTGCAGTCTGCTTTATCTCTGCCATTTGAAGCCATTTTCACTTCAGTGTTTTGCACATTCTTCTTTAATCTTTGAATAGAAGCTTGTTTTCTTATGTTTCAAGCTCAAAAATTATATCCAGTGAATATATTGTAAGCGTAAGCGGCTGCTAGTTAAGTGAGCACAGGCCAGCAGCTCTAATGTAATATTATTTGCTGCTGTTTTATTCATGGAGATCAAACACTGACACACTTGTCTCTTTCTTCTCTTCTTGCATTCTGATTCATCTCGGGATCCTCAAACAGGATATCGTGAGTAATCTTCTCTGGACGCTTTTCTTGTTTTCAGCTCACCTAACACTTGCCCTTAACAGCTGAAATCTACAATTAACCTTCATCTACTAGTAGTTAAAACAGCAATTATACATTTTAGCAGTATTTGACTGTATATTAGCCAGTGTGGAGCTTGACAGGTTGACAAAGAATAGGCAACTGGATATGTATTTTTTTCCTTTAAATTTCTAAAATTTACATTTGAGAGGATTTTTCTAAAGGTTTATCATCTGATTGGCAGTTTCGGATAGTCAAGGTTGAAGACCTGTCAGCGCAAATGAGACCTTTTAATTCCAACTAAAAGCCCAAAGGAGAAAGTTACAGGATTTTCATGCAACAGAAGGGATAAAGTCCAGTGTAAATCCACTGCAGCTGAGTAAGTCTGCCAAAGTGAAGTCCAGAAAATGACTGTCTTTGTGTCGAAGGACCGAAACTCTGCCAACTGGAATCTCACACACACACACACACACACACACACACACCCACACACACATATATATAAGCAGCAATCGCGTTAGAGTGCTGTAACCCCACTTCACAGTTGTTCAAATTATTGCTGAATTTGAGCTGGCTGGTTGACTTTGGCTGACTTTGAAAGTGATTGTAGAAACTTGCTTTTGGAGAAAGTTTGATAAGAATAAATTTCATGGCACTAATATCTGTCTGTAAACTGCTGTTTCTGTGTAACAGGAAGTTGTTTGTCAATTTTGGTAGTTTAGTTAAGCCAAAGCAGATACGTTGTCTATGAATAGTGTGTCATTTACTGCTAACATTATTAACACTGCTAGTATTTTAACAAACTAAAACCGTAACGTTTCACTCTGCATACTTTCCACTCCAAACTCCAAACTAACATAAGCTGCTTTTGAACACCAAAATCTGTGACAGCTACATTTGTCTACAATGCAAAACAGTTTAAAAATAAAGGCTGTGACGCTGACTGCAGTAAATCTTCAGGGCAAGTCTAAAACAAAGTAAAGTCTTCACAACAACAGATATTCAAACTAACCAAACTTAAAATAAACATAAAATAAAGGCCTAGAAAAAAAACAACTTAAAATTGTAACAGTCAGATGCAACACAGACCTCAGGCTCCTGGTTGAAAGTCTGGACTTTGACACGTGGTGCCATAAAACACAGTATTATGTGTAATGAAATTAACTAAATTCACACAAGCTCCTAAATTGCTTTCTTTTACAACTTTTAGCTCAAATCTCTAAGAAATGTACAACTCCAGTTCTAAAAACCTTGGGACATTGTGTAAAATGTATATAATAGAACGCAATGGCTTGCACCCATATTTCATTCATAACTCAAACCATATAAAATGTTTAAACTAAGCAATCGGTAAACGATGGTAAACATAGCTATGTAGTGTTGCCACAAAAATCAAAATTACCTTATTTTTTCATAAAATGGGACAACTTAATGAGACTTTTGACAACTAATGTTCTTTACTTACCACAGATTTAGGTAATCACAGATAAATATTATGAACACACATTATTCTTCTCAAAGTTTAAGGAGCTCAAACTCTAGTTTTGTCTTTTATTGGAACAAATGTTTGTTAGTTTCACTGGACTGTTGACAACTAATAACTACTGAAGACACACATTGAAAGTGCTGCGTTTCACACCATGTTTGCTCAACGTTTATTGTGAGCAGAGACAAATGACTTTCTGAATAGCGGAGTGACTTTTTTTTTCAGCTGCTGATCTAAATGCGACTCCAGACTTTCACAAAAACACCTCAGTTTGCTTTAGACCACTTGTGGTGGTGTTTTGCTTTAATATTGAGCATTTGTTCAGTTAAAATTAATGAACTTCGAACTGAGAGTATTAAACATGGCATAAGAAATCGAGCCTTTTTGTTTTATTTCAGCTGCTTCTTCAGGATTTGAATTAGAGTTAGCCTCAAGATTGGCAAAGCTATTATAAAAAAATTAAAAAATGTGACTTATTTTGTTAAAGTTAAAAACTATATGACTGACCCAAAGCTAACTATTGCATTAAAAATGAAAGATGACAACCTGACATGGCACAGAAGGTCACAAAATCACCTTTTCAAATACGTAATGGCTCATATCCTACTCATGCCGTTACGTTTGTTGCAGAAGTGAGCTGAAACTTTAGTTTAACCCTGTTTGCTGCCATCATGAATAACAGTCTTCGTCATAGCTGAATAAACCCTGCAGCTGAAAGCCATGGCATTCTGCTCCCTGCACGGCCCCTTACTGCCCCCCTACACCAGCATTCTCCCGCTCTCATCCCTTTAATACTGTGCCACGTCCTGCCAGGGCTTTCCGGGGATTTGTGCAGAGAAAAAGGAGGGAGAGGGAACAAGATTCAGCAGAAGTCATCCAGAGGTACGAGGCGCCCCCTTATTTGTGCGAATGCTAATTTAGCATTCAGAAAATTATTTGACTGTTTTTCCATTTTTCCGTACTTTCTAACTACTTCTACATACTTTGTGCTGTTTTAGCCATCAACACATCATGCTCATTCAGCAGATGGGTGCCGTGACTTTTGTTTTTTTTAATTTTTATAAATTTCAAAATGTTTAACTTTGTTTTATACATATTTTCCCCTCAAAAGCACACTGAAATCTCATTGATTCTTAGAAAAACATGGTTCTCTTTGAATTTACGTCAGCATACTTGCTCTCCTTTTTGTCTTCTAGTTCTACTTTTAGCTTTCAGCTACCAATCTGCTACTTTTAGCTTCTAGCTAGCCTTTTGCTACTTTACTTTCAGGCTAGTCTTTTGCTACATTTCTCTGGCTTTTGGCTACTTTTATCTTGTAGCAAACGCTTTTGCTGCCTTTAACCAGTATTTTGCCACTTTTCACTTTTAGCTAGCTTTTTGCTATTTTTAGCTTGCATTTTATTTTCTACTTTTAGCTTCTGTTACACTTTTTTTGTTATCTTTTAGCCAGCCTTCTGCTTTTTTAACTGTAAAAACTCAGTTTTGGCTTTATCAGCAAAGTTGTTCAACACCCAGCTCTTTCACACGGCATTTTCACAGAAAATGGAATTTCTCTTTTTGACTTTTGTTAATACTCCCATTACAAGCTGCACTTTTGTTATTTATTAACAATCAGCTCTAATCTGACAAAGCTGAGGGGTGAGAATGTGGCACTTGAAGGTACAAAGATGCCGGGGAGCTTTAAAAGGACTAATTAAAATGTTTAATATAGTGTTAGACATGTGTTGATAAGTCACTTGCAGTTCTTTTGAATAGATTATTCAAATGTTCTAAAGGCTTCGGCATTTAGATGTACAGTGCAGCACAACTTGCATTGATCCAAATCTCTGAATGTTCCCTCACATTTATTTCCCTAAAAGTTTAGTTACATAAATTTGTACACAAATTTTTTTTTTTGAGCGTTTTTGGACAGGCAGAGTGAGATTCTGTAACACTTGGAAGAGTCCTCGCTCCTCTGACAAGTTCAGAAAGCGTCCCACTCAGGCCCAGCTGCTCTGTCACAAAGGGGCCAGATGGTGAATGTGACACCAGGCAGTACATCTCAGTTCCTTTGACATCTCAGTGTCATCCATCTGCAGTGTCAGCATCGTTAACGCGGCGTGTTAATTCATCAGAGTCAATGATCTGAGCGTACAGAACATGTCAGGAGGATATTCACATTTTTGAGGGGAACGTCCAGGGCCACCCACTGGCAAAAAAGTATATTCATATTAATGATTTCATTTGGGGTTAAAACACATAATAAGAAACTAGTATTTTTAAAAGGAAGCGTATTGCCTGCTGCTTTGCATGCCAATGTTTCAAATAAACATCTTACGTGATCTGTTAGTGCTAGAAGTATGTGATGACTGACTCTTGGGTATAGCCACATAAAACTGTACTGTAATATCAGTAAAACTGAGTTAGAGCCATTATTGTGTTTGCTGGTTGATTAGCTGCAGCAATTACCTTGAAGCAGGTTGGCTCCAAAAGTTATTGAAATGTAGATATACATGCAGTCATAATATTTTTGAGTTTTATTAAAATCTATCCAGTGATTCATGATATATTTTGCTAACAGACAAATAAGGCTGATTCCATAAGTTAATGCTGAAGTTTTAAACAAAGATAATGTAAAAAATAAATTTGTGCTTGGAGTATGACATGGGAACTCTCATACTGTTTACAGCATCTGTAAAACTGTCTGTGTTATAGTCATTTTTGTGTTGATTAGCTGCAGCGGCCATCTTGAATTTGGTTGAGTCCAAAAGTTCATCAGCTGTAGATGTTCATCTAAGAGTTTCATTAAAATCCATCCACTGGTTCATGAGATATTTTGCTAACAGACAGTGAAATACAGGTGATTACATGATTTCCAGTGGGTGATATTAACAGGACTATAGAAACTCTGGGTAATATTTCTGCAGTTGTCTAAAACCAACAAATCCAGCCAAATTAGTTGTACTTATGGTCTCTTACATTTCCAACTTACAGCTTTGTTTCCTGGTTGCATGCTGCTTTTTTCTTCACCATCATGCAGTAATACAAAGTCCTACACACAGCCAGACAAATGGCTACAGTTTTATTGTTCACTAACTGAGCAATAAATACATCATTATCATACGTAATTACTTAAAATAAGATTAATTAACCAAACATTTATCATTAGAGCCGATAGCGTTGAGCACAGTTTACATTAACATACAGTAGGTAAGATGCTTGCACCAGAGATGCACACAATTGTTTCTACATCGCTGCATTTTAATTAACTAATATTTTCTTTAGCTGCTGCCTCTAAATTTATGTGCTTTCCTATCACCAGATAAACAAACTTCCCACTCACACATACCCACATGCAGAGACCATTAATAATGAGTGCTTGGTGCACTGATCCCGTGTGTGGCGATGACATGGGAGGAGCTCAGAAACATAAAAGGCTGTTTATCGCTTGCATAGAACATCATGTTGAGATCTGGCAGCAAGTCGTTAGAAAAAAAAAAAATCGAACAAAACCTTTGTTGTTATTAAGTATGCCTAAACGGATCATTAAGTGGAACACAGTGGGGCAAAACTTATGATTAATAGATGATAAATAGGCAGTCGGTGAACCTCTGTCGGCCTTAAAAAGCAGTCAGGCCCCACTGATGACTCTAAGTATTGTCTGTTTAAGAGGCTGATAAAATTATCAAAACCTTAGAGACTGAAAACCTGTAAATGTGTATGTTACTAACACAGCTGCTGTGATCATACAGTATCTCACACAAAAGCATTGAAGGAATTCTTATCCCCGAAAAGGGACAGAATTATGGCTGTTTTGGTCAAACTTATATGACACAGTCTCATGTATTATTGTGAGAGAACGCCAGATGTGTTGGTGCTCAAGGAATGTGTTGAGTATGACTCTCAGCTACTAACACACCAAATTTTAGCTCAATGTCTGTAAAACTGACTGAGTTATAGTTAGTTTTCTGTTGCCTAAAGTAATTTTGAATCGGGTTGATTCCAAATGTTAATGAGTTGTACGTGTATTTTAAATTATTATTTCCAGAGCGTTTCATTAAAATCCATCTGGTGGACAATGAGATGTTTTGCTAACAGACAAAGAGGGTCAATGCCAAAGATTTAATCAAAAATATTGCTCAAGTATGTATTAGGGATGACTCTCAGCTACTACCACTCCAAGTTGTAGCTCAATATCTGTAAACTTGCTGAGTTGCTTCCATTGTTGTGTTTCCAACATTTAGTTAGCTGCAGGAGCCATCTTGATTTGGATTGTCTACAAAAGGTAATCAGCTGAGGATGTACATCCAGTGATTATTTTTAGTTTCATTCAAATCTGTCCACAGGTTCATGAGATATTTTGCTAACAAACAAATGAACACACAGAGACATATGTTGTCAGAAGGAGGACTTGATGTTTGAAACATCTCAGCAGCAAATATATTTCTACAAAAACATATTTTATGTAATCCTTTTTTTTTTTAATCAGCTGCTCCATTTGTTCCATTTTGGTCCAACAACCAATTCCAGTGAACTGTTTTAATGTCTGTGTCTTTTCTTCCCATTTTTTCTCAGGAGCTAAAAGAAAACAGAACATCTTGATCTTTTTTTTTTACTTCTCTGTGTATGCGTTCGACCAAACAAACAAACAAAAAAACCCATTTGAAATTCAAATATATCTGCGAGGGAAAAAGAATCCACCGGCAGCACAGCAGATCAGAACTCACAAAAACTGGGTTTCCCTTTTGCCTGTTGCATGAATAAACCTCCTGACTTTCTGACGTAGAACAGATGTCCAGGTCAGTTTCATAAGAAGGCCTCAGAGCTTTACAGTAAACTCCAACAACATGATATTAATAGAAGATGTGTTGTATTACTCCCACCATGCACCTCCGACTCTTATTTTCTCCTCACACTGACAACAAAATGTTGGCTTTATTTGGCCTAATTGTCTCTTTTCAACCTTCAGAAGAATCCTGACATTGAAGTTTGTTCTTTTTTTTTGTCTCGCCCGGCTCTTCCATCCGCCCACCTCTTCCTCCTTCTCCTCTTCGTGTTGCGGTCCCCTCCCTTCGTTTTCCGTTATCCCTCCTCCACTTTGATTTGGCTACCCACAGGAACTTCCGGAAGCATCTTCGGATGGTGGGCAGCAGGAGGATTAAAGCACAGAGTGAGTCAGATGTGTGTGTTTGGTTGATACGTTTGTTCAAACCGACTGTGATGTTACTCACCTCACCATCATCACTTTTTCTTTCTTTCTTTTTCTTTTTTTTTTCCTGTGGTGTATATTTGCATGTGTGGCATCGAGCACTGCTACTTCAGTCTTCCTCTGAGCTTACTGTCTTTTCAATCAGCCAGAAATTTGTGCATATTTTGTATGTGAGAGCATGGAAAATGTGAAAATGTGCTGCAGAGAGACTTTTTCCTGTCTTGTCTGTTTGAACGTTTGATGGTTGGTTGCAAAGTTCAAAGAAAAAGACATTAAATAAAACTAAAACTGCAATTAAGGGATAATTATTAGCGATGTTTGAAGTAACAAACAGTAGGCAACAGCTTTTTGTCAATGAAGAAAAGTTACAGTAGATTGCAAAAGTATTCACCCCCTGGTAATCTTTCTATTTTGTTGTATGGAAAACCTGGAATTTAAATGTAACAAACGGACACGGAAAACTTCAAAATGATGAAAAGGAGGGACAATTTGGTTTTAAACAATTCCTAAAATATATCAAACTAAAAAACAGTTCATGCATATGTATTCACCCCCCAGTAAACAATTCGGAGAGACACGTTTTGCAGCAGATTGATCAGAAATTCTCTTCAGTTTCGTCTCCATCTCAACACTGGAGTTTTTCTTCATGACAAACAGTTTTTAACTCCTTTAAGCTGGATGGGTGCTGCTTGAATACAACAATCTTTAAATCAAATTCAGTTGGACTGAGGTCTAGGGTTTGACTGGACCATTTTAAGACATTTAACTGGTCCTCCTTCAACCAGTGGAGTGTTGCTTCAGCGTTGTGTTTAGGGTCCTTGTCCTGCTGGAAGGTGGACCTCTGTCTCAGTCTCACATCTTTCTCTGTATTTTGCTCCATTCATCCATTCCCACTTCCTGCTGATGAAAAACATCCCCATGTCATGATGCTGCCACCACTATGCTTCAATGTAGGGATCCTGCTCTCAGCATAACTGAGAACCGTTTGGTTTGTCCTTGATGGCCAAAAAGTTCAAATTTAGTGTCATCTGACCCCAAGACTTTGTTTTACATAAATGTTTTGAAGAATCATCACTGAAAATCAAATTAAAATCTGTTTAAATTTTAAATCATAAGGCAAGAAACTGAAGTATTACTAATGAGGGTGAATACCTTTGCAACCAATTGTATAAATTGATGGGTTTTTTTTCCAGTAGCTTTTTTTAATCCATTACTTATGAATCAAGAATTTTATCAGATTGGAAATAAACGCAGAAGTTACTGTAATTATGATTAAATCAGGTTTAGTAAAACAATTTGAATTGTCACTTGTGGCGCTGCTCTTCTTTTCACAATTTTAACTTCACTGGACGTTGGAAAATGAGTAAAAATCTAATAAAAGGCAACATTATGATTTGTGATCAGAGTTAATATACTGGTGCTGAAACTAGTTTAGATCATTTTTTCTCACATCTCTGCACCATTTTCTTCATCTGAAGGCACAGAAGATAAATGTCAGACTCTTAAATAAAACAATCTGAACCTGAGACAAAGTTAGCCTGAGAATACGAAAACAAAATCAAAGCTTTCAAAACCCTCAATATTTATGATTCTATCTCTAAACAAAGCATACCGAAATGAGTACATTATGTTTCTCAACAGAAACTGCCTTTGTGGGGAAAATGTGCTTTTGATCACAAGAAAGATTATCTATATGAATGATAAGGAAATGGATTCTGGAAAAAAAAAGCAGCTAAAAATAAATCCTTGGCCAAGAACTACCGTGCCTTAAGGAAAACTGTTCATAAACCATGTCAAGCACTTTCAAGTGGTCTAAAAATATTCAAACATTATGTGAAACTGTGTAAAGCAGAGCTGATTGTGTTAGAACCGCTCAGTGACTCACTTACTGATAATTATACCAACAGTAATGATAAATTTGAGGATTGGTTTTGTGCTCATTTGTTTGTTGGGCAGCTTCTGGGGGATATGTACGGCATATTCGTGGCCTTATAGCTGTAGTCTTTGCAAACACTCCTGTGTGTTTTTGGTGATGAGCATACAGAGGGAAAAGCTCGTTTGCAGGCTTGTCGGTGTGTGTGTATGTGTGAGCGTGTGTGTGACTATCTCTCCTCGCCCGCACCAGCGTTCGCTGAAGGTAGATCGAAGAGTTTCAGCTGTTCCTGGAGCGATCCCACCCCTGTCAAGACTGACTCTCCTCATGAACCCAAAGAGAGTGAGTTAACACGGACTCACACATGCACACGCAAAGACACACACACACACACACACACACACAAGTGCCGGTGCAGCTTCTAGCAGCAAAACAGGGAGGAGAGAACAAAGACAAAATGTGCAGCAATAATTGCTCTCGTGGACACAATTTGTTTTGCAGCGGTGAAAAATGTTGATTCTCGAGGCGATAAAGATCCTGACCCCACAAGGCAACATTCTGGGATAAAAAAATCTGCTAATTTCTAGTTATAATCAAATTCAAATTGCTATTTTTTAGGCCACTAAAAGAGCAGAGTTTAAGCTTTTATAATGCTATTATAAAAAGAAGTAGAGAGTTTACACTTCATTAAATGAAGCCAATAAAAAGTGAGTTAAAGTCCTCACAAAATACCTACTCAGTAATTAAAGTACTAGTATTTATCGTGTATTGACTGGCATAAAATAATATAACAAGGTCAGCTTAGTGTGAGGACTGAGTATATAAAATGAGTGAATGAGTGGACTACATCTATTTGTGTAAAACTACATTTAAAATGTTTTTGTCTTACGTCCACAAATTAAAAGGCTTTTTATCCATTTCATCCTTTTGTTTTGTCCAACTGTCATTTCATTACAGTTATGAGTCGAGCACTAAATTAACCCTTTTGCATTTATGTGGCCTCCATAACTTTATTACAGTTTACAAATTGTACCACTAAATGTTTCTAAATTCTACATCTTGGAGATTTAAAGTAGTATCTCACTGGGCTGCAACTGTTTGAGACTAGCTGGCGACTCAAACTGAACTCCAAATTGCAAGAAAATACATAAACTTTGAGCTGCAGTCTCGCTGAACTCAGAGAATTTGCACGTGGCTGCGTTTTGCTTGACAAGTTTTTGGAAAATCACAGCTTATTTTTATTGCACGGCTTGCAGAATTGTATTCCAGGGCGTGCACGTTATTTTTTTGCCCTCCTCTGCCCACATCGTACCTGCGTCAGCATGCTTAATCTTGCTTCTCGAGTTCAATTAACTTGAGTTAGTTTGACTTCATTAGTTTAACAGTTACACAACTTTTAACTGCATAAAAATAATTAATTGTTTTAAAGCAGCCTGGACATTAAGGCAAGTTTGTTCACTTTCTGAAAGGAACTCTTAGACTGAAGAATTGCCTCTTTTTTTTGTAAAACCCAATTTTCATTAAAAAAAAAATGGCAGATAAGTACTATTTATTTTTACATATTTATGAATTTTCTACAAAAACAGACATGTTTTAGACTCCAGAAAACCTTGTCTACAAAAACTGGACAATACCACACATAAGAGCATCATCATCGGCCAAACAGTCAGTCACAACAGAAGTTAATAGAAACTTGAAGCTTATGCGTTGAATACAGGAAAATCATTAATGTTTATATATTTTTTTGCTGTTTTCCATGAAATGACAAAACTTAGTTACAGAAGTTACCCAGTTCTATTCAACATTGTTTGCTAGTTACTGCTAAACACAGCAAATATATGAAAATAATAGGATTCAGTTTCATTAGATTTTAAGATTCCCGTTTAAATAAGAGTAATTGAAACAATCCCCAATGATTTTTACCCATTTACAGATCTTAATATTCTAAATTCTTATTCTGAAGTATTTAGATTCTTTAGATGACGGCCATGAAAACTGAAATTATGTTTTTGAAAGATTTCTAGATTCATTTAATTTTCTTTGTGCCTCCACATTTTGGTCGATAGATTGATTCACTCCTGCTCCCTCCTCACAAATTAATTTTCAAACTTGGGTTGTTCATATAAATGTTAAATCGTCAAGCTGAAATTAGCTCCTTAAACAACGCGTCTGATGGCTGGAACGCATACTGTATACGAGCTTGAGCCAAAGCGGTAGTGCTGCTAAGATAAATCATGTTTAGTCTTAAATGAAGCCTAAGCTGTAAAGATTAATCTAAGGCTGTAAAATGTGAAAAATCTTATTAACATTGTTCCGAGCGGAGACTGATTTACTTTAAAGTTTAATCCCAAAGAAAGCTCCAACAAAACAAACACGACTTGTGAGAACGACACTCAGTCTGGTCTGTAGATCTTACTTATAATGAGGCGACATTTTGGCATCGCAGTTTTACAACTCGCCTCCTGGCCAACTAACACACACACACACACACACACACCAACCCTACAATCACACATACAAACTGACTGTCCTTGTTGTTGACGCTGACCCTGTCCATCTGTCTCCTTATGACCGTGGGTCTTTCTTCAACTTTGTGACGCTCTCTCGTTCTGTGAGTACGGAGTGTGTGTCAGAGTCTAAATGTATCGGCTGGTGGAATCGTTACTCCGAGGACTTGTGCATCTTTTATTCTTCTGCAGAGCTTTGACTGGGTTTCGCTTCACTGTTTGCATGCTGTCTGCGTTGAGTTTGTGGTTGTAGTTTTTTGTTGGGTTTTTTTTTTTGTTTTATCTCCATCCCCATTGTCTCAGTGTTTCAGTGTTTGATGAAAAATAAATGACCTGTTAATAAGAGTTTAATTGTGCGTTTGATGCCTTATTTTTCCTCCTTAACGGGGGAGAAAACAACTGTTCTCTTGTTTCTCAGGTGAAACTGTGAATCTGACTTGTTCTCTCTTATTCCATGCTCCCTTTTCTTCATCAACTCCTCTTTAAAAATACTTTATTAAAAAATAAAAAGTCTTCATTTTAAACAAGAACAGTTGACAGGCTACGGCTCTTTAGTGAACATCAAAATGGTTTCCAGATTGTCCTCTACAAAGATTTTTGGCACTTTGTTTACTGAGTTTGTTCATCTATATGAAAAAAGTCAAGTCATTATTTTTATTATAATTATTACAAACAAGCACATAATAGCTGTATAAAAACTGTCACAAGATGTAATAGAAGAAAGAACCTAAATACAGACCTTTCTCAGGGTGCGATGAAAACCAACCACCTAATTAAAGATAAAAAACAACTTATTTTTTTCTTTTTTCCACACTTTTCTGACTCAACTTCTTGTTTTCTATCATCCCTCTTGCTTCAGATCCCTCTCTGTACATCCCATTAGCTCAAACCTTGATGACTATTCTCTTCCAGGTGGAGACCTGCAGACCTCCAGTGGGACCCTGGAGGAAGGGGGTCTTGATGAGGCCATAGACTGGGAGGAGGAGAAAGAGATGGAGAGGCTGGCCTGCGAGGGGGACGACTTTGTTCCTCCCAAAATCATGGTATGTATTCAGTGTTCAGATTTATACATTCAGATTTATTATTATTCAAATCCAATTAACTGCAAGTGGAGGATTAGATGGGGAATCAGATTTAACTGTGCGACTTATTACTGCAGTAAATGATCAGTTTTCCAATTAAAATTGTATCAGGATGGTCGCTTGCACCAATGACTCACAATATTTATTAAATAAAACAGTTGATCCATAAAGTCATGTGGTGAACCGTTACATTGTGAGCACACCCGAAGAGCTGCAAAAACGTCCAGTCACTTATTTGCCTTTACATACAAACAGAAAGTCCCATTCTTAGTCACATTACCAACAATTAGCTCCTGGTAAACATATTAAAATGTGCTTCTGTTCACTAACAACAAAATTACAAGAGAAATAAAGCTGTGTTCCTGGTTTGTTTAAATTTAACTTAAAATATGACAGTACCCAGCTTTTGGCGTGGCAAATCTGGGTTCAGTTTTTACATTAAAACAGTTTATAGGCTTTTAGTTTCAACATCACTTACTGTGTACACATACAAAAATTTATTAAAACACCACAAACTATAACAATACCTTGTTCCTGCTGTCAGCCAGGAGCTTAATAGGACATTATTATCTGTACTTTCACCATTTACTTTCCTAAAGGTTTTCCCCTTCTGCTGATGCTGTTCACTTAAAAGTAAAAAGTTTTTAAAAATAAAACTAAACCTAATTTCAAAAACGTCTGAACAAGACTGGGTCATTTACAAAAAGTGTTTCTTCAAAGTGGCCTAATGTATTTATTTTGTAAGACAATGCAAATGAGGAATAAAAAAAAGGAAAAAGTTGTAAAAAGTTTTTCTTTTCTTTTTTTTAATTTAGAAGAAAATAGGTTTAACTTCTAGCTGGCTCACCAGTTTTACAGGCTTCAGACTGTGTTGTAATCTGGATCTCTCACTGAGCGTAGCAACAATGATACTTATATTTCTTATCTCAACGGCAGGAGTAAGAGAAAATATTACACTCTTGAACAGACATTATCTGAGCATCTTTTCATAATATTGGTAGACATTTTATCTCCAAGCTAGGTTTCTCTGGATTACTGTGGCCCAGACTAACCACATCATTGATAATCGTGATACTTTATTTGTAATTTTCGGTCTCTACACTCTGAATCTTCAAACATATGTTCGAACAATCTGTAGACAGGGTCTGATAAAAGGTAACATTGCTTATAATAAACTTTTTACACCATTTTAAGGACAAGCATCATAAGTCGGAGATACAATAAATGCAATATAATTACAAAACTGTCAAAATAAAACATCCCACATCCACATTTTTGTTTTAGAGGTTCTAAACAGCCAGATATGTGTGTATTATAATAAAGTGGATGTTCCCTGAATGTGTTATTTCAGATACGCGTTTAGTACTGTGTCACACAATTTTGAGTAATGTCGGGGGGAAAAAAAGGAAGAAATAAATACGGAAATAGGAAAATTAGTGTCACAGAAAAGATTTAATATGTTTTTTTTGTGCATAAAAAGGCAGAGTAAACAGATTTAGAGATTCAGCACCAGACTTGGGCTTTTTAAAGCAGGAGATAAGGCCGTGGACAGAGCAGTGCTGCGTAGTTCTCACATCTGCTGAAGGAAAAGCTCATCTAAAATGTCTATTCAACAAGCAGAAAAGGGTTTGTTGTTTTTTATTTGTAGCTGTGGAGGTCAAGTTCAGGCTGAGCTTATTTAAATTCACATAATTCACAGTCCACAGTGAGGTCGTGACTTGGCAGAGTCACTTCTCATCTGAAGGCACAATCCATCCATCATTACATGCAATACATAAACAGTTTTAAAAGCAAACAGTCCTGAAATGGGTCAGAAGTACACAGGAGGGATTTAAAAAGTCACTACTAAATGAAAATACCACTTTAAAACAAAAATATTTCATAGATGATACACTAAATAAGCTAACTGTGTGTGTTTTGTCTCTTAAAATGTAATATTTTTAGAATTGTACATTCCACTTTTTAAAAAAAAGGGAGCGTTTGAACACAATCATTTTGCTTTTTCCCCTTGCTCAGATTTTTCCAAGTTATTAACTTTCATCCATTTTTTGGATCCAGACTCCTAAATCTCTTCTCCTCTTTCTTTTTCTTCCTGCGTCCCCCACAGCTGATCTCCTCTAAGGTTCCCAAGGCAGAGTACGTTCCCACCATAATCCGCAGGGACGATCCGTCCATCATCCCCATCCTCTACGTGAGTCGGACACATTAATGCTTTGTGCACATGCACACATCACAAAACACAATCAATCATTTACAAGCTCTTTTCTGATAAAGGTCTTTTTTCCCCAAGTTTTTGCTAAAATGTCTTCTCTTTTAGGACCACGAACATGCAACCTTTGATGATATTTTGGGTAAGTTTTATTGTTAATAGCGTTTTTGCATTGCCTCTTATAAAGCGAATAAAAAATGTATAAAGTATTTACAGAACTGTGCAAAAGTCTTGACTCGTCCTTCTCTTTTACTTCCAAGGAGCCAAACTTTGTTAGAATCTTTCCAATATGACTTTCAGATACTTTTCCTCTGCTGTGTACTGTTTTGTAGCCCTGACGCTGCTGCTTTTGTCCTCTGTTTCTTTTATTTATACACACATTGCACAATATGCAGTAATGTTCAGGAGGCAAGGACCAGACAGAAAGAAACTATGAAAGACCTTCAGAAAGACCGGAGAACTATTGAGCAAGACCACTTTACAAGATTGCAAGAAAGTCTGGCTGTTTGGAAGCAACGTGAAAATCAATTAGGGGTGATTTAAAACTTGTGCACAGTGATGTAGTATACACTGTATATGAAAAATGATATGACAAATGACAGGAACCATGTTCAGGAAACTTAAGCTGAACATAAAGGGCCAATGTCTCCAAACTGCAGCTCTTTGGTCCCTCTGCAGTCACCCTTCGTAGCGCTAACCAACAACAGGAAAGACTAGTTTTAGCCATTTTCATGACTAGTTTTTCACAAATTTGTGAATGATACTACTAATTAAAGACATCAAATGTATTAATCTGATAATGCAAGTAGTTTGTTAGCCTGTTAAACCACTTCAACGTTCAGCCCCACAGTGATTTTCCTCTCAGTTCTACCAGAAAACTAATATTTGTTGAATTCTTTTAAAATAGAAAGTGCAGTTTTTGAAACCCATCACAGATTACGAGTCATTAAAATAAGGCATTCTGCACAAATAACTCTACTTGATAATAAGAATTAGAAGTAAAAGTTTACCTTTGATTTACAATCAATAAAGTTGAAATAAATAGGGTGTCTGTTTTTAGTTTTAAATAATTCATTGTCCCAATAAAGTATCCAACAAACAGGTCTAATTATTATATTTACTTTAACTTATTATTTCAAAATGAGATAGTTATATTTTTAATTTTCACGAATCTAAAGACACATATTGTAGGCCTGCATGGTTCAATGTTTAAAATTGATCGAAGGGAATATGAACGTTAAAATGCAGCAGCCCCCCTGTGATCTTAAACAGGAAAAAGCAAACTGCACTCTGATATTAAAGATCAGAAAATTAAATCAGTGATAAACTTCACATTTAATAAAGACTTTAGATAGGAACAAGGCTTTCGCTCATGAACGTGTAATTAGATGACAGTTTTAAAATGAGTGTCTGCGTTGTTAAAGTGTTGCTGCTAACCAACAATTCTACAACAAAGCGAACATGAAGGAGTTGAAAGAACCATTTGAAATCTTTATTTACACATGCAAATGTAGTAATTTTCTCTGACATTCATTGATCTAATTTATATTACTGTGACACCAGCTACTGCCCTAACTTGATGTCACATTTAATTGAAACTCACACCTTTGGCCGGTGTTTGTTTTCACTGTCTTTCATCACACTTCAGCTCCCTCCAGACGATCTGTTTAAGCACGCGTCTCCTTCTCGCTGCACAGTGCTTTTATTTTTGTTTCGTTTTAACTCTCTCGATCTCTGTCGTTCACATCAATCCCTCTCTTTTTCTGGGCCCCAGAGGAAATCGATAAGAAGCTCACAGCATACAGGAGAGGAAGCAAGTTCTGGAGGATGCTTATTTTTTGTCAGGTGAGAAAAGGAAAACACAAATCGTACCGAATCTCATAGAACCAAGTGAACATAATAACCTGCTGCACTGAACTGCATGTATTATATGTTGACATTTTTGGGTCTGTTAAATAGGGCGGACCTGGTCATTTGTATTTACTGAAGAATAAAGTGGCAACCTTTGCTAAAGTGGAAAAGGAGGAAGACATGAGCCAGTAAGTCGTTTTTACTTCTGGGTCTATTTCTGCTGCCTGAAGTCGCATAAATTCACATTTATTTTTAATGACTTTTAATGCAAAAACATGTGATAACGCTGAATATGGAAATGAAGCTCACTTTCTTACAGCCTGGACCATGACTTTTGGGGGAACAAATTTATATTTACACATCTTGAAAAAATAGTTTAAATTAGGCAGTTGGGGCAGCTTAATGTAATGTCATTTTAATTTTCTTCCTATGTATTTTTTTTTTTAAATGTATGCTTTTCTACATTCTGAGGAAACAGAATCCTGAAAGTGGTTTTATTTTTCTGTTCAGATTCTGGAAGAGACTGAGTCGTTTTATGAGTAAAATCAACCCAGAGCCAAATGTGATCCACATCATGGGATGCTACGTTCTGGGGAACCCCAATGGAGAAAAGGTATTTAAATACTAAAACAAACCCAAACACCTTAAACTGCCTCACTGTTGGACTTTCAATGAGAAGATTTCACCAAACAAGAATGAAAAAACACTGAAGCTCATAGTGGGCGCTGCCACAGTTTCTAACCGTGCTCCACAAGGGTCCCAAAGTCGAGTGAAAATATCAGTAAGTGTCAGAGAAAGTGCTCAGACTGTAGGGAAATTCAGTGTGATTTGGTGGTGTGTCAGGCTAAACAATGGGAGATTAAACATGTTGCCTCTCAGCAAGAAAGTTGCAGGTTCCAATCTCAGTTGGTTTTGGAACTGGTTAAATCTCCTCCATGATGGGGTATTTCTTAAAGCAGGGGTCCCTGACCACTGGGCCAAGAACCAGCACCAGTCCACGGACCATTTGGTACCTGGCTGCTCAAAAATAATAAAATTTGTCTTAAAAAATTAATCTAAATAATTTTTTTTATGTTCTGCTGAGAAATGGTTGCTTCTGCTCGTGCCTTTTTCCTGCACTCGACTCAGTCACAGTAATTTTTTCTCCTAACCTACAAGCCAACTCAAGCAAAGAAATGTGTAAAAAAAGAACTTGTTTCCTCACTAGTCCATGGGAAAATTGTCACGTATGAAACCAGGAGGGTCGCTCCATTAAATCATTACATTACCGTAAACTATTATTTTTAAAATTAGGATTTTAAGATTGTTTCAAATCTGATTTAATAACTCATTTCCCCCACATTTTATTCCTTGGTGCCTTTTTACATTTATTCTCCCTGCGTCTAGCTGCTCTTCCTGTCTGTCTGATAATCAGCATGCTATCCATCGAGCTGTTTCTTCCTCCACCTGTCTGACTGTTATCTATGTCTGAGTAATGTTACTGCATATAGTTGAGTAGCACAGACGCCAAATGATGCTGCACTTCTATAAACTTGATGTGAACAAACATTAAGACCCACAGTGACACACGTACCGGGAAAAGAAAAAAAAAAAAAAGCAGGCACAATCTGGCACTCGCAGACACAACCCCTCACCAGCGGTGTTTGTCTGACCCGGCTTGTCTGTTCCTGTCATGTCTGCCAAACAATCCTTTGTTATATAAAGTGCTTCTCTCCGGGGTTGATGGACAGAATGCAGAACAGACTGCACATCAGTGAATTCTGCACCTAGACAGACAGACAGATGCCAACACATATCTTTGTTTGAAAAGAATTTTAAAAAAAGTCAAGATAACAGAACAAGCATATGCATTATATTGTCAAAGGTATTCACTCACCCATCCAAATCATTGAATTCAGGTGTTCCTAATCCCTTCCATGGCCACAGGTGTAAAAAAAAGTCAAGTACCTGGGCATGCAGACTGCTACGACAAACATTTGTGAAAGAATGGGTCGCTCTTAGGAGCTCGATGAATTCCAGCGTGGTGCCATGATAGGATGCCACCTGTGCAATAAGTCCACAATCGGCTGTTAGTGGTTTTATAACAAAGTGGAAACGATTGGGAACGACAGCAACTCGGCCAGCAGCTGCATCCAAGCCTTACATCACCAAGAGCAATGCCAAGCGTCTCATGCAGTGTAAAGCACGAGTTCGGACAAGTCAGTTTTTCAGGAGTTGGGCTCGGATGCTTAGTTCCAGTAAAAGAAACTCTTAATGCTTCAGCGTACCGAGACATTTTGGACAGTTTAATGCTCCCAGCTTTGTGGGAACAGTTTGGGGATGACCCCTTCCTGTTCCAACAGGACTGCACACCAGTGCACAAAGCAAGGTCCATCAAGACATGGATGAGTGAGTTTGGTGTGGAAGAACTTGACTGACCTGCACAGAGTCCTGACCTCAACCTGACAGAACACCTTTGGGATGAATTAGAGCAGAGACTGAGAGGCAGTCAGCACATCAGTGTCTGACCTCACAGACGAGTTTCTGGAAGAATGGTCAAAAATTCCCATAAACACTCCTAAACCTGTGGAAAGTCTTCCCAGAACAGTTGAAGCTGTTATAGCTGCAAAGAGTGGACCAACAATATAATAAACCCCATGGATTAAGAATGAGATGTCACTCAAGTTCATATGTGTGTGAAGGGAGGAGAGTGAATACTTTTGGCACAATCAAATTTTTCTTTGTTTTTCAAGGATTTGGCTCAATTTAAACTACATCTTAGTGTTTTATTCCAAACTCAAGGGGACAACAACAGCAAGAGTTTGATTTTAATTAAGTTACATGTTGAGCTTTAGGATCCAGATTTTAAATGAAAGTCACATTTTGTAAACTGCCCATTATGATGCATGTATTCATATACATAAATTTACAGGAAGCAAATGAAACCAAACCCTTTGTGTGAAAAAAAAACAACCTGAAAGCACAAAGAAAGCTGATTTTTGTAATGTTAAATAAATTAAATTCTGATAATACGTTGTTTTAATTTATGAAAAATGTGGTATTGTCGCATTAACTTTTTTGGTTTTACAGGAAAGTAGAATTCCTTGAAGGAATGGATTTCACCCTTTGCGAAGGTTTGAAACAAAGATCTGTTGGGGGTGGCCAAATCTTAGCTCTATATTTGAGTTAAAGCCATTTTAAAGTTTGCTAAGGGTGATTAGCTGTGGTAGCCATCTTCAATCAGGTTGATGCCAAACATTAATCAGTTGTAGATGTGTATCTAATGCTTCATTAATTTCATTAAAATACATCCTGTGGCTCATGAGATATTTTGACAGACAGACAAGGTTGACCATAAGAGATAATGTCAAAGTTCTAAACTAAGATCTTGTGCAATATTGTGGTGCTTGGAGTATATGTTGGGGCTTACTCTTAGTTACGACCACACCAAAATTGATCTCAATATCTCCAAAATTGAGTTTAAGCCAGTTTTGTATTGACTAATGTTAAATCAGTCTGACTCCAAAAGCCAATCAGTTGTAGATGTACATCTGACGATTACTTCTTGAGAGTTTCGATTAATTCTTTCCAGTTGTTAGTGAGCTGTTTTGATAACAGACAAACAATTTCACATAAAAAGAGAACATGATCACCCTCCTTTCATCCTCCTGTCCACAGTGAACATAAGGATGGAGAGAAGGTCAGAGTGTCTGTGTGCCGCTGTTTTTAAGTGATGTCAAACATAAAGAGATCCTTTAATGTGTTTTTTTAGCTTGTGTTGGCTAAATAAAAATCCTTCTATCTTCTAATGTCACGGCATCAACAGTGATTAACCGGACGAGCAGGAAACTACCCAACATGCACCTCGTTTACCTTGGATTAGTTATTAGCCTCCAGCTTGTTTTGCACTACAGACAAGCCACTTCTCCTCCACCTCCTTAAACAATCTCCTCCCATCTAACCACCATCTTTTATCTCTTTTAAAAGACTCCCAGCACAGCACAGCCAACACAAGGGCAGCGCCTCCAATTCAGAATCATAAATAATCAAAAGAAAACCCTTTTGCTATTTGATTCCCCTGATATTGGGGTCCCTTTGTGACAACAAAATGCAAGTTTTGAATCCAATTTGTCCAGTATCACATTTCTGTTTCTCTCTGCTATCGACTGAAGAGTAAAGCTGTCGGAGGTGTTTTACAGATCACTTTATGTCGACTCATAAAAGCTAAAGAGTCAAATCAACATCTTTTACATTTCTTGTTTTGTTTTTTTTAGTTTCCAGTGTTGATTTGTCTCTCAGGCGGTAACAAGCTAAACTCATTGTGTGTGTTGTATCTGAAAACACAGGCTCCTCTGTTGTAAGCGTATCCAAGTGAAGTACGCTTAATTAGCGCTTGCTTTCTTATCTCCTCCCAACAGCTGTTCCAGAAATTGAAGAATCTGATGAGGCCTTATTCTGTTGAGTTTGAGTCACCGCTGGAGCTGTCTGCGCAAGGTGGGCCCCAGAACACCCCAACAAACACACACACACACACACACTCAGACAGGCAGATCGCAGGGACACGCACACATTTATGCAAACATGTACACAAGTTCCATTCAGTGCTGAAAAATATAAGAGGAATTTGTAAAACTTAAAAAAAATTTTTTTTGAAGAATGGAAAATATCTATAATTTAACTTCCTTTTGATTTCAAATCGCCTCATATTCCTCTTGAATATTCACTTGCTTTAGTCCTCATGCTTCTCTAACGATGTCTGAAGGGGATAGTTCAGATCTTTTAATGTGGCGTTCTATGGGAAGCTTATAAACAAATAATATCTAACTTGTTTCAGATAGCTTTTTAAATGGCTTCACTTTAGAAAAATGGAGTTTAATTCCGACAAGCAGCTAAAGTGGATTGCCGCCGACTTAAAACAACCAATCTCCAAAATGTCACGTAGGTTCTTACAAACTTTATTTTATCAACATTTACACTGCTTTCAACTTTTAATTATGGTGTTGTTTACATGTGCAAACAGCAGCAGTTAGCTGTAGCGCCTTCAGCGCATAGATCATAATATTCCTGACAGAATAACTGCGTGATGGGAAATTAATGATGCTGTAAAAGTTTGTAAAATAAAATAATAAAAAATAGCTTGCCTAAACGTTAGACTACAACAGTAACAGACACAAACACAACTATTTCTATGTATTTAATCAGTCTGGATCAGAATACAAACTTATGTCTTATTGTATTTCCATCTCATTTCTCTTTCAAGGCAAAGAAATGATCGAGATGTATTTTGATTTCCGCCTCTACCGCCTTTGGAAGACACGGCAACACTCCAAACTCTTGGACTACGAGGATTTTTTGTGACCGAAACGTCCGAAGAACGAGCCCCGCGGTGCCACGAGGGCGCTGTAGAAACTGAACGTTGCTCGGGTGGTGTTCTCGGGGCGTCGGCTCCACATAAACAATCGTACCTGCTTGGGCTGAAAGAGGAAGAACGAAGATGACGAAGAGACGCAACTCTGATCTTCCTCGTTTTCAAAGTGAAGGTCAGAGATCAACAGAAGAAACCTAAAATCTGTACTCATGCTGGAAAAAAAAAAAAAAAAAAAAAAGAGGAAAAACCCTGACGGAACGAATCGGATTTTTCTGCCTTTTAAGTTCCCTACAAAAACTGAAAGTTGGAAAAAAAAAATATATATTTAAAAAAAGATACAATTTTAGTTACACCTTTTGTTGTGTTTTTGGAGCCGATGTGCTTCAGATAAATTGCTGTAACTCATTTTGTCTGTGTGGTTCTGTGTTTTGACCTGACCTCTCAGAAAGTCTCAGCCCTCTGAGACATGCATATAGATAAATAATCCATACGTTAATGTGTGTATAGTTCACATGAATATATTAGCTTATTCCTGCAAATGATACTCTATAATGGATCATCCCTTATTTTTTTGATGTGCATTGTTGTGCAGTTTCATATGGGAATATTTTGAGATAACTCAGGTTTTAGCCATGAAGTAATGAGTCTGTTTGTTCTATGATAATAATATTAATCTAATATTCAATGCCATTGCTTTGGATGAATGTATTATCTCTGTAGAGATCTGTGTTTGAGGAACTGAATGTTTCCTGGGAAAAAAAAAAGAAAAAAAAAAGCGCTGAGTGTGTGTTTCAAAAAAATCGTGCAATTGTGTGCATTTCCTCCTTTAAAGCAAAAAGAGTAATCGCCAGCATCCCCACACGTTTCTCTTTGTCATGTACATTCAAACAGCATGACAGTCGAGTATGATTTATGATGTCAAGGGATATAACAGCCATCCAAGGGCTCCTACCACTGCAGTGAAGGAGTTACCCTAATGATCCCTCCTGTTCTTTTGCCAAGGGTTCATGCCACTTAGTTGGGCTCTGCTGTCTACCTGCCAAACAGGCTTCTCTTAATGGCAGCCAAACGAGCTTCCGCCACCCTCTCACTTCGCTGGGCTGCCATCCTGCGTGAGGACCAGAGCTCTCAGAGTGGAAGGAAAAGTTGTGAGCAGCTATCTGCCTCCCCTGCCAGGTGTCAGCTTGTTAAAAAAAAGACAAGATGCACCAGGTGTGTGTCTGCTTTTTAGACTTCTGTACTAGTTGAGCAATCTGGACAGTTTCAGACTGATTAAGGATGGTCTAGCCCTCACACATACACACACACACACACACACACACACACACACACACACACAGGTTAAGGCTGAGACCAAAATACAGTCAGAGATTTAAAGGGATGTGTGTTTTCTTTAAGGGAGTTTTAAAAGTGGGGTTGTGTGAAGTGGTTAGTAGTGCTCAATGTCTTACCTGCATTAGACAGCCAACAGAAAGATCCCAGCGTAGAGAATCAGGGAGAAAATCTCCCTGAGCTAACAGCTAGTCAGTGTGGGAACCATGGACTGTTCATATCTAGACCTCCAACCAGAAGCCAGAAGTTGGAAGCCAGAACGAGACCAGCTTCCCTGCAGGCTGGTTCCAATAAATGTTTTAGGCCCCGCCCCCTCCACCTAAACAAAAAGAAAATTATCATTAGTAAAATAAAAAATACACCTTGGATATTTTGTTGCTGTTTTTTTTTTTTTTTTTTTGCTTCTCTTGCTATTGTATGTTAAAAAAAAATCTGACACATTTAGCCGTAATTAGTTATTTCATGCTTAAAAGAAAACATGTAATACTATAATAGCCTGCGGGGGAGTGGGCGGGGCTTAAAGTCCACATCCCTAGTGTGCAGACACTGATCCCAAAAACACAACATGGCAGCTTCTGTAAATTCGGTCCTTCAATTTCCAACAAAAAAAAAAAGAAAGACATGGATCAGCCTCCATCACTTTTGCATTAAATGCTTATTTACATAAAAGCCTGTGCTTATTAGTGTTGAGGACTGTCTTCTACGGTCCATTACCGTAATCTGTGTGGAGCTTGCTGCAAAACTAAACCTGTTGAGCGGCAGAGTAAAAACACAGAAATGTTAAAGCGGTTCAGTGGACACTATTCTCTATTTGATCAGTTTTTCATCAGCTACTCTGTCTGGTTACACTTAACACACTCTGTTTTGCAACGTGTTTTATTCACTTTTATTGTTAACAGACTGCAGACCAACTTCAGTAATAAAAATGATAGAATTTTATGTAAATAACCATTTAATGTAAAGGTGATGGCAGTATAAAGCTTTAGAAATGAACGTTTGTATGAACCTTTATGAAACATTTACAACTGGAGAGGTTTTAAGACAGCAGCGATCCACTTTAGAGCTAGCCATCATCTTGACTCTTCAAGAGAATTTCTCCCCAACTCTCCAAACTGAGATCTTTCTGACGCTGTAGGTAAGACAGTGACTGCTAATAACTACTCAACAGAACGCAACATGAATAAAAACTGAACCATCCCTTTAAATCAGGACAAAATTAGAAGCCCTCGCCACAGATGCTACTTAATCCTGTTACCTGGAGTTTGTTTTGTATCGTCTCTGAGGGAAAATTTCTCTGGTATATGATGTTGGCTGTGCAGACATCTGCGAGAGGTGTTTTTTTACCATTTTTATCGAGCATTTGTACCTCTCAAGTCCTGTATCAGAACGAAGAATTATCATAAAAGTGTTCACTTGATGAACAATTTAAAAAAAACTATAAAAAAAAGCGCAACCCATCATTCACGCCACAGCTGAGAGCAGCGTCACACGACCTGAATCCTGAAAAACAACCAACAATACTGCAAATATCAAACCACAGTCAGCAGACCTGGATGCAGAAAGTTTACATTTTGCACGGAAAAAGCTTTGGGATAAATGTTAAGTAGTCTTTAGTGTCAAGTGCTCCTAGCTTTGGATAACACACACACTCATGATCAATGATCCTCTCAATCTAACTTTAAAGTCTCCATTTGTCAATATTTGTGTGGTTGCATTAATCCTTTACCCATATGTGCTGAATCCTTTTGTATTCGTCAGTCTCATTGGACTGCTTTCTATCCAGCAGAACTGTGTGCTTATTGTTTTTATTTGTTAATGTATTTATTTCTGATTGAAATTGTGTGTTTGCTCTCTGATGTTGCAGTCCTGGCCCACAGTTTTCTCTCTCTCCCTCTCTCTCTGAGTCACGCAGTACGTTTCCACCACAGATTTAAAATTCAGCAGTTACACAACCCATCATTTCTCGGAGACATTTTTAATTCCAGCGTATGCATTAAGCTGCCAAATTCTGCAAGACGTCGCCCTAAACAGCTGCTGGGTTTAATGGGATTACTTTCCAGAGCAGGTTTAATTCTACGCGTCAGGAACAGCCACGGGTGATTTTAGTTAAAAAAGTGCCACAGAATAAAAATAATAATAATAACAATAATAAAAAACCTTATTTATTCTGTTTTTAAAAAGGGTCATTCTAGAATATAATAAAACAATTCGACTAAACCGACCATCAATGTGTTGAGCACCAGACGCAGGAGTTTCAGAGAGCTTTCTACTGTTTCTATCATCAGCAATGAAAAAAAAAAAAAACATTAACAGCATTTTACTGGAAATCTAATTAAAGATACTAATGTGTTCATCTTTATTTGTTGTTTGCTTTTCTTTTGCTGTATTTGGAGGATGAAACAACAAGAAGCAACATGTTGTTTGCAGTTACAAGCAACTCTGATCCTCCACCTCATGTAAAGTAATCGCTGGATGTCCATCTACAGCAGATCAACTTTTTGAGTCAGCCCCATTCAACATGGCTGCCACAGCCAGCTAACCCTAACAAACAAAGAAATATCTACAACTCAGTCAATTTTACAGTTATTGACCTAAGATTTTGTTTGCTTGTAGCAGAGATTCACCTCTACACATACTTAGAGCGCTAACAGATTTCACAAGCTCTTTGTTTAAAATATTGCCATTATATTTGGAGTCAACTCTGTCTTGTCTGTTAGCAAAATATAGCATGAACCACTGAATGGATTTTAATAAAATTTCAGTAAGGAATCACTGGGTGTGTATCTACAAATGATTAACATTTGGAGTCAATCCAATTCAAGATGGCAGCCACAGCTAACCAACATTAGACAAGACAAAAATGACTACGACTCATTCAGTTTTACGGATACGGATTTGATGTGAAAGTAGCTGAGAGTCATTCACAACACAGAGTCTAAGCATCACATCTGCACATAATATTATTTTCAAGGTTTGACCAAAATGGCAACAACTTCATTTCTCGTTACAATATGATGATCTTAGTCTAAACATGTGGAGGGCGATATGCATTCCTTCAAGGAGTGTTAGGTGTTTTATTTGAACACAAATTACTTAGAAAATAGCTGATCAAATTGTTCCAAATGGCTTAAATAAGATTCAACAGATGTTTACATCAAAAGAGGTGTGTTTCAGCGACAAATCTGAGAAAAACAGAAAGTGTGTTAAAATATATCACCTAAGTTTAGCCTCTGCTTCTAGTCAGCTATGAGTTAATACATTTTAAATAAAAAGCTCAGAAGTTCATTTCAGTGTTATATTTCTCCTTGAAAGGCACAGACTCTGAAACTGCAGACCGCTCTAATGTAACAATCTAAAAGTCAGAAACGAGAGGGTAAAAAATATCAATTTGTATAAATCTAAACCTGCATCTTTACAGAGTGCTGATAAGGAGCTTTCTTTGCTTGTTTGGGAAAATTTTTTTTGCTTTTGCCTCTATTCTTCTCGTCAGCTGGAAAACAATTAACTGAGTAAGATGAGTAAGGCCTCCGATTCTGTCACAATCAGCAGTTCTCGTGTGCTGATGTGGGGGTTTCAAGGCTTCCTTATGTGTCCCCAGCGGGGGCGCACAACACACAGCGCAGTTCTAGACCTGAAACAGCCTCTGAGCTGCGTTTCCACGGCACCTTTTTATGGTGAACATCAGCAGACATTGTGCCACAGTGAGCAGTTTGTGACAGGTGTCCCTTTTCTAACCTGCCCTCCGGATGTTTGTACTCCCCGTTCTGTTACACGTAGAAAAACTGAACCTCGGCCACGGCCTTTAAAAGCTCAAAAACCAAAACTGGATGCTGTCCTTTTCCAGGCCCATACATTTGTTCAAATTAATAGAGAATTAATATGCTGATTCTTCAAACACAAGAATTTAGTGTGTTTTCTGTTTCAAGATGTGTTAAAGCATCACTTTACTACAACTAGTCTGACTTTTCACAAGCAATGTTGAGTTCACGAGGGACAAACACCACTAACAGCGATGCAAACATTGGTGCAAATCAGTATTTGCACACAGGTTTCGAATAAACACTAATCATCATATGTTGAGAAATGACAGAGTTGCAGCTGTTTTGGTCAACCTTGAAAATAACATTACGCATGATCTCATGTAATATTACAAGATGTCACGCTTAGAGTATGTGTTGTTAATGACTCTCAGCTACTACCACATCAAATTTTAGATCAATACATGTAAAACGGACGGAGGTATAACAATTTCTGTGCAGATTAATATTGACTAGCTGTGGTAAACATTGCAAACTGGGTAGAGACTGAAAGTTAATCAGTTGTAGATGTTCATCCAATGATTAGTTTCTGAAAGTTTCATTGAAATCCATCCAGTGGTTCATGAGATATTTTGCTAACAGACAAACCGGGTTGACTCTAACAGTTAATGTCAGTTTTAGGTGAAGATCTCACACAATATGAGACATACTTGCAAACGTGCAAAAACATTAATGCCCGCCTTCTCCTCTTGGCGGCAGGTGATAATAACAACAATATTGATATATTTTCTTCACATTTTTCATCATTTATCAGGAGCTGTGTTATGAGGGCTGGTGTGATTTGAGCTGTCAGCATCCCATCAGTGTAGGAACTTTAACAGCTAAGAGTTCTTCTTTGTATCTGTTATTAAAAAATAACATAAAGGTTCACTTTAATTTCTTACAGACGTGAATCCTCTGTGAAGTGTAATTTATAAGCCAAAAATCTGTTTGACTTGAGCTCACAGGTGAGTACCAAACACCTTACAGCCACAGGTGGGGAAGGAGGCCCGTCTGCACTCGGTGACCTCAGCCTCTTCTGGAGTTTTAGAAAATTCAAAGATCTCCTGCGGTGGGGTTTTGTCTTTCTGCCAAGTATCTTAGCTGAATATTTTACTAGATATTCCTTATTTAAATGCTGGCACACAGCTTTAACACCCTAGTCAGTTCGCTTGATGTAAATCTCCAAAGACAGGAGCAAATATTGAAGCCACTTTTAATTTTTTTTTTCATTTTGAAGTTGAAATGTTTCCTCAAATCAGCAAACCAAAACAATTACTGCTCAACTTGTCCGTCAAAAACAAATCTTTAAGAATAAATCCTTAATTATCCAAAAACAGTGTTTACACTTTATATGTACAAAGTGTTTAAGAGCCTTAAAATAAACATAGATGTAAACATGAAAGTTATATGTTGTAGCTTCAAAAATGTTACAGTAAACAGCACACTCTAGTGGTTAAATACTGCAGACACACTGTTGGCTTATTTAACCCTCCTGAAGCCATCATAACTGAAATAATGACATGACTAAAAACATTAAAGAAAGGCAGCAATGTTCTTTTTTATTTTATATGATGAACAAGGTACAGTTTGTGTAGAATTACTAATGTTAAAGGTCCTGTTGTTCTGTGATGGACCTCTCATCTGATGGTTTAATATGTTGGCATGCATTTAGTGGAAAAGAGCCCCCACAGCTCATAATAAAAGGAATCACGCGCTCGAATGTAAAAACATGTAACAATAAATCACTTTAGCCTGGCCACTCTCACAACAATGGGCAGGTAAACAAAGTACAAGTTTAAATATTACAAGTATAAAATATGAATACCCTTTTTTTGTTTGTTTTTTGCCCTGTGACCCTGTATTCACAACCAGATGAATATTGAGGACAAAATATTTTTAATTACCAGACGTCCACAGCAGTTTCCAGTCTGCCATGGGGTGATATTTGTCATCAGTAAATGAGTGGTGGTATTTCACACTACTAAAACAAACGGAGGGGTTTCCTGACTAAATCTTTCACATTGTTAAACGGGTGCCGGGATGGAATTTCTAACATAAGTTTTGTTTTATTGAAATGTAAAACCAGAGGAGCAGTCTTCATGTGCTGGGCTCTACCGTCGAGAGCACAACTTTGATTATTTTAGTAAAAACAAACTAAATTAGCATCAACAAAGCACACACAGCACCCCGGATGTAACGACTGAGTGTGCTTACTGTACAATCCAACACCGCTGCACCATAAAGACGCATCATGTGCATAGTACGAGTCTTTTAAAACAGACATACAGCAGGTACAGATCAGACTGACATGCAAATACAGAAATGAGTACAAAAAAGTCAAGTCCCTTTTTTTTTCTACATTCAACACATAAGTGCTGAACTAATAAGTGTGTGGAAGCATCAACTGTTGTGGAAATATACTGTATCAAGAACATTTGTTATCAAGAGACACATTCAGTCAAGAAAATGCAATAAAACAAGTGAACAAAAGGAAGAAAAGTGGGTAAAAATGCTCTAATTTGTTGCTTTAAGATCTAACGTCAAACACATTGATGAATAAAAAGAAATAGTGCATTAAAAGTGAAAATATTTGCTGATTTACCTTCTGACCAAAGATGACAACATTCTTTAAAGTTCAACACCCATGTGGACATGTCATGCATAGATTTGTAGGAAAAGTCGGCATTGGCACTATGCTTCCATCTTAACTTTAGGTCAGTAGCCAGCTAATATAAATGTAACTTTTTTTTTTTTAGTTTTTAGTTTTAAAAAATACCCAACTTTTTTGGTGGTGTCCTGAAATGTTCAGGCTTAAATGAATACAAGTTTTCTACGACAAAACGAATAAAACACGTAAACTATTCATGACTTTATCTTGAGGTTCTGTTGTCTTCAGTTTCGGTTTTTCGGTCTGCAAAAACTGCAGCTTTCAGCGTGACACAGCTGGAAACATGTCCTTCAGCAGAAGAAAATATCTTGTTTGGATATGAGGGGTGTAACGGTACGCCCGAGTCACAGTTCGGTTCGTTCCTTGGTATCTGGGTCACAATTCAGTGCGGGTTCAATACAACAGGAAGGAGAAACAAACACCTAATGCTAATGTTTTTTTTCTCCTTTTATACAGATAATAACTCTCCCAGAAGCAGAGACAGAAAATCAAAGCACCCATGCTAGTGGGAGAGGGTCAGGTTTTATATATATATATATATATATATATATATATATATATCAGGAGCTGTTTGAAAATTTTATATACCAGTTGGTATATATATATATATATATATATATATATATATATATATATATATACCAACTGGTATATAAAATTTTCATTCAGTTTGAACTGCTAGGAGTTTCTATGTGTCAAAACAGATAGTTTGATAAAATCCAGAAAAGTATCTCTTTCTTGGGTTCAGAAAATTGTACAAAAATAGGAAGAAAAAAAAAACAGGGAGTGTTTGCTTTAGTTAATTTGACCAAAATCAGTAAAACATTGTGAAACATTCACCAAGCTTCTCACCAAGTGGATGCTAGTGAGGGAAAATGAAGCTTGCTGTGATTATTTGGAGTAACTCCTTGCCATATATAATAATAAATCAAAGCACAGAAATATACCTAAAAAGGCAGCCTGGTTCGTTGCTCCTTCTGTACCTTAAAAAGGTATAAACATGAGCAACGGTACATTTGTTAACTTTTTGTTTACACCTGAAATGTACATGCTCTGCACCATTCTTGTACCTTGATTTTTGTGTACATGTGCCTCTCGTCTCCCCCCTCTGCAGCCATCTTGATTAGCTGTGTTTTTCAACACAGGTCTTCAAGAAGCTTCTCTGTGTTATTGTGAACCACTCAGGCTTCGTTTTTTTTTTTTTTTTTTATCTAGATGGTTCAGAAAGCATCTTTCTCTGCTTCTTTTCTGTCGTGGCTTTTAGCAAAATGCAATTACCTAAAATGTGCTTCTGGACAGGAGCGGTGCTCGCCTGTGACTGTCGTATTCTTTATCTGGTTCCCTGTGCCCATCCCAAAGGCCACGGTACAAATACGCGTCCCGTTACACCCCTGCTGACTGAAGAGACCGATGTTGGACAAACAAACAAAAAAAAATGAGGTTACAGATTTTTTTTTTGCAAACATTCTGTTTTTCTCAGGTCAAGTATGTTTAATTCTCATTTTACTGCAGCTTAGTGAATTTCAAACTGAGAGCAAACATCTAAAAACTGTTCACTTAAACAAAACTACTAAAAGCACTAGTTTTCCCAAAGTCATCTATATGCATTCATAATAAATATGATTGTTCACAAAGCACTATATTAATTAATTTCATATTTTAAAGCTCTATATTGATTGCAGTACATGAGAGACGTGGGGGGAAAAAAATGTGCCGAACATCAAATGTGAGAATCTAGATAAACAGCTTTTAAAATATTTGCACTAAGAAAATAGACGCATGCATTTTACTGAAGTAAACGTGTTTTCATTTCCCTTTTTCCTTTGCGGTAAACTGTACAGATTCTTCTCTCTGACCTATGATACAAAACAGGGCCCTGCTACTTTCAAGCGGACTGAACTCGATCATCGTCGAGAAACGCTAAAGAGAACCACGGCAGTGAAAACAAACTCCTCTTAAACCTTCGCCATCTCTCGTATCTAAGTCCTGTGTGCACCTGAAAGTCTCGTTAAGTAAAAAAAAAAAAAAAAAAACGAGGAGTAAAATGAGAGGCTAAACCAGGTTTAAACCTGAAACTGTACAGTTGAAGCCTGAGACGAGGCATGCTTGGACTATAAATGCATGCAGGACAGGAAGAAGAGGGTTATGAGGAAAAAAAAAAAAGGGTCAAAGTTCAAGGGTTGGGGTTCACACGTGACAGTCACAAATCCAACAACCCCAAACTGAGTTGTACAAGAAGACAAAAAGAGGTTTAAAGTTAAGAAATTGTTGCCAAAGTGCCTCAGATTATAAACGTCCTTTTTTTGCGTCCACCTTCCAAGATTATGTCCGTAGTTGTCGGCTGACAGTATTAAAGTGAGTAAAGGGGTGTCGAGCTGTGCATTTACAGGTAGGAAGATTTCAGTGTGCATATTAAAGCGTCTGTATCAGGAAAGAGCCTCGTCCTCTCCTACGTAGGGCAGGCCCATACTTCTCCCACCGTCACCGCTCTCCTGTTTCCTACACAACACCAACAGAGACACAGTATTAGTCAGAGCAACGCTGTGGGTCTGTGCCAGTCCCACAAAACCAAAAATAATGTGCTTTAGGTTGTGTACAGGCGAAATCTAAGCTACCATTTACCAGTTCCCACTGTAGGCAGAGTGCATTACAAGAAAAGTTTGTTTTAATGCAAAAATAATAAGAAAAAATTCCCTAATCTTAAATTGGGTCATTTGTTTCAACTTTTATTTAACACAGGCAAGAACAAAGAAAAAGATCAGCATCTTCACAGACAAACTTTACTTATTTACAAAATACTTCTTAAAAATCTAGATATCACACTCAGAAAGCACTGAAAATGTTAAGACAAAAAGCAAAAAGCAATTTGTAAAATGTGCATGTAATGATATTCTGGAAGTCGGTGGCAGGATTTATTGCTGACAGGTGAAGGTTTTGGGTTTAACAGAATGGAGATGTGGCTCACCACGCTGTCAGAAAGCCATCAGTCACTTCAAAATACATTTCTAAAAAAAATAAATAAATAAACCTGTCAGCTACTATGATGCATAAAAATGTGACAGGATTTAGAAAGTCAGGAGAAATATGTGTGCATAAAGGCCCAAATCAGAAAGCACTGATAGATGTTTGCAACCTTAAAGCTCCAAGGTCATCCAAAACAAAGATGTCACTATGATCAATACAGACACATGGGCTTGTGAAGACGGTCAACGCTGATCATTACCAGTAATGGTGAGTGAAAACACACATGAGTATTTGGCCATCTCAAACTGAAGAAAACCAGCTGCTCAAACAATGCTACAAACTGTACAGTGTGACAGTATAACCAGGACAGGGTCGTCCTGATATTTTTGATCTTTATTTTGTTGTATCTTTTGTTACAGTGAAACTTGCAGCATCTCCTGATCTGCCTCTGCTGCAGGCCATGAAGAAAGGAGATACATGTTGTCAGCCTAAAAACGGTTTCTCTGACAAACACTAACAAGCCCCGGCCGTGTACACTGATACCATCTGAGAGTAAAAGACTCGAGCAGCTCTACAAAATAATATGCCGCTGAGAAAACACTGCTCACAGACTGCAGATGTTACTGTTGGAACATTTACTGTCAGTAAATAGGACTCACGTGAGTGTTTGTCCCGGGGCACACAAACTGCTGCGGTCCTCTTTCCGACCCCAATCAAAAGGATTCCCAAAAGAGCGCTTTCTCAACATGGTTCTGACCAGAATCTGGGGGGAAAAAAACAACAACATTCGAACAGAATGACACAAATTCAAAGATTATACTTAAACATGATACACTAGTGCAGAGAGCTCATAGACCCTTTCAAAAATGTAATATTTCTCTTCATTACCCAGCTTACATAGGGCAAAAATCCATATTTGATCTGCACATAAAGCATCTTAACAAATTGAAAATATAGTGAACTAAACATTTGTTGGTTTTAACTGCAGCTGTGTGAATAAGCAATGCTACATCTGCCTTCTGGATTTAAATCTGTCCAAACTAATTTCTTTAATAAAAGGCAACAAGCCAACAAGGCCTCCACCTGCTTAACACAGCTAATAAAGAGCAATCAATATGATTTATAAATGGAGGGCTTGTTTATGCTTCTGTGGCAGAGAAATGAAGTGAAAATCTCACCACAGCAGCTAAACTCGGGATGTGTTTGACAGAATTCTCCACTTCTTCTTCGGTCACTTCAATCAGCATGGAGCAGTTGTCATCCTCGGGAGGAAGAGGCTCAGCACCTTGCTTCGTCACCCATGGGTGTGCCTGGACACAAAGCCACTGATACTAGTGAAAAGTTTTTTCAATAATGTTTATGTAATGAGCCAACTGATTTATTAAGCAATATTTATAAATATGGGTGGTTCTGAATGTCCAAAATTGCTACAGATAGAAAAACTGTGCACTGTAGGTTATATATCCAAACCAAAATTAAAGATAAATTGATAAACTGCATATGATCTGAAGCTTGGGTTCAAGTATCCCATGTGTAATTAAAGCGTTTACCTTTATCTGTGGTACTGATAGCCTTGTCTCTGGGTTCTTGTCCAACATTTTCAACAACAGATCTTTGAGATCATCTGATATGTCAGCACTGTTAACAGAAAGAAAACCCCTGCTGTAGACGAAACTGTGACAATTGAGTAAATACATACATATAAATAAGATGCAAAACGTACTGTTCTGGTATCACCACAGGTTGCGTTTTAATTTTTTGATGAAGATTGAGAATACGCTCATCCATGAATGGACACTGTAAAGACAAGAAAACATTTGCCTTTTAGGGAAAACTGTCAGACAGACGTTCGGAAGAAACCTTAAGAAAACAAGCTTGTCTATTTCTGCCTAATGCACCAACTCACCACGCCAAAGACGAAGCAATAAAGAGTCACTCCCATGGCCCAAACATCCAGAGCCTTTGAGGAAAACAAACACCCTGTGAATACCGTGACACTTGACTATAACAGCACAAAAAAAATGAAAAAATAGGAAACATGGACAATAATATAAAGAAAATAGAAAAAACACAACTTCTTGCATTACTGAAAATCATCTCCAGGTGGCAGTAGTTAGCTAAACGTTGCTTCACCTTCCCAGAGAAATTCTTTCTGGTCTCAGAAAGAGTTTCCGGCGCGAGGAAAGCAGGCGTTCCCACTGTGCTGGTCAGCAGAGCGTCAGCTCCCTCAAACTGGTTACTGACTCCAAAGTCTGCAATCTTGATGTGCCCGTCTTCTCCCACCAACAGGTTCGAGGGTTTGATGTCTCGGTGGATGATTCTCTGGTAATGTACTGTTAAAAACAACACGGTTATGTTAGCGTATTGCCTGAACATTCTTTTATTCTCTATCTAAAACGCGACAGTAAGAAAATCTGAACTGTTTTGGGGTCAGCAGCAGTTTGAAGTTCCTAACATATACTATAAATTAAAACATCCATCCATCCATCCATCCATTTTCTTTAACTGCTTCTCCATTCCGGGTCGCGGGTAGCTGGTGCCTATCCCCAGCAGTCACTGTGCGAGAGGCGGGGGACACCCTGGACAGGTCGCAAGTCCATCGCAGGGCCACATATAGACGAACGAGACAAACAACCATTCACACTCTCACCTAGGGACAATTTTAGAGTCATCAATTAACCTAACATGCATGTTTTATGGTCTGTGGGAGGAAACCGGAGTACCCGGAGTAAACCCACGTGTTCACAGGGAGAACATGCAAACTCCACCCAGAAAGGCCCCAGGCCGGGAAGCGAACCTGCAACCTTCTTGCTGGAGACAACAACTCTAACCACTATGCCACTGTGCCACGCCCATAAATTAAAACAAGCACATTTTATTCCTGTGAACACAGTGACTTCTATAAAAAGTTCTGACTTTTTTCTATCCTTGATGCAGAGTCCTCCCTCTCCTTTCCTCGGCACTAGTCTCCTAGACAACACTTGAGCAAAATCACTTCTCCCGTGCAGAAACGCATTAAGAGCGGGAGAGATGATGTGAAATGAGCCTTGTAGGAGGCTGGAGTCAAGAACGGCTCAGATAAAGGACTCGTGGAAAAAGCAGGGGGAGATTTAAAGAACAAGTGCAGATCTTGATAACACAGTGAGTGCTTATAATTGTTTATTGAACCATACAAGTCAAATTTAGACACACATCAATAAAACTATAACTACAGCATAGTTTTGAAACAAAATTGTTCCAGTTTAAGCAGGTAATTGTCTATATCAACCTACATTTAAAGTAAAAATAAAAAAGCTGTATTGAGTCTTTCACACTGACAGTGTATCTACATTGGTAATAAATAATCTGAAAGCAAATAGATATAGATAAAGTAAGTGATCAGATTGCATTCGGATAGTGCTCATACCACTTTCTTCATCTAAACCACTTTCATCTGCATACAACTATTTATCAAAATCCAATATAATATCTGTTTTATTGTGATTTTGATAATAAAAGTGGATTACAGGATGTTGTGTAGGTGGGTTTCTTTGGTTTAATGTTTGTTCTGATTGCTTTTAGACCTGTTTAAGCTATAATGTGCTGTCAGTCAGAAAACAGTCCACAGATTGGACTAGCAAGAAAAGGTTAAAAAACGTAAGAAAAAAAAACGTAAGGAGTTGTGAAGACTCACAATATTCAATTCCTCTGAGTAAATCCCTGAAGTAAAAACGTGCCTGGTCCTCACTGAAGGGTTTATCTGTTGGCACCTCCATCACTGCCCTGAATACACACGAGGGAGAATTAACAGATACACAAACACACGCATAAAATTAGCAATCATAACTAATGAGATTAAGCCCATTCCAGGGTTGCATCCATTTCCATAAAAGAAGCTTAACTTACCCTTGTTTCACCAGCTCGAACACTGCGACAAAAACACAGTTGAAAATAGTGAGGGAAACTTTTCCATTTGACAACACACAAAATGTTTTCTAAGATGGATTTGAAATGAGCTCATCAAATGCTTTCTTTATGTAAGACTCTTTGTATAACGTGTGTGTGTGTGTGTGTGTTGCTCCGAGGGCTGACTGCCTGGCAGAAACATACCCATGTACAGATGGTCCTCGCTGGGGTCATCCAAAACCTGGTGCCAAAACACAGACGGATGAAACACAAACACAGACACTCCAATACACATCTTTTGTTTGTGGTCAAATTAAATTCACATGCAATGGGATTACTAATAATAGTGTGGAGGTATTTCTTTCCGTGATGTTAACACGAATACAAAACAGCTCTGACTTCCACATTCATTTTAAGGTGGAACACAATGAATGTATTTGTGGTTCCTGAAAATCTGATTGACAGGATTTTACTGTAAAAAATCAATCTAGTTTTCATCTTTATCCATCCTCCTAACTGTCTCATTCTGCCGAGGATGAAAGAGGCCAAAACTGAACCCCAGGAGTTTGACGATCTGCACTTTAAATTTATAAAACACTCCACAGACTGATTTAAAAGACATGTTTACAATCATAAACAAAATCCAACTAGACGTATGTTTTCTTACCCACCTCTACGAGTTTGACTACATTAGGATGGTCCAATTTTTTAAGAATGGCAATCTCTTGATAAACTCGCTCCAGTGGCCCTTTAGGTTGAGCGGGACCCTCAGGGAGCGCTTTGGGTCCACGGGGAGGCGGTCTCCCTGACGGAGGAGAAAGGGACAAAGAGTGATTAGTGAGGGACAGGAGGAAGGATGGAAAAGGGACTACCTACAGGCTCTTACTTACGTGGGAAGCCTGCCTGCCTCATCAGCTTCTTCTTGGACAAAACCTTCATCGCCTGCACGAGAAATGGAATTGGATTGAAGGAAAAGAAAAAGGGGAGAGTGGGAGAGCCCAGAAAAAAAGAAACATTGGCAAAGTAAGACCCAGCGCCCACTCATACACCTACAAACTGTACAGATGACTGTCCCAGCATCTACTACATGAACTTCTTTCCAACCAAGAACATCTTTTATATGATGCTGTCCAATTTCATCAGCACAAGTAAAGTTAAAAGCTAGATTCTGAGTGGAAGAAGACTTGGAGTGTGAATGACACCAAGTCAACACATGCAGGATTTCTTCCACATGTTTCGGCCTGATGATTAAAGATCCTTAATAAAACAGGTTTTCTTTAAAAAATATATTAACTTGAATATTTCAATTATGTTTACTGTCATTAAAACATGTTAAAAACATGAAGGAACAAAATGAAATGTCCAAGTTCACCAGCATTCATAATATGAAGTATTAAGATATTTTTGTTTAAAAAAAAAGGTTTTAGAATAATACATAACTTAAAACCCCTCCAGCAGTATGTTAAACTGAATTAAATTTGTATTAATTTTTGGATAGTATTATAGACTGATGCAATAGTACGGGTGTATGTACACACTTTATTTGTAAGCAATGCTATTTTCTTCCAACTTAGATAATACAGATAATGTATTGTAAATGTGGGTTGGTGATCAAACCACTAATCTTCCGATCACTGCACCACTGAGCTATATTTTCCCCAGTTATTTCCTGTTAATCATTACAATAATTTCCGGACTATAAGGCGCACTTAAAAGCCTTCAACTTTCTCAAAAAAACGACAGTGCGCCTTATAATCCAGAGCACCTTATATATGGAAGAAGTCGTGATGTTTTAGTACCACTTTGGTAAACTACAAACCCACACCACTCGCAACATTAAGGCTCAGTTATAATCGTGCTTTGTATCGTCTCGCAGGGCTCCGTGCTTGGTGACGCTTACATTGATGCGGTATTCTCCGAAAAGGCAGGGGGCTGTTTTGTTTCGCTTAATAGTCCAGTGCGCCTTATCTATGACAAAGGTTCATTCATTAACAGTGCATATTATAATCCAGTGCTACCTATAGTGTGGAAAATATGGTGCTAAAGTTGGCATCCGCTGAGTTCAACAGAGAGAACAGTCACATCATGAAGGTTTGAACTGATTTTTAATAATCTAGCTCAATGCGCTCAGTCATCATGACAATACTATAATCACTATAAAATGTGACATGTGGAGTTTGTCAATTATTAAAATAATCCCCAACTCATTTTCAGTGGCTGTCACGCAGCTAAATGAGAATTTCTGCAGGTGCCGCATTTTACACAACTCTGTGAAGTCAGTTTATCAGGAGATTCTCATTTCCACATGAAGAGTTTTTAAATTAAATATATAATATATCAGTAAGTGACACAAGGAGGGTTTGATTAATGTAAGATTAGACAGTGGGTGTAGGGTGTGTGATATGTGACAAGAGATGAAAAGCAAGTGAGACAGACAAGAGTTTTAATATTTGTAATACTGTGTTCATGAAGAACTTACATAGTATGTGTTGTCATCCTCATTGTAAGCCAGTTTGACAACACCGTAAGAGCCCTATAAAAAGAGAATAAAGCCGATGACTACAAGTAGAAATGAGGAAAGGAAAAAAAAACACATTAATGTGGAAAACAAACATTAATAATACATAGAAATACACACTTTCCCCACACAGGAAGTGTGGGGGCTGACAGTGTACACTGAAAGAGTACCAGCTGCTTCAAAGAGAGAACAGAGAAATTCAAATCATCTCTCATCTCTTTCATTTTTGATTTCAGGCTAATTAACTGGATCTGGTTTGTGCTATCAAGCTCCCCTTCCCACACACAGGAAATTCAGGACAGAAAGTAGGCCCAATTAGAGGCCTGTGCAGACAAACCCATACACACACACACACAAACCAACAGAGAGAGAGAGAGTGGGAGAGAGAGAGGGCAGGATCGAATCCTGCTGGGGGAGCAGATTGTAGCATGGAGAGGCAGCAGATAGCTCATCCCTCAGTCCAAGAGATGATCTGATAACAGGAGCCTCTCCAACAATCCTAAAAGGCTTTAATTGTCTCCACTGGGCTCAGAACTCCACACATCAACATGTCCATCTACAACGTACACACTGAAAGTATGGGTGAGGGTTGTAATCTGTTTTTAGATACATCTCCATGCGGATATAAACGAGTCTAAATCAATTTAAAGGGTCAAAAAATAGATTATTATTTATTGTTAATAACATCATGAGAACTGCAAAAGGTGGAACTCTGAAATGCAGAAGTGCAGCACCTGAACAGTTTATAGCGAGCACGAGACAGAGACACAACCAAGAGCAAGTGACGTCTTCTGCATTCAAAGCCAGTGTTCCAAAGCGCCTTAGTTTCTATGAAAATTATGTTCACATGAGTCACACTATGTGCAAGCTGTGTACACGTTTCACCCTAGAGGAGGAGAAAAACTGCCAGCTGTTGATAGTGCTGATAAAGGTAGTATCTGGGCTGTGACTGCTGGATATTTGTTGGTAAACGGCATTCACGAGGGAGTCTCTAGATTGTTCTAAAATAGTTTGCGAGGGTACTCGATCTCAACCTTCATTTGAAAAAAGTAGATCAAAACATAAACATGAAAGTGGCTGCCAAGGAGAGTACAGAATGAGCCGAGGTAGGTTCAATGTGGGCAGGGTTGGGCAACAAATAATGTGCATGTCCTAGAGTATGTTTCTACAAGCCGTGAACATGAACACAGGCTGTGCGAAACAGAGCTGCACAGCTCACTGGTCACTTGGTCACAAACTATGTGAATTCAGTGAGACTGCAATGGCAATTTCACTTAATTTCCCACAATTTTGAGTAATCAACTAGTCTCCAACAGTTGCTTCCAAGTGAAATACTACCTTATGTTGCACCCTTTGGAGCTACAACAAAACCTTATGTCAAGGATACTAACACGGCCATTCCCACACTCTACAACAAGACCAAAAATAAAATCATGGAAACACTGAAGGAAGTGGATAAAATACCTCTAATATGTGATGCATGGACAAAAATTGCCACAAAATCTTATGTCGCCGTACTCAGTATTTTAACTTGTTTCTTTTTCATTTAGTTCTTGAAAACACTGTATGAATGAAAACTGTTTTTTACTGTGGTAAGCAAAAAAAAAAAAATGGTTTCTTTTAGGTCTGAGAGAGTCTATACTCAGGATTTTGTTTGAAGTGGGATTATGGGTGGATCAAGATGCATCCATAATCATTTTATAATCGCATCGTGAGGTGCCCAAAGATTCCCACCCCCTATCTGAAAGTCAGACTCATTCTGCTTGAAAACCAACAGTCTCTAAAATGTGAACACACACCCTCTCCCTCGCTCTCTCTCTCACACACACACACACACACATTTCTATTCAGAAAGCCTAGCACAACCCTTAGAGAGCACTATTTATACCAGCCTTTCATCCATTTTCCAACTCTCCCATGGCCCCGGTGCTTTACACAGAGTTTGGGAAAATGAGGACAGCCGGGAGAGAGGATATCAGAGGCTGTTGTCCTTGATGATGTGCGTTTACTTGACAGACATGCAGTAGGCGGTGGGGCGAAGGAAATAGGAGAGTCAGTGAAAAGGGAGCAATCACAGAGAGTTGTCTCAGATGGTACCTTTCCAATCTCATCCTTCAGTTTGTACTGGTTGAGTTGAACGCAGTCCTTGAGGAGAAAGAGAGAGAAAAAAGCAGAAAGAAAAGGGGAAAAATCTGTTTCTTTTCAAAAGGAATCACATCAGCAATTACACACCTCAGATACGGTGCATTTTGGGCATTCAAAATCTGTTCTTCCTCAAAATCACAAAGAAAGCCATGCACAATAACATTTTACTAAATTATTCTTTACATTTGAATTATCTGCATTTTAAACTCTGTTCATAAAAATGTCTATCTGCTAAATCAAGTCAAATTTTATCTTCGGTTTTAGCAGTTTTGTAGCATATTTTACTTTGTTAGCAAGAAAACTAGACAAGTGAGTTCAAACATTTTTGGGTTTCCAGTAAATGTGTTTGTTAGCTTAATCCTAGAAATAATTAAACTTTCCTATATAAAAAAAATGACAGGATTACAGTTGGGTTATAATAAGTATGCAAATCTAAACAAATGTGCTCTGAGTTGTAGAAGAGATATTATCAAACAGATGTGTGGTGGGAGCAGGTTTAGAATAGTAAAGGTTTTGTTTTACAGCGAAAAGCAATGGAGATTTAAAACACAAGAAGGAGCTACTATGATACTCCAGAACCTACCAGGGTTGGGTGACAGGCTGAAGATTTTTGATCATCCATCATCAGTCCAACAACCATCGATTGATGTCATATTCTTGTAAGTGTCTAAGCTTTGTTTTTTTTGTTTTAAGCAGGAGCAAACAGAGCAATTCCTGTTCTCAGTACAACAGTGGAAGCGGACTATTTGTGGTCTAAAGAATACAAAGTCACTGATTTGGTATTTTTTTGGTTTTAAAACTCAAGAAATGTACTGAATCTGTGCAACAGGAGCTTCAGGCAGTTTTGTCATGCTAATAACAGACAGGTCAAGTAAAACTTGCTAAAATAAAGTGGAAAATTTGGTCCCTAAAATCGCCAGTAATGATAGATTCATCCAGTCACCCAACCCTAGAATCTAATCAAAGTATTTCTGGATTATTTTCTACATGGCACTAAACCTACGATAATGTTAATCCCTGTAAAAAGGATGACTGCTAAATAATGAACCTCTATCATCTACAAAATACAACACTGAAAACAAAACCTCCTTCCAGCATCAAAGAACTTCTGCAGGTTGCTATCCTTAGAGAAATGCTACTCACATCTACATCTAACACAGCTACTACCTACATCTTACAAAACCTTACCTTGGCATCCACAAAACTTGGTCTTTACCACTGTGCTGCTGCTTTTGAGACAAATGCACACATAGGTCTACTTATTTTAAGTCAAGTTTGATCATATTGAACACTAACAGATGTTAAACAGAAGCACTTTTGGAGCCTGGTTCTGTGTCAGTCTGAGTTCGTCCATCCATGTGTGATGTTTTATGCAATACACACCCCTCAAGAGAATACAGTGGGTCAGATGGCTCAAAACTCCAAAAATTATATAATCAGGATTACAACTGCACAGCATGTGGCCTATAACTAGTTAATTTATTTCCATTTTATCTGATCAGTAACAACTTTGTTACCAAAACCTGTGCATCTCTAAGAAGTGTAAAGATTAAACTTCAATAAATAAACTATACCGATTTTTTTTTTTAAACCTTAAAAGTGAAATCACTTTATCATACCTGCAGATCGGTAATGGAGACACTGTGCGACTCCACAGTGGGCCGGCGGGGCAGACGTGGAGAGGAGTGGGGTGACGTGATGGGGGAGTACGGTAACGACGGGTAAATATAGCGCCCGTTAAGTCCAGGGGAGCTGCAGGGTGAGGGTGCAGTCTGTGAGCGCTCCTGCAGAGAGAGTTTCCGGTCAGACAGGCTCAATCTGCCCCTCTGCTCCTGGCCTCCGGGCAGCAGAGCCTCTGGCCGACCAACTGTGTGGGACAGCAGGTCACAGAATGGAGGCCGGAAAGCTGCCGCTGTGGAGGAGGTTGGCTCGGGCGCCTCAGAGCTGTCCATTTCTTCCACCTAAAGTGACACATTATGTTTAAATACATTTATTTACATTTTGCAGTGAAGTAAATATCTGTTTGACTCATTTTGTACACAGTATAAATCGGAGTATAGTTCATCTTACCTCGTCCTCCCCGGCCTGCCCAGGCGGTCTGCTGGGTTCATACTCTGTGACCACGATGAGAGACTCCATGGGATCCGGGGACGGCGTCTCCGAGTCAGCGTTTAAAGGTGGAGTGGGACAGCTGCACAGCAGATCTGGCAGAGGTTGTGCGGGCTCATGGCTGCTGCACGACGCTGGGGGCTCAGCAGAGGGCCAGGGGGTTACGTGACAGGGAAACATGGTGCCTCTCCACAAAGACTGACAGCCACCGCTCCATCAGATGGGAATTTCAACAGGAACTGTGCCTAAGATACAAAAGCAAAATATAAAATTAAAAATATAATAGTACTCTTTAGAAATGTTGAGAATTGTTGTTTTGTGATTCATAAGCACGAACGTTAGATAAAGTAGTTAGTGCTTGAGAAATGTATTGTTGAAAACAGACTGCAGCCGGCCATAGAAAACCAAAGCAAATCAAAGAAATCAGGTTTTGTTTACCGATTGTTTCCGAGCAGTTCTGTTCTTGAGCTGCACACCTACACATGGCTCTGTGGGAGGCTGCTGCATTGTCAGATATTAAGCTAGATTTCTTTATTTTGCTCTCAGATGCCTCTATGTGTGAGTGTGCTGTAGATTTCCACACAGAGAACATAGAAGAAGACAGAGCAAAACTATTTTTAAGACAACTGCAAGCTGTTATTGGCTGGTGTCTACAAAACCTGCAACCCAAAGACATCTGGGACAAACACCATTATATTGCTGAACTGTCCATGTTTTTTAAGTCTCATATTAGAACATCTTGTGTGATCTGATAATTACTTTCTAAAAGTTTCATTAAAATCCAGCCAGTGGTTCACAAGATGTATTTTGCTAACAGGCAGGCAGAGTCGACAGAAATAGCTGATGGCAAAGTTTTGAACACAGATCTGGTGCAATCAGTTTGTGCTCAAAGTATGTCTTGGATATGACTCTCAGATACAACCACTCCAGATTTCCCTACAATATCTGTAAACTTGGCTGAGTTGCAGCTATTTTTGTATTTGCTGAGACTGCTTAGCTGTGGCCTCCATCTTGAATGGGGTTGACACAGGCAAAAACATTATCGCCATCAGTGGCGGCATAATAATAATGTCATAAATAGATGCTGGAAACACAATCAGAAATACTAATCACCTACTCTGAAACACAAGTCGACGTAGCTCCTTCCAAACAAACCATCCGTGGAGCCTCGAATTTTACCCAACACATTATGTTAGGTGTTAATTAATTCATGCAAACACATCTAGTTTTGCAAATTTCACTTCTGATAAGCAGATACAGCGTAAAAAAAATGTCTCTAAGAGCAAAGTTTCAGTCTGCTTTTGAAGTCAGTTATACAACACGCATAATCATTATCTGAACCGAAGCACTTTCTTGCATAATTTCAACAGCACATTTTCCATCGCTTAGGCCACTCTGCTTATATTCTTGAAATCTGAAAAATGGAATAAAAAAAATTAAAAAAAGAAAAAGGATGCAATTTGCATCAGAGCTTCAGGAGGATTATGGAGATGTAATTGTATGCCTGAGAAACTTAACAGATACATAAAAAAACAAAAGGAAACCTTAAAATAAACAAGACAGTGGGTGCTCCAGCCAAGTGTTGAATAAGCATCATATGTGGGAGGAGACACCCACTTCAGGTGGCCTTCATGCCTATATATAGGCAAAACTAACCAGAAGAATGCTAATGGCTGTTTCATGGGAAGCTGCTTGTATCTTTTGTTTCAAAATGGCTGCACAGTTACATTATTTTCAGACGTTACATCACACCAAGAAAGCCTGATTTTCTACTCTGCTCAGCATTTACTGCGCCGTCCAAGTGTTGCTTATTTCTGGCAGAAAAGACATATTCTGGCCTTCGATTTTTCCGAACAGTGTATTCTAAAAAGCAGACAAAGTACCGCTCATGTGAAATGGTGCTATTAGCACGGAGCTGAAAATAAAGCTCCTGAAATCCAGTTTTAAAAGCAATCTCCGCCTCTTAAAATTATCACAACATTCCCAGATCAGAACACTAAGCCTCAGCGCGGCTGAGAAAAATACAGAGTCGTGACACTAAAAAATCACAGCTACAGCAGGCTTTTTATATCTAAGGAGCGGAGGCTACTTATCATGCTTGACCTACTTTGATAAACTGTAAGAAACACATGAAGTCATATTTCCACTTACACCACAGGCAGTTTGTGGAGTTTCATAACTGATAATGACATGACAAACCTCTTTGCAGCCTGGCAAGTGTAGAAATTTGCTCAAAGTATCAATCAATTAGAGAGCGGCTTGATGCATGCTGTTAAAGCAAACAGTGACTTCTGTTAATATTTTGCCATCAGCAGCCAATATTTGCAAAGGAAGTTTAAGACAACACCAAAACCACTGTTAGTCTAGCTCAGATCGGATCGACACAAAACAAAAATGCATCCAAACCTTCAACAAAACTTGTGGAATATCAAAAAACAGGTGCTCAGCAACTGGTGTTAATTCACAGTAAAGATAAAAAAAAAATCATCAGACATCTGTGGACCGAAACATCACATCAAGAGACAGGATATTATAAATAATGGAACTGCGGGATAAAAGCCTTTAACTTCCCTGATCCAAGATGATCACAGCAGCATCACGACGAACAAAGGCCAGATGAGCCAGATGCTGCGTAGCTCCAGATGCCATGCGATGCCTCTTATTACCATAATCACATGACCTAACCTTTACGATCTGAGCATGAAGGGAGGTGAAGGGAGTACTTATTAAAGCCTGGGGTTCCAATCTACGTATAGCATTAATGGTGAGACGGACACGGTCCTACAAGCGTACCAGCACAGAACAGGGCCATCTGGATCAGAGCAGGATCCCCAGCTTCATTAAAAGATCAACAGGCCAACACTGTCAGCGATCTGCAGCAGATAAGCTTCTGTAAATGGAATGAAGGATGTGCTGGAGTTACTTAACTACACTGTTCTCGCACGGCTGATTATACCAAAGAATCTGAAAATGGTAACACTGAGCAACAACCTACGAATCAACAGCAAACATACCTAGAACGTCAAAGGTACAATTAGGGGAATGTTCTTAATTAATCACCAATATGACATTCATCTAGAATACTTCTTCGTAAATAACACATACAAACAAACAGTATGACAAATGTTGTGTTTTAACAACATTTTTAAAAGGACGCCAGGTGCAGCCAGGTAACGTGCAAATAAAGCATACAGTATAATACATTTATTAATACTTTAAAAGGGAGAAACGTTACGGCGTCCTTTCCAAGGCACAAAAATTGCAATTTGAAACAAATTAAAATAAATTACCTTTAAAATCCTTCAAAAAACTCGGACACGTACATTCACCTATATTAGTCAGACTGTTTTGCAAACTAAAAACAGCTTTTTATCAGCAGATCAGGAAATGATAGGTGGGGCATCGCCTACTATATAGTCATATAATGTTTTTTTTTTGAACCTCAAGTAGTTGTATCCTTTTACACCACCTTCAAGTTCAAACAAACACTATATAAACATCAAATAACTGAGAGCTCACGAGATAACTATGATTTACTAAACCATAGATGTTTAACAATGTCCTAAAGTATCATTTCTGACAATGTTCAAAAAAGCAAATTATAAACAAACTAAATGATCACCAGGATCTGGTCTGAAATAAGGTCCTAAATGACACCTGTTAAGACAAGACATGGTGACACTGATTGTTATTACTGGTGGTTAAAACTTATCATTATTTTAACTGTGTTCATGCCATCAGACTAAAAGAAATTCTAAATTTTGATAATACTAGCATTCAGTTCAGATTAACAATAGCGTCTGGGCAAGAATTAATGTTATGCAATTTAGGATTTTCATTGTAACTTATGCTGCATAATCCCAAAGACTATTAAAATGTTTTAATGCGAGTAGTTGATAAATTCTCATATCTAACACGTCAAGACATCATTAAACCACGAATCCGACGAACAAATCGTTAACATTAACAGGGAACACGGGAATTCGCTCTCAGCTTTTCTGCTGGAAGGTAATAATAGCTAACTTATTAGCGACTTGTTCACGTTGACTTTGACGGGTTTTTAGATAAAATAAAAAATAAAAAAGCTACGGCGTTTTCGTCGTCTCGGGTCCCAAAGCGAGCTACCTCGGCTCTTTAGGCGTCAAAGTCGAGCGGCTCGGCTAACGTTAGCAGCTGCAACATCTGTCACGATACAGCTGCTGTTGCGGAAATAGGCGTTCAGTGATGCTAGTGCGACTCTCCCGATGTCGCTGGTAGTAGCGTTCAGCCGACAACACAGCCGCTGAAGACGTGCTCTGACACGCATTAAGCCTTACCTTGTTGTGTTGCTACGTTTTAAATTAAAACAAGGTCCCGTCTCCAGAAGTAAGAGCAGCTTCTGCCAAGCTAGCTGTTTTGACAAACGGGGAGTGTGTAGCAGGGACTCTGACAGCCGTTGTTGTGATGACGGTGTTGTGCCAAAAAAAGGCACCCTCCCCCGTCACGGGAAGCTCAGTCGTATTCGCTGAAAAAAAAAAGAGAGATCAAAAGTAGGAGGAAAAAAACTGGTTTGTGTTTGCTTGCAACTATTACGAAAGTGTACAGATATTCTATTTTGATGTGTATGTAAATCAGGGGTGCGCCTGAGAGCTTCCTTGAAAAGCGCTTCCCGTGATGAGGATGCGTTTGACGGAAGGGGTGCTTTTTTTAGCACAACACCAACCGAGCTAAACAACTGCATCCCGTGCTTTACATACAAGAAGCGCATGCATTTAAGGTTAAAATGTGCTTCAAAATATACTCAGAGAAATGCGTTTCATCCGCGGACGAGGCGCGCACCGCCCATTGCTCTTCTTTTTGTTCAAAGCACAAAACATTTCACGGTTCCCGATTTCTGTTCCAAACATTTAATAGCCAAGAGCCCCCACTTTTGGCGTACTTGGGAAATGCAACATTTGGACATATTTTAACTATTGTAAAATACTTTGTTGTATTAAAACTCAAACTGAAGAATGAAACAGCTGATTTTTTTCAGCCCAACATAAACAGTAATTCATTGGTTTACATAAAACAATTTTCCACCTTTACTTGACTATACAGATATTTTGTTACATTAATAGATTACTTGCAAAAGTCCATATTGGTAGTCAGATTTTTTTATTTCTTCCATATAAAAACTATAAAGCTAAAGCAATAAAGTTTCACCATAAGCAACTTGTAAAACTTGGCTTCAGTGAGGTAAAGTACTATAAAAGTAGTTTTACAAAAGTAAAGTTGAGTCAAGGAGAGGATAAGAAACAATAAAACTGAAATATGTTTATTTTCATACAAAATAAAATCAAAGTGATAAACCGCAGAGCACAAGATTGCAAAGAATACCAAACTATTTTGAATCAAAAGATGACAAAATTAAACAAAGACTGAACGGGAAAGTTATCGCCTCTTCTGGAAAATGTTGCCTCTTCCAATTCCACCACGGCCTCGCCCTCTTGCAGCCACTGTAGAAAAAAGACAAAACAAAACATTTGACTAAAGAGAAATTCCAGTGTGGGTGTTTCTCATCAGGAAATAAACACACAAATCCGAAAACTCGAATCAACTCAAACTAATGCATTAAACAATGAAGTAGTAACCCCAGCACCTTTACCTCCAACTCTTGATTTCTTGTGGAATTCCAGAGAGGAAGAAATGCTTAAATGTACTTAACATCAGCAGTGTATTAATGCCAATTGTGTGAATGAGGTTAACAAAACGATATTGTCTCACAATTTGGGGAGACATTTATATAAATCCTTTCCACTCACCTTGTGCTTTAAGAATTGCTGCCTTGCCTCTTCCTGCTCCAGAGCCCTGGTTCTTGTTCTTCATACTCTTTAACATCGGAGCATTCTTTAACATATCGGGTAAGATCAGAAAGCGGATTTTGCTGCCACGAATGTAGACCTGCTCCAACTGCGCAACTCGGCCATCACGGTAAGTCACTGTGATATTGGACATCTGCGGAGGTAAAAAAAACAAACATAACTGTAAGGTCACAGCACATTAAAGATTGAAAAAGTATCTCTTTAGAGTGTTAGGTAATACATAGAAACCTATCCTAGTATAAAAGGTGTCAAAAATCTTATTAGGAAACCAGGTTTAGGATTTGCTAGTCACAAATTTGTCAAAACTTCTGTGAAAGAAACTTCCTACCAAAAGCTTAAAGTCTTACTCAAAAAATAAAATGCATATTAATTTGAAGGGTGAATAAATAAAATCTAAATCTCCTATATTTAACTAACTCCATTCCAAGAGTTGGGGCCCAGAAGAACAAAAATAATTATCAAACTAGTTGCACATTATAGAAATGTGCACTGTCAAACTTTATCATTTATAAAGTTTGGGATTCTTGGATTGAACAACTAATTAAAAAGCCCTACCCCCTTGGGCCATTTTTTTTAGAAATTAGGGTTGGACCTTAAAGGTTGAAGATTATATTGTACTACTCTGGTAAATACTTTAATCTCATATAGGTAAAGAATGCACCATATCATGTATCCAAGTACTGCCTTACTATTAAATGCCCAAATAAGGACCAAAAAAGGCTAAAAATATTTACATTTAGTGAAATGCTAATCCTATGCACTAACATGTTGCCAGTAATTATACACAAAAAAAGCTGAGCAGAAAACTAGCTCGCAGAGAAATGTGCACATCTTACACACCACATTTCTGGGATTCCATAATTATGAACAGATCACAAAACATTTTAACAAAAAATGTCCAAGTAATCAAAAAATAACAATTCACTTAATGTGTTACAAGTCTAATAATAAAGTGTCAAATTTTTTGCAGCTTCACTGTCCATGTTCAAGTAGGGGAAAATAAAGGGAGCAGGAATGGCAATGATATAAACAAACACTAACAGGACAGCATATGAGACTCCCTAGTTGTGTTTGATATTTAGGTTTTCAGTATATTTTTCACTCTGTACACATCTGACATCAGCTGCAACAGGTATGAACTGGAATACTGCAAGCTCAATTTCATTTTAAATTCATATTTTAGACGATTCGTTAGTATTAACAGCAGTTGTAGCGTGTGAATTTTATTCAGGGAAATAAGTCATGTCATCAAACAAACCTGGCAGTTCATGTTGTCCTCTGCTTCAATCAGCTTGCCCCTGTACACCTCTCCTGTGTTGGTCTCACAGGTCACAATGTGGCCCTCTGCCTCATGGAGGACCTTGATTGGTACACCGATGGACATCTTTCAAAAGGTCTTCCTGGAACACAAACCAATGTTACAACCCTTCTGCTCACCACGTTTCCTGCTACACAAGGCTGACCAAATCTGGAAACCATAAGTTTGTTGTGTTTGTGGCCACAGATTGGTGCCCAAGTTGATCAATCTGAATCAGAACCAAATCACACAGCAATAGAAAACGATGATTGTTTCTGATAAATAATGTTTTCCAAATTATGTGGCTGTTTAGGTCCTTGAGTATCCCTTACCTAAATAAACCTGTGACCCAGATGCACTAGAACAAGGGTCAATTCTGGTCCTTGAATGCCACTATCCTGCATGTTTTACCCGTTTCTCTGCTCCAACACACCTGATTTGAATCAATGGGTGATTAACAGGCTTCTGCAGAACATGAAGAGGTAATTTAACCACTGAATCAGGTGTGTTGGAGCAGAGAAACAAGTAAAACATGCAGGATAGTGGTCTTCAAGCAACCCCTTTCATGGAAATGCTACTGTTCATCCAAAAGGTCTTTTCCAGCTAGATGAACCACCATACCCTGCAAAACTGGTCCAAGAGTGGTTTAATGGACCTTCAGCTCTCAGTCCGATAGTAATGATCAGATATGGTGGGGAAAGTTTGTGCAGGAGACTTAATCAGACCTTCAGAAGTCATGACAACACTGGCCAGGGATGCTTCTAAGTCGTAGATGGACGGTCATAATTCTATAGCTGATTATCTCATCAGTAAACCGAAACAGAGTTAAGTCTATTGATTTAAGTATTTAAGCAAGGTTTATTCACAGGTTTACTTCCTAAACAGTTTTACTAGTGAGTAAAACATCGTAACTGTGTACTGATTGGTCTGGAGTCAAATGTAGCTTCGAGCTAAGTTAGCTACCTTAGCTAGCAAGGCTACTTTCCTGTACTATTTAGCTACTACAACTAAACTTCTATACAATTTACTGGTAAATTTGACACTAAATAAATTATTTTAAGTCATTAAGTTATTTAACTAGTTCTAATTTAATATTTGACCATTTTTAAGCAAACCAGATTCAGTTCGAAAAATACGCGTAGCCAAGCTACAAATGAATGAAAAGAACTCCCAAACGCAACTCAGACGTAAACCGATAGTAAAAGTAAAACGAGGGGAAACTGCATTTCTTCTCGGTAGTTAGTATTTCTTGTTATACTTACCTCAAATTGCGTTTAAAATTGTTTGCTTTGTTGTTGTTTCTTCCTGAGCAATATTCTGCAACGTGCGCTGGACGCTACCGCAGATCTTTGGAGCCCTTTTTTCCGCCTCCAACGGTGGGTCAACAGGAGTGCTTCCTGTGTCACGTGCCGCGGTGCATTGTGGGATATGTCGTTTTAGAATTAAAACCTAAATCCAACTCATCTAAACCTTGTTTTTATAGCACTTTTTAAACACAAGTGAAACACAGTGTGATTAACAAAAAGAAAACCAAAAAATAAAAAAAATAATAAAAATAAAAGTAAGAACCAAATTGAACTTAAATGGGTAAAGTTTTAAAGGAAATATTTTGACACCCAGCTAAAGTGGCATAGGAACTATAACTTATAAATGTCTGCTTACCTGGAGCTGAATCTTGAAATGCTATAAATACACACTGATATTTGTTTAAATACATGTATATTTTTATTAAATGAGGTGCATCAGTTGTTGACTACATTTTCCCTATCACTGAAGTAAGGTTTGTCAAAGACATCTGAATTTTCTGATAATATTACTACAATATGAAAATGTACACAAAATTGCAAAAAAAACATTAATAAAACATTTGATTCAGTAGCACAGTCGATTTGCATGTTCTTTCTAAAATGACACACAACAGTTTTGCATCCCATTGTCATCATGGCTCCAAGCTGACATTTACAACTTTATGGCATTCCATAAAAAGGCTCAATGGTAAACTTTTTTTTCTTCTTGGAAAAATGACTCACAGACAAATCACCCATAACCACATAATTTTCATGATCTTTATCTCGTCCTTGTCAAAACAACATTACACACAAAACAAAGAATTAAAATGAAAGCTTCATTTCATTTTAATATCCCGGGATATGATCACAAAGTGTACCAAACAACTGATATGCATAGGATTAGAATAAATATAAAGCGCATATTATATACATACCCATGTATGTTTATTCTGGGAGACATCTCTACGGGATTGCTATGAGGTACATAAAAGTAGCCTAATGCAGGTCTTTCCCACAGGGGAAGAGCTTTTTAATGGGAAAAGAGACCGCATAATGGGATAATAAAAGACATCATCAAATGAACCTTCATTTGATTTTCATTGCATTTGGCTCATTGACTGGCGTCAGTGGCCTGGCTACTCTGTAAACACCTCTTGGTGAGTAAGTTTGTGGCCATGCACTTTACATGTGTGTGCTTCCATATGAATGCATGTGCAGTTTTACTATGTCTGTGTACAAGTCAAACTCTGAAAGTCGTAGCATAACATATATATGGAGTTGTATTTGCTAAGTTCAAATAAGCCCTTTGTTTTGGCTGATAGGTAGTTTGTTTGTGTACATCTGTGCCTTTGAATCTTGTCACACAGATGTTGAAATGGCAACAGCCACATGTTGCCTGGCAGCTATCTAATCACCGATCAAGCCTTCAAGCTATCATGGGTTCTGCAGTTATCCATGCATTTGAGAAATTACATTGAAGTAGAGCTTTACTGAAGCAGTGGTGCGTCATCAGAATATATTACACTCCTCCTCAGGTTCTAACATCATGTACTGATTACACATTTATTATAACAACTTCTGTCTATCATATACAGCATGTAAACACTTCATCTATGACATTATGTCTGTGTTTCAGGGCAAAACACTTCATTACTGTCATTCATAGGTTTCAATAGAAAGTAGCAACAGCTCCATAAAGACACTGACAGTATATTACCTGATGCAGGAATATAGGTGCAATTCAAAAAATAAAATGCAGAATGTAATATATTCCAATAAACATGTATATTCTTCAGATAGTTTTCACATTTTGTTTTTTGTCATAATTATTTTAACATTAATTCAAATTGTTTTTACACATCAATCTTCAGAATTTTTTTTAAGAAAAACTAAACTGTTATTAGTGTTGTCATAATGTAATAAAAACACAAAATTATAAAGAAAAACTTTAAAGAGTTTGAAACTTTCTGCAGTTTTTTTCACATTAAGACGCACAATTTGTATACAATTAAAAAATTGACACACCACCATAGTTGACCTTGTTGGGAAACCATAAGCATTAGCACAAACTCAGCATCTACCTGCTTTGAGCATTTTGTTTTCTAGTTTATGCATATAGAAGAGCTATATCACAAATAATATATATGACTTCAAAGAAAGATTAAAGGTCTAGAATTTCTCCAAATGTTAATTAGTTGACATCAAATGAATACTTTCTGAGATTTTTATTAAAATCAATCCATTCATGAGATATCTCCTAACACTACAGACAATACATACACATACATACACAAACAGACATGAATTAAAACATTATTGCCTTTCGCCTTAGGCGGCAGGCAATGAACAAAAACCACTTTTATTGTTGGCGCTGATTTACTGAGACTTCATTAATGCTGTCATGTTTGCACAACACTGGGTGTCACGGTGTTAAAACCTGTTTTTGTGCAAACAGTCAACTTTGTCATGAAACCTCAGTGATATTTGTGGAGCAGGTACAATCTGTCTGATTTGGGGAGTGAGTTTGAATGTTTGCAAAAGCAATGCAGCTTCCTCCGTCTTTGAGCTCTAAAACACCTGCTGCTTCCTGTAAACACATGACTGATTTTGATGCATCCTGTGAAGAATATGTCATGGTCCCACTCGTTACATGGTGTCCATTGGGTACATAGCTGCTCGGTGCATTATCTGAACTTGATGTCCAGCAGCTAGAAAGTTCATGTGCATCATTGTGTCTCGTTTGATCAGGAAAGGGGTCCAGAATGTAGCTGTTTACTACCGTGCCACATGTCGAACCCTCTTTACTGGATTGGGAGGTCCGTCTGATGCTGTTACTCCCAACTCCCCTGCCATCAGCGTTCTCAACCCCAAGCTCTTGTCTACTTTTCAGGATGTGTTGGTAAAAAATCTTCCGAAACGTCTGCCTGAACTCTCGAATGCGGTAGGCGTAGATGAAGGGATTCACAACAGAGTTAGCGTGGGAGAGGATGATGGCAATGTTCATCACCCAGATGTGTGGGCGTTTGCAGCCCTGACACAGGTGGTTGAAACAATTGATGATGTGCAGAGGAAGCCAACAGAGAGCAAACAAACCCACAATTATGGCCAGCGATTTAGCAGCGTGCACTTCCTTCTGCAGGACTGAACGAGACGAGCTCGAAGCCGGCACTTTCTGCCCAGGAGTAAGTGTGTGCTCAACTTTGACATTCATCAGTCGGAGCTGCCGCAGAGCCACCATAAAGATGTTGACGTAGATGACCAGCATGACTAGCAGAGGGACCAGCACACAGCCAAAGAAATTGAAATAGACCATATAGTTCAGGGTGACTACTTTCTCAAACAAGCACTGGGTCATGCCTTCAGGACAGCTGATGTTTCCCTCTGTGGTGATGCTGGAGTTCCACCCTGTGCAACAAAAACAAAAAAATACTGTCAGTTTTTTTCCCTAATTCTTAATTATATCAACTAAATAAATTTCACCATAATAGAAAATGTGCATGAGATAACCCATTTAGAGGTAAAAATACAAGCATAGTTTGGGTCTCAGAAACCAGCCAAAGTGGAGTACAGCCCAGTGTATCTCTCCTGCCGGTTTCAAGCAAATGGTGAGGGTTGTATCAGGAAGGGCATCCAGCGTAAAACACTTTTGCCAAAGCAAACATCCAAGGCCTGGGTTAACAATGCTGTTGACAAACAGGGTGTCATCAGAAATTGTGCTGCTGTTAGTCAAAGACCACGAGGGGGAAACGTGCCAAGAGACAGAGGGAGAAGAGGAAAGGTTAGAGTGTAGAACTGAGGGTAGCAATTCTAAATGTAGGGACAATGACAGGTAAATGTAGAGAGCTGGCTGACATGATGCAGAGAAGGAAAGTAGATCTGTTATGTGTGAAAGAGACCAAGTGGAAGGCCAGCAAAGCTTGCTGCATTGGGACAGGGTTTAAGCTATTTTACCATGGTGTGGATAGAAAGACAATGGACATTTTGGTGAAGGAAACAGAGGAGATGAGGAAGTGATGGGCAGGTTTGATGTCAAGTAAAGGAACCAGGAAGGACAGATGGTGGTAGATTTTGCCAAGAGGATGAAAATGGCTGTAGTCAACACATACTTCCAAAAGATGGAGGAACACTGGGAGGCCTACAAGAGTGGAGGCAGGAGTACGCAAGTAGACTAGACTGTAAACTAGACTTAGACTAGAGGTGTCTATTTCTGAGGAGCAGTGTGGTTTTATGCCAAGAAAGAGCACCACAGATGCCATTTTTGCTTTGATGATGCTGACGGAGAAGTACTTCATTGTGTTTTTGTGGCTTTAGAAAAGCCATATGACAGGGTGCCAAGGGAGGAGCTGTGGTGTTGTATGAGGAAATCTAGAGTTGAAGAGAAGTATGTCAGACTGGTACAGGACATGTATGAGGACAGCAGGACAGTTGTGAGGTGCGCTGTAGGACCGACAGATAGCTTCATTGTGGAGATGGGACTGCATCAAGGATTGGGTCTGAGTCCCTTCTTGTTTGCTCTGGTGATGAACAGACCAACAGATGAGGTCAGGCAGGAATTCTCGTGGACTATGATGTTTGCAGATGACATTGTGATCTGTGGTGAGAACAGGGAACAAGTGGAAGAGAACTTGGAGACATGCCTCATGTCTTTATTTCGTGTGGAAAATAAGTGGACTGAAAAACAGACAATGGGCCAACGTGGAACTCACACACAATCTCATAATGGGCTTTTTCTTCAGCCTCTTTATTGTACAAGAAGAAAATACACACAGATATGCTGACTGTTTCCAAGACTGGACAATAAACAGGATACGACAAGATTCAACCAACAAGATTCAGCCTAATGATTAACAAAACATTCATGTGTTTTTCTTGCACAAAGACATCTTTGACAATAGTTTTCATATGAAATTTATAGAAGTGACATTATTAATATTGCAAGTAAACACGTCTCACCTGTGTTCCAGCCAAACATCGGTGTGAGTCCGATGCCAACTGAGAGAATCCAGCACAGTGCTATGATGAACTTCGCCCTCTGACCCGTCACCAAGCTGTGGTACCTGAAAGGTTGAACAGAACCCCAGTGATACCGTATACTGAGAAATGTTTTGTTTAATCTTTGTGAAAATATAAAATAAAGTCAAAATCTGCCAATATTTTTAAAAAAGGCTGTGCAATGAAGTCTAACTATATCATTTATATATTTGTCTAAAACAGAATTTAACTTCAACTTCAGCTTTGTAAAACAGGTGTAGATTAATCAGCTCATGTCTATATTTGTACCCTGCCTGGCTTGTTCACAAATTTGCCTATTAAAATGAACACATTAAATGTTTCAATGTGTAGACGTGTTGTCATCCTGATGTTATGATACATGAGTCTGCATATAGTTGTGTCACTGTAAATAAAACATGATTTCCTCTTCATGCTACAGTTTGCTGATATGTCTTTTTTGACTCTGACTTCAAACCCTTGCAAATCTGATTACAGTTTTAAACTAAAATCATTTTATGTTGAGAAACGATGAATTTGTAGCCATTGTGCGTGAAATAAGCTTTAAGTAAAGATCTTAAACTTGGAGTGCATGTTGTGAATCACTCTCAGCTACTAACACATCAAATTTTACTCCATTTTCTGAAAAAAAAGGGTGAATTATAGTAATTTTTGTGTTTTCTAAGTTTGGCTGGCTGTGGTGGCCATCGTGAATCGAGCTGACTCCAAAAGCTAAACAGTTGTAAACGTCCATCCTAAGATTACTTCCTGCATATTTAAATAAAATTTGTGCAGTGGTTTGTGGGATATTTTGGTAACAGTTGACACATAAACACACACAAACATAGGAAAAAGTCTTACTGACCATCTTCCCCTTTTGATGGTGGTAGACTAAAAAAAAGAATAAATATTCACTAACTAGATAAGTACTTGGGCATAAAACTGTCCCAGTATTTTTGAGTGAGACCCTGTAGGGGCAGGTTATCCACCTGTGTTAGCATGCAAACACACACTGACAATAGTTATGCAACTGCTTATGTAAATTCATCATGTGATGAGAATTCATAGGACTAAATATACTTGACAAAAGAAAATGAAACTGCCACTAATGTAGTGGCACCAAAAAAAGGACTGTGATACGTAAACACCTCAGTGTTGTGTTAAAATCCCTTGAACAGAAACAGGAAAGTTTAGTGCGGCATTTCACTGCTGTGGATGCACACGAGTGCTTGGATAATAGTGGAGATACTGGATTATATTGGCAAAATATCTCCTGGATTTTAATGAAACTGTCAAAAAGTAATAATTAGACGTAAATCTATCACTGATTACCTTTTGGAGTCAATCCAATTCAAGATGGCCACCACAGAAACTTAGCCAAAACAAAAATGTCTAACTCAGTGAATTTTACCGATATAAAGCTAAAATTTAGTGTGGTGGAAGCTGATCATCATCGTTTTAATAACTTTCATCAAAAACATTACATGTTTTTGTTTAAGGTTTGGAAAGAACTGCACACAATCTAACATTCTTGGAAATCAGTTGCCCTTCATCCTCCCCACCCCCACTCACCTGAGAGGGTTTTTGATTGCGATGTAACGGTCTATGGCGATAGCCAGCAGGCTGAAAATGGAGCTCTGAGTGAGCACGAGGACAAAGCAGGCGATGAACAAGCAGCCGTAGAAATCGGCACAGAAACCCACACTAATATAAATACAAAATGGGAAACATCTCCAATCAAACATAAGAAATCATCAGTATGTTGTGTCTGATAATGTAATATTTCAGTGGCACAACATTAACTCCAGCCCCAAATTAAATAACAAGGAAATGATACCTAATTGTGATTGCGAAAGGGATCGCCAGCAGCCCCACAGCAATATCAGCCACTGCCAGTGAGACCACGAAGAAGTTGGTGATGCTCTGCAGGTTGGAGTTGAGGCAGACGGCCCAGCAGACCAGGACGTTCCCAGCTACAGCCAGGAGAGCGATCAGCAGCTCCAGGCCAATGTAAACCACTTGGTAGTTCCTCAGCATGGTTGTTTTTTCCTCCTTTTTTGCTTTCTTTGCTCACTCATCCCACACACTCAGCTGCTCGTCTTGTTTTTAGACAAAACATTGGCTTGTGGAGCTGCTTGATACGACCTAAGCAAAAAAAAAAAAAAAGTGTTATGAAGACAGAGCTGGAGCAGGAAGTTCCCACCACAACGATCACATGTTCAAATGCCTGATTTCACTTTATACCTTTACCGTCACAACTGCTGTATTGGTTTATTGGTCTTCCTCTTTATAAATTTAGCATCTTTTCTGTTTGGTTCAGTGAACTTTGTCACAGAAGGAAGTAGTAGTACGTTAAGGACGGAACGTCTGAGAGGTTTGGCCAACAAATGCTAAAGTAAGAACAGCGGTCTGCGGAGGGAAGGAGGAGATAAAACACAGTGTCAGTGATTCAAGCGTGTACAAACAGATTGCAGTGACCGTAAAGTACTCGTGCACACACACGTTAGAAAAACTATCTATCACTTTAAAGACAAGGGGACAGGGCCAAAGCAGACAGGCCAACAATGGGCTTTTTATTTTGGGAAAAGTTTCCCATAAACCCTTTCTGCTAATCATTCCAGTTACTGACACACTTTCCTCCAAACTCGCTGATAATTGCACAAAAAAACACCGATATGCTGCACCAGACATTGCAAAACTTTTGCACTTTTTTTTAAGATAAATTCCTGTATGTTGTAATGAAGGTGGGGTTTATTACACAAATCTTGTACAACGTCAGCAACAAGAGATCTGAAGGAAAAAAGGGAAAAAAAATTTCACAGTGAAGCTAAATGTTGGGTTGTGTTGATGAAGTACTTCTGTTGCGCCTTTAGAAAATCTCATGAACTTCAAAAACTAAATTTCTGATTGATTTTGAAGATATTTTTACTTTTGTTATAAAGTTTTCATTAAAAAAATTACACCTCAAGATCACATATAGATGATAAAAATGGCAGCTCAACAAAAAATGTAAAATGTGTTTTTGGCAAAAGCGTGTAAGTGTAGTTTTAATGGTAATAAAAGAACAGGACATGGGTCATTGGTTGGGTGTTTAAAACAACTTAAAAGTAAAATAAAACTCTAGCTACTCATATAAACTCAACAGAAGCTCAATGAAGCTGCAAGAAAACAAGCAGGCATCCTGGTTGGTCATCAACAAGAGACGTCTTGACCAGAATTTCCATCATTCAAAAGATAAAAACCAGTGTGTCAGTGCACGCAGAAAGAAAACGGAGTTCTCTCAAAAATGTGAAAACAAAAACAAAAAGCAGCAGAACTGTGGACCAAAGCTGGGATCTAACGCGACCAAAAATGCACTTCAATCCACGACTGAAATAGGAAACTTGTTCATCATGGACTTACAGAGCTGAAACTGACACCGCAACATTCATGGGTGGACAATAAATGTGCAGAAGTGTGAAGCTGCATTGTAACTGGTTATACTTGAGAGCTTATTCTTGTCAGGAAATGGAATTTCTTGAGTCATTTACACGATTCTAGTAGATTTTAAGTGCAGGGAAACTCCCAAAAACAAGACGACTAAAAAGAAACAACGAAATGGTTCGAAAGCAAGATGTTACACTTTATGTAAGACTCAGAGTCCAGGAATTCAATTATTCTGTGAAGCATAAAGTCTCAATTAAAATATATTGTAATAGTGGCATTAAAAAAGTTTAAATATATTCTCCAATTCTTTTAGATTAAGAGCTAAATTATTTATGGCTTCAGTTTACATGTAGGGAATCTCCCATGACTAATATCAAACCACAGAAATATTGGGTTACTGAACTTGCCACCTTTGAATGACTAAAAATAGGAAGTCTAATTTTAAAATATACATTTTAATACCCCAATTAAGGGGGTTACACAAATCAGCCAGAACATTATGACTAGATCCGGTTAATTGAGTAAAACTGCGCATCCTGTCAAAACCCAAAATAGTGATGGGAGGAAGCAGAATTTTTGCATCCAAGTCTTTTTCCAAATGACTTAACATTTTTACTTTCATGCCTCCTTTCACAGAGAAACAACATTCCCCTAAAGTAGCCGGATATAAATGAGCTTCTAATGGCAGTGATGGGAAATATGAGAAATATGACCAATCGGTTATTGGAACACGCTGCCAACCGCGCACATGATGTCAAAACCAAAGTGAATTTCTGGGGTCTCGAAATAACTCCAATCTTAAAACAGTTTACATCAGTCTGTGTCAATGCTATTTCATAAACCTTGACGTTGAACAGCTTTTTTGGCAGAAATATAGTAACATTCCTTCTGACCCAGGCTGCACCGGGAGAATTAGCTGCTGACAAATGATCAAATAGTTCTCTGTAAATAACCATGAAACTGACAACAAAGTAAAGATTTATTTGTGCTGTTATCTACAATAGGTAAGATATTAACTGCTCCTCCCGGGAAACCCCACTTCAAGGATCTATCCCTTTAATTTGATCTCTGGAAATCATCTCAAGAACCCGACTTGGTGTTCCACAGCCCACGGTGAGGCTGTGACCCAGATTTAGGAAACCGGTTCTGTTGACTACAGAATGGTAAACATAAAAGTGTAAAGAACCAGTGAGAACTCTGCATATATACGTCTTAAGACGTATAAGATAAGATACAAAGAGAACAAGTGATAAAAGCTATTTCCTTCCTTGTAACACATTTCACATTCATTGATAATTTCCTTAAATGCACATCAGAGTCACAGTCAGCCCTTTAGCTCCACCAGTGGTAATCCTGACAGGCGGTCTGTTTACCAAAGTCCAGTTTCTCCTCCATTGTTGTGCTGTTTAAACTTTCTCATAGGCCAAAGGAATTCCAAAACTATTTATCCAGCTGCTTATAAAGCTGCAGTAAAAGACCTCATGAGGTTGCAACACAATAAGTACCTGCAAATCCCCCGAAGTAAAGGGTGAAACCAGAAACTTACATGCTTTTCTTCAGTGTTTCACGTTAAAGGCTGCACGAAAAAGAGAGAAATAAATTCACGCAGTGGGCTTCTCTAACCTTTCTCCAGCTGACTGCGTTGGCAGAAAACCAGATCTGTTTGGCCACGATTCTAAACAGCAGTGGAGGAAAAGATAAGAAAATGCACATCCTGTTGGGAAGGATCTGTCTCTGCTCTGCCTGTCAATCAATGTGTGCCAGCTCAGCTCCACCAAAGTCCAAGGAAAACAAATAGGAAATGTTCTTACTATTTACAACCTGCAGGAGAGGATTTCAATAACAGCATATACTGTTTAACCTGAGAGATGAGTTTCTGTTGAACGACTGACTCATGGCTTGAATTGATTTACAACACACTGAAGTTGCCAGGCTTTCTCCTAAAACGTTAAAGCAATGCATTTGCTTTAGTTTAACCACGCTAGAGATATTTTCATCGTTTTACGAATTAAAAGCCAGATGTTTCCAGTTTCATGTGTGAAAGAATCAGCCAAAATTATAGCTTAAAAACATTATTTTCAAGTTTTCAAAAGGTATTATAAGGGATGGAAACCTACCAACCTGTCACTGAAAGTCACAAAACGGTCAACCAAGTTATTCACAACAACCTAAACAGGAAGGAGCGCGTCTTACCTGATGACTTGGATGAAGGAGGGGAAAAAAAGAGTCGTTTCTCTACTTCCTCCCTGCTAATTTACATCGAAATAAAGCAAAAGTCGAAAAGCAGACACGTGACTTGGACTAAGGAACCTAAGAGAAAGAGAAACGGAGCCGAAGCTCCTGACATGATGGCCCCGCTGCGCAGGATGCCGCGTAATGACGCGCTGGGGCAGGAAAGTGCGGCTGCAAGTAGCTGTGTGAAGCTGCTGCAGGTTCACTGCGCTCTGTGCGCTCTGTGCGCGCCCTGTGCTGCTCGGATTGTGAGGTCAGACGGCGGGGGAAACCCGCCTACCCTCAACAAAACCAAAACGACGTTTCTTAGAATTTGGTTTTCAGTTTGGTTTAACAATGACGCGATAGTCCTTTAATGACTCAGTTTTTCATCCTCAGAAGAACCGTTTGTGCGCCGGAAGGACAGCAGGTGATTCTGGTAAACAGAGGCAGGGGCAGTGGCGGCTGGTGGAATTGTCTCAAGGAGGGGCTATAAATCCAAAATAGACGTATACCAAAGGTTTTGGTATATGTCAATTATGTGATACCTTAGTATATGTTTTGGTCCAAAACATATACTAAGGTATAACACCAGTGTATTTACATGAATTAAAACGACAAAAGCAACATTATAATGTACATATAAATGCATATATGCATAAGTGCTTCCTAAACACACTAATACTTACAAAGACGGAGGTCTCCCAAGGCAAAAGCCTGTAGGGCCTGTTGCCATTTATGTAGGGGGAACAGATTATTTCAGGCGGCTAAAATATTTTGTTTCCTCTCTTAACTTTGGCAAATAAAGAGCAAATGTTATCAAAATCACAGGATTTATTGTTGATGAGGAAAGGATTAAACACAGTTAAAGACTTGCAGGTAAATTAATTTGTTTCCATTTTATGTAGGGGGAACAGATTATTTCAGGCAGCTGAAATATCCATTCTCTTCTCTCCTCCCCCCATAACTTTGGCAAATAAAAAGCAACTGTTTCCAAATTCTCAAACATTATGTGTGATAGCATACTAGACATTTCCTTAATCCAGTAATCTGTCATATTTTACATTAGAACGGGATTTGCCAAAATGTCTACACTCTGATCATTTCAGGAAGTCTTTATTTTTGTGCCCTGCTATCAGCTAACTTTGCTCCTCTTGTATCAGAAATGAAAAATTATAAATGCACACTACTTGTTGGGAACCTGTGTTTCTTGACTGACTTTTATTTGTCAGGCTTAAGAGACAAAAGTTGAAAAAAGATCGATTCTCTTCGCGTTTAAAATAACACAGAACAGCGTAAAAAGACCTCCACACAAGACCTCGTTTATTTATTTATTTTATTTTGATAGCTGCCGATTAAACTGAAAGTTACAACACTGACATGATTATATGAGTAATTTTTACCGAGAAATCGATCAGAAGCGCCGTGAAAATGGTCAGATCCGCCGGATCCACCTCTCTGGCTGCAATGCGCGCTCCCGACACGGAGGGAACAGAATTTCACCGGGAACAGAATTTCGCACAAGACCGGAACTCGTCTCGAACTCTCCTCTGTTTAGTTTTTTTCAGAAAGTGAAAGAAATAAAAAAGTAGCATCTCTCACTGCAGGCTGCAACTCAAACTCAGCTCAATATTATGGGAAGATATACAAATTTTCCCGTTGCAGTCTCACAGAATTTTGAGTATTTGTGATCAAGTGACCAGTGAGTGGTGCAGCTGTTTTGCCATTTTTAAAAATCCCAATTTACATGTTTTTTTTTATATCCATAATTATAAAACCATACTCTGAACTGTTTATTATTTCATTGCCCACCTCCACCTGGATCATACCCACTATGGCAGCTGCCTCCATGTTTAGAAATCAATCTACAAGAGTACAATTTTGAAAAGAAGTACAGTTTTTTAAAAGAATATCAAATCAAATCAAATTTTATTTGTATAGCACATTTCAGCAGCAAGGCATTTCAAGGTGCTTTACATAATTACAAAAACAAAATAAAAACAGCATGTGACATTGAATAAACAGTAAGAAAGAGAAAAACATCGAAGACATCAAAAACCCGCACTCTAACCCTAATTTAGCCATAAGCAGGTGGGTTTTAAGTTGAGATTTAAAGGCACCCAGTGTTTCAGCTGTTATTATTTAATATCAGCGTGGTTTTTAGATCTGGACATTCAGGGAAGTAGCCTAGATTTTTTTTCCCTTTGTAGGTGCCAAAATACATCTCTAGAGCTATAAACTAAACTGAGAGTTGGAGATGTCCACAATGACTCTGGGACTACTAACAGTTTTCCAAAACCCAAGCAACGTTACAGGCGTCACCTTATAGATCCACGTGTCCTCATCCAGCAGCTTCTGTATTTATACATTGCCTGACATGCCATGACAAAACAACTGCTGGACTGGGGAAGAGGCGCAGCACGTTCCAGATTTCTCAACTGCGATGCACGACTGTTGCACCACCGTTACACGACGTTCCTGTGACTGTCGAGCAGCAGCTACAAGCGCCCAAAATTTGAAGCATTGTTGCGAGAATGTCCTTCAAACATAAGAAACAGTGGAGAGACAGACATGTATACTCCTGGGAAAGTCTTGACCCAAACTTTATTTTTCAATTTTTGTTGCATTTGTTTGTATATTAATTGCTCAAGATCTCTTTCCTTTTGTTGTTTGAATGTTATTTCCGTCTTTTGTAAGATTTGCTTGCAGTTAGAGTGAGTTTAAACGTGACTCCAGCTCAGTTAAAGGCAACATAAATAATCAGAGCTGTAGTACTAACAGGACTATATGCTATATTTATCAAAATATGTAGATTTTATCTTTGCATAATAACAACTCGAAGAAAAAATTACATTAGTACAAGCCCATACATTTGTCAAACTGTCTTTTTTTGCATTTTTAGGGTCTTCTTGCTGTCATGTTATGCAGCAAATAAACCAGTCTGTCTCCTTGGATTTGCATACAAAGCCTTCACTCTCATTGTTTTATTAGCCTATTTATTACTACACAGTCAAATAGGATAATTAATTATGGTTGTTTAAATATGAAGTTCCTGAAACCAACTTCCTCTTGTATAACCGCAGGACGGTGTCTCAATTTCAGTAGAATTTGTTTTTCTTCTGTTGAAGCTTTGCTGCTGCGATGGTGTCACTGTTCTGTTGCACCACATTGACTAATTAGATTCATGAATAAAATACAAAACAATTAGTTTCATTTTAAAGAAGTCTTCAAAAAGGTAAATTTCTTTGTATGACATTTTTGTGTCAATGTCATTTTTTTTTTCAAAGTAAACAAAACGTTGCCATAAAATTCTCTTACCAGCAAACATTTTCAGATTAATATGAATGTTTTTTGTAAAATGTTGCACTTTTGTTAATGATACATTACTAGATGAACCATTCTGCAAACTCTGACAGGTTTAAGATCATCTTTATGGGGTTTTATTTCCAGATTTCCTCAGTAAGAGTGATAAAAATAAAATAAAAATAAAAAAAACAACAACATCTATGTAGATACAGGAGATTTTATTTAACTTTATTGTGTACAAACAAAGGCTGCAAATGCCTTTCAAACATGTTTACCCTCAGAATACAGTATTCCTTTTTACAGCTCTACAAGCAGAACATTAAATATTCAACAAGAGTCAAAAAACGGACAAATTAAAAACAACAACCAAAAAAAAATGTTGCATTTGGTCAACAAATCTCATCCTGGACTTTAGATTATTATGTGCTGAATGAGAGGAAAGTTGAATATTCCCTAAAGAAAGTCGCTTCGTTTGTTCGAAAAGTGGCAGCAGAGGGTCGTGTGAAAGTCTTCACCATAATATGGAAATAAATATCAGGATCCTGTACAATAAATGCAATATGTACCATATCTTTAGGCAAGTTCACAGAAAAATGACGTGTTTTTGGCTGAGAAGGAGGTTATGGAGGGTACATGCAGTTACAGAGACAAACACTTTGTAGATTTCTCTCCTCCACCACAAACCGACGGCTCGGACTTTCCAGGAGACGAGAGGTGAACCGGCTCGATCCTTGAGCCATCAATCATACGCCAGCGAGCGCCACAGCAAGCAAAAAGAGTACGAGACATTTCATACGAGCCGGGAGTCCCCAGTTTCCTTTGTCCGAATCCGAAACAATCACAGTGGCCAGTCTGCTCTTCAAATAACGAAACTGAGCTGAAAGAGGTGGAATTGAGGCTTGAAAAGATCATTGCAGAGCTACTTAGTGGTCACGATCCGGACAGGAAAAAAATAAAATAAAATACACAGCATGTTCGATAAACAGAAGCTGATTAACACATTTAGATTTTTCTAAAGAAAGCACAATATATAAAGACAATTTTCTAACATTAATTTAGTTTTAGATTACTTTTTTTTTAATAACCATAATTAAATAGATCAAGCAGACCATCTTGCACCAAACTGGAGGGAATCATAAATAAATAGGAGTTTTAAAAGAAAAAAAAAAAAAGAAGGCAAATATTAGGAGATGAAACTCGTGTCGGCCCGTTAACTTTTAGCACGGAGTTTCATTTACTTACAGCATCACAGTCAAATGGAGGGAGTCGAACACTCGGATGAGCTAAGACCGTGTTTGAATTTAAGGTCCTGTCTTAGCCTGTAAGAGATGAGAGGTGTGTGTCTGTCCTCGGCAAAGGCAACAGGAGGAACGAGCGGTTTTTAATTTTTTCTTTTTTCCACTGGCGTTTAGAGAACCACAGGTGCTAAACTAAAGCAAGTGTTGAGGCACGAAGGGGTTGAGTAGTGCAGGCAGCTGGGGCTTGGTGTAAAGAAGAAATATGACCAAATAAACAGGAGATTTATGCCCACTCACATCCTAAAATACAGATGAACCAACAATGTGAGTGTGCTACAGTGAGTCAAACTGATCCAGACAGGAAATAAAGTAACCGACAGAACACAACAGGATTTATAATCTGCTAAACAGAAAGATGTCTTTGGGACATGAGAATATCAAAATATATGATTTTACCTAATGGAGGCATTTAAAAAAACACTATTTTTCTCTTCTGCAAGCCAAAATAGCTACTTTGGTTGTAATAATTTGCTCATATCCTTTGCCAATAAATTCAAGCATGGAAACAAACCATTATAAACCCTCTGATTGAACAACGTTTTCAGCTTTAAGCCTCTAAAAGACACCAACCAGCCACAATATTGAATATCCCAACACTTGAGGTTAACTAATGCTTCTTCTTTCTGCTGGGAAACCTTGGGTTATAGATTTTACTGTGCTTTGCAAAAGTATCCACCCCTATTAGTAATCTTTCTATTTTGTTGCCTTACAACCTGGAATTTAGGTGGATTTTTAATTTGATTAAAAGCAACAACTCTCTGAAAAGTACTCCAGATTAATGAAGCTTATTGGGAAATTTAAAAAATGGTTTAAATATTAATAAAATAAAATCTAAAACTGAAAAGTGTCCCCTGGCTTTGAAGCCCCAACCATTCGTTGCCGAAGCCACATAACCCTGTGGCCAATCGAACCTGCCAGCTGTTACACACAGCTCTAAGTAGTCAGGGCTAGGAGACATCATGAAGACCAAGGAACTCTCCACGCAGGTCAGAGATAAAGTTGTGGATAAGTTCGGATCAGGGTCAGACTATAAGGAAATGATCCCAGATCCATGAATATCCCACAGAGCAACATTAAATCCATTATTAGGAAATGGAAAGATGAATTAATTATTATTGTTATTATAAAATTATTGCTCTTAATTCCAATAAAAATCCAATTAAATTCCAGGTTGTTAGGCAACAAAAGAGAAAAAATGTGGATGTTTTTTGTTTGTTTGTTTTTGGACAAATACCAGTGTTCATAGGCATGCCTATTCCTCAATCATCATGAAAGCAAATATTCATGGCTGCACCTTCGTCACACAGCCCCAAAAAACAAACAAACAAACAAGCAAACAGCTAATGAAGGGGTTAGAACAAGTCAGAACCACGACTCCACAGGTCCAAACGACTTGGTCTTGTTTTGGTATTAGAAAGTGGAAAAACGGCTGGTAGTTTTAATATTCCCAGAAAACTAATCCTAGTTTGGCTAGAAAAAGGCATGCTTTAGTAGTGTGAAAAGGATCACAGTAAACAACCAAAACTCTGAGTTTAAGATGACACACTTGGGGGAAAAAGACAGCAATATTAAGGACACAAAAAAAAAAACAATCAAACATGCCTGCATGTTAAATCAGTAAGAACAAAAAAACTAACATAGAAGCAGGAGTTTGGCTATTCAGTGGGCAATGTAGTCTTTTTCAATAGGAATAGTAAGAAAAAAACCTTTTTTTAATATAACAAACACCGGACATAAACGCAGAATGCTCAGGCCACTCGATTTGTAATACAGTAGTTTTAATATTGCATGAGTGCACTTCTGCAGCCACAGACCAAAAAGTACAAAAAGACAACATCCTAACGTGTTTGCGTGTGTTCTGGAATTATGGCGTTGCATAAAGTCTACACCAGACGGGCGACGGTCTCTGGACACACCTGCTGAGGACCACCCAGCAGGCGAAGAGCTTGTGCCTGAACTCCCACAGCAGCATACGATGTGTAACTACAACGTGTGTGTGTTACCTTCAGTGTGTTATCTAGATGAGTCACTGACAGGCTGATCTGAATGGCAAGTAGTTTTCATTAGAAAAAAAGGCAAAATCTTGCTAATTTACGGCAAGACCTGAAGTCAAGGCTAAGACCTACCACCTTCATAAACGAGAAGAACGTTTCTAATAGAAAAACACACCAATTTCTTCACTGGGCCCCCCGAATAAATTACAATAACAGCAACAATGAATATATCATTAAATAAAACAAAAATACAACTTTAAGATTATGTACACGGACTGTACCTTTAAATGTAAGCGCCTCCAAAAAAAAAAACATGTTTGGCAAGATGTCCTATGTTACAACAAGACGGACATTTCGTCAGCAAAGATATGAACACAGACAGTTCCTATGTTAGAAAATATATTGCTTCTGGGTATTTGGACTGAAAACTACCTTGTGATACAAATAAAAAAAAGAGAGGGAGAGAATTGGGTTTGTATCATTTCTGAACTTCAAGTCATAGCTTTTACCTCCAACCAGATTTGTTTATGTTGTAAACAGTATCCCAGGGGTTGGCTTTCTGTGCTTTTACAGAAACACAGAAATAAAAAGGGGAGAAAAAGCCAAGATGGTGGCCGACTTACAGCTTCAGTCAACAGCAAAAAAAAACGATCTCTTCTTTTTTGTCCTCTTGTCGGGGCGTGAAGTAATGTTTGAGATGGAATGACACACTTTGCTAATGATTGTCCAAAATAAAATTCAATTAGGAACCCAAATGTAAAGTTACACGGACAGACGTCCTCAACTCTTTTCTTGTTTCCTTGTTTTGAACGGCAGATGTAAACGTTCAGCACTGAGACAAACAGAAAGCAGAAACACATGGCAGACGTACCTGTACCCTGAACCTCTGCAGGTACAAGGAATCATCAGGTGAAGAGACATGAATGGCAACGGCTTCCAGTCCTCTGAGCTGCAGAGACAAGTGGCGCCCTCTTGTGTTCGAGCACAAGAGGAGCCGCCAGAGACAATCCTGCCAAGTCAATTCAAAAACAAACTACAGTAGGCTCACTTTGAGCCAGTGTCCGCCCCCCCTTTGTGCACCCTGTTGGTCAGACAGACTCAGTGTCAGCTCTATACTTCAGTGGAGAAGAGGATGCTCTGTCGTTTACTGTCCGGGGTGGGGATCGTCTCCAGCTGCAGGAAATACAGCAACACCTGGACCTGAGAGGACATGAGGAGAACACAGGAAAAAAAAAAAAAAGAGGTTAGTTGTTTCACAATGTTCAACAAAAAGCTTCCAGGGGGGCAGATAGAAGATGGTGTTTAGCTCACTTGTGCCATAACCTCCAAGGACCAGCTGTCCCCCATGCTGATGGGTTGTGTGGGGTTGGTGGGGATCTTGCTGTCCTTCTCCGCCGGCCTGAGCAGAGTGGGCCCGAAAACCGTCGCCAGATTGTGGAGAGACATCTTGTTGACACTTTCCTTCTCTGCCACCCTGGGGAGACGAAGACAAACAAGTCCATCAGTGGCTATCTTGAAAATTAGTCCATAATCAAATAGTTTTTAGGCAACAGAAATATATCATTTCGGTCATCTTTGTTTTCACCCTCTACCTTCAATCACCGGCTGACATCACTCTTTTTATTAACATGCTAAGATCTGATGATAAATTAAGAAAAAGTGACAAGAATCTGGTAATTCCAGCTTACATATGTGATGGATTCCCACGCATCATCATTCATTGTGGTTTTACACTGTTATCTTTACAAAGATTTAAACTTTCACAAATGACAAGAGTTGTTGTGGATTTTTTTCTGGCCAACAAATATAAATAAAACACAGATTTAAGAAACTATAACAGAAAAGTACCTTTCGCAATTACATAATAGACTGAAACATATATAAAACAGCTCATGCAATCTTTTCTAAAATCAAGATGGTAATCAGAGAAAACAGATGAAGTGACAACTTTCAGTGGGAGAAAAGCAGCTGATTTGGAGAAAAACAAAAGAGATGTGACCCTGGGACACAATCTGGTTGAATTTGAAGCTGAAGTTTGTTATATTACAGCAACATTTAGATAATAGATCTGCTGGCATCTGATTCTGAGTGCTGGTAAATCAACTGTTCAATCATGACTTAATGTTTGTGCGTACTCATACCTCTTTAGGTGATCCAATAGGAAAAGGAACGTGACCAGGTTGGGTTCTGGCAGCGACAGCAGCAGGTTCAACATGCAGCTCTCTTTGGCAACACTATCAGTGAGGGCTGCAAAGGAAGACCATGTTATTTCTAACGTGACTGCTTTGTGTAAATACAGTTAAAGACATGCATTATGTAACAAAAGCCTCGATGAACCTCTGCTTTAATTAGCTGTCTAAACTGACAATTAAATCAATTAGAAGCTCTCTGATGCGTCTTACTGATGCCTCCTGCGAAATTAGGGTAGAGCTCGTCAGTGAAGAGGGGCTCTGGCAGCTCCCTGAAGTACAGCTTCAGGGTGCCGGCGATGGCGTTGACGTCCATCTCGCTCATCATCACCGACACGTCTTTGTTATCTGCAGTGGGGAAGACGAGAGCTGAGCGACGACTTGAGGAATGCAATAACAAAGGAAGATGACGAGATGGGGAAGCTTCGGTACAAACATCTGTTTCTGTGCCTTGTTGCTGTCAGAACGTCAACAGGAGTACGCCACAAAACATGCAGTAATTATCAGCAAATACATGCAAGCATAAGTAAATTAGTCAATAAGTCTAATTAATCATTTCACAACTCCAAATTCTTCAGTTGGCACATGGATTCGGGCTGAACTCACTGGTATCGAAGGCGGTCTTCAGGGCCTGAATATCAGTGGCCACCCCTGACACGCGGTATATCCCCACCTCCTCCATGCCTCTCCGCTCGATCTCCTCCAGGCACTGGCGGACGATGTAGGGCACCTTAGAGCGCTCTCGCCTGGACGGAGACAAACACAGACCATAAGTAAAAGGTTGAACAGCTAATTGAGTTTGGCTTGTTTTGATTACCCGAGGAACTCATTAAGGCTGGGATTCTTTGCTGTTTTTGTTTCTGCTGAAATCTTGATCTACCAGGATAACAAAGTTTAGCTAAAACTTCAGGGTGACCCATTTGTGTTCATCAGTCCTCAACAATATCATGTGTTATTATCAACTGCCATAAACTCAAAATATACTGATTTACCCACAAACTATTTTCCATCCTTTCATAATTCTTTTTATATTTTAAATTAATATGATAAAAAACTTAAGTATGTAGTCTCCTGTTAAAATTAGTACTGATATTTAGAGCTTCATTCATGAGCAGATCTAAAGGAGATCCAAGGAAGGGGGTGGCCACTGCTGAATGGTGAGTGTTTCTGTCCAGTTGGCTGACTCAACAAATCCATAAAACTTACAAATAGAAGCATTTAAAACATTCAATTACAGCTATACTGGTTTGGTAATTACATCTTGTGGAAAATAAAACAATAAAAAAAAACAAAAGACATAAATAAATAAAACTGTGAGGAGATTCAACCTGCCCAATGAAAACAGAAAATTAGCAGTATATTGGCACCACGGATGGAGCCAGTAGACTCTACACAATCTCTTTAAGTTCCTGATCCATCTCTGGCTTTATTCTTACAGGCTTTGATTATAACATTACCTATAAAAAAAACGACGGTTCAGCATACCTAAAAGATGTATTCTCATGACTTTTTAAGTCCATCTTTTCTTTAGGTGCCACCACGAGGTTGTCCTTCCTGGTGTGTACGGCCAATAACAAGGCTGTAAGCTCATTGTGAATGAATAATCTAAAAACATGTATAGTTCTTGATGAGAAGTACAAAAGTTAAGAGTTGAACTGGGACACTTCTTAGACTGTGTGGGATATAATGTGGATTTGTTAATGCAGATTCCCTAAAAGTTGAGACACTGTGTAAAATGTAAATAAATCCAGAATGCAATGATTTGCAAGTCGCATTAACCTAATTTAAAATGTATTTTTAAATTTTATATATAGTGTATATTATACGCATATTCAAAAAGCTGCTTCCCTGATGGTATGGGGCTGGGGGTGTTAGTGTATTTACTCTTAAATTTTTCATTTTAATGTGAACTCACTTGGTCACTGTGGAGATCTTTATTCCAAACACACCCATGGGTTTCTCTGAGGGCATCCTCTTCAGGCTGAACTCTCTGCTCGTGAACTTTATGGATAGTTTCACTTCAACCTGTCAGGTGAGAAAAAAACAAGCAAACAAAACATCAAAGTCTTTAAAACTATTTTTTTTAATGGGAAGCCATCAAGCAGGTCAGAAAGCGGTAAGAATATTTCATGACTTAGAAGAAATACAGCTGTGTGTGAAAAATATGTAGATTTAACCAAAAATATAAAGTCACCAGAAGCTTAAGCTGATGCTGAATGAAAATCTTTTTACAGTGAAGAAAATTTCAAGGATTCAAGGATTCAAGGAGACTTTATTGTCATTCGCATCACATGTGGTACATGAGGTGGAACGAAATTGTGGACCACGATCAGTTTGATCAGCACAGAATTAGTTTGTCCCACTCACCCCATTCATGGGAATAACTGTTCTCTGCCAGTCTTTGCCTTGAAGAGTCTGGGGGTCCAGCTGAGAAAAACAGCATAAACATTAAATAATTATTAACCATTTTTAATTATTAGGATTTTAATACACCGGCTTAACTGATTACACGTTTCATGACATTCACACTGTGTTGTCAGTCATTGTTAGTGGGCTGTTTCTGACGTTTTAAGGCAGGTCATAGGTTTATAAAGAACATCTAGGCCAAAGAAAACTGAAAATGAATTTAAAGACATGTGGAATACTGTTAAAGAGGTGAGTTCATTAAGTAAATACAGACAAACTTAGAAGAACAAATGTGGAAAAACGAGCAAATGCAGCATGCCGGCACCAGAAGCAGCAAAACTCTGACTCCATTTGTAAATTGCAGTAATATTTATTGAATAGTGTAACGTTTGCATGTTTGCTGTATTTATCACTTAATTCAATGCCTTCTGAAATCTTGTGTTTCCAGACAAAAGCTGTAATTAAAACATGCAGACGACTGGAGCCACAAACAAATAAGACAAAACAGATTCTGCTGGGGAATAATAGAAAACTAAATCAGTTTGTCTAATTGGAAAACATAATTGAACAGAAAACTGCCAAGTCCTGGACATCGTGTTTGGGCATTAAGTCCACTGACTGGTGAAACAAACAGACTGGACAGAAAATGTGAGACTAATCAGAGAAAAGTGGCAGCTTCTTCACTCAGATTAATACTAATTAAAAAAAAAAACCCTGCTGAGCAACTTTTCCACCCAATTTAGCAGCTTGTTTTGCGATGACATCATCTGTCAGAAAGGGATCAGGTCTCAGGTTTACAGAGAGAACCACTAGGTGGCACATGTGTCTGCAGGTTTAGCAGACAACAAGGACGCAGACTTGCCTCCTGCAGTTTAACTAAACCAAACAGGACCCAGGTAAAAATCACACGTGAGCCAAGCTGAGGGGAAGAAATAAGGAGCAAAAGAAGAAAATCCTCTTTTCTTTTAAATGGTTTTTCTCTTGATCCACAGAGCCAACTTCAGGCTGGTGTTGTCTTGGTAACCTAATCACAGACACTTTAAATTTGTCGTCAGCATCGGATCAGTCCGCCTCACAGACTCCTGCATCACATCGAGGATTCTGAGCGATTTTTGTGGACACCGAACAGCGCCGATGTCATTTCCACTTGTGCACGATTGTGTCAAGTGCTTTAAATAGTTAAACAGTTAAACAGTTAATGACAGCCTCCATCAAAAATAATCCAATTCAAGTGGAAATTGTTGCTGATGTGATCTCGTTTTGTTGGTTTTAAAAACACCCACTGATCTGTTTTTTCCCGTTCAGCTAATTTGTCTGCTACAAATTCCCACGATAAGCTATATCACACGATTCCTGTAGAATTAGCAGAGGTGGTGACATAACTTCTTATCCGTACACAGTCACAGTTACGGATGTCAGTGCGGGGGGTGATGTCATATCATACCGGGATCTGTCCTTTCCCGATGATGCGGTCTGTGCTGTCTCCGTCTTCTTTGTTCTGCTTGGTCTTGTTGTAACACTTCTCGTAGCAGAGCAACCTCAGGGTCTGAGAGCCCTCCAGCTCGATCTCAAACTCCTGCAGGGAAGGACAAGACAAAAATTAAAGATGTGAGATTGTTTTGTATCAAATGGATGAAAATAAATAAGCCCAAAGATTGATCAGAACTAAAAAAAAAAACAAAAAACCCCATCCCATTGCAGTTCAGAGCCCAGCAACATTCCCTGCTGTGTTATGTAAGGAAGCACTCTGCATACAGTTTGCAGATTGTTAGGAGATGCACACCACTTCGGTTCATTTAGCTTTTAGACAGATGTGAGTCACTGAAAGCTGCAGCTCCTCATTAGTTTCTATTATTTCCACTTTGCCAAGCAGAATTCCCAAAGAAGACTTTGTTTAAATTAGAAAAACCAGCAGTCCTTGAAGGAATGCATATCATCCGCCAGCTTTTATGCCAGAATGCTAAACCGAAATCTTGTGCAATCAGTTAGCTCTCAGAATGTTTATTGAACATTAGTGTCAGCTACTACCCGGCCAAGTTTTAGATCCATATCTGTAAACCTGATAGAGTTATAGCTGTTTCAGATGACATAAGCACTCTACCACACAGTTGCATGTGTGCCGTTACTTCCAGGAGCTGCTGATGCTCTGTTTGTGGGTTTCATTAGACAGAAATAGACAGCTAACTGATTTAAAGAGCAGATGTCAGACACATGACAGGCACCATAAATTGTCCAAGGAGGAAAATATGTTTAAGTAGCGTAAATATGCTGAGCTAAAGGAAGGTACATGTTGTTTGTTTAGGTTTCCTATCCTCAATAAAGCAGACCTGTAGAAAAATGTGAGCTGGGGCTTTTTACCTCGTTCCATTTGGGTTCGGTGGTGTATCGATACACTCTCGTCTTAGCTTTATTTGAAAAGAGGCCAAAAGAGTCCACCTCCAATGTGCAATAGAGATCTAACAGAGAGGGGGAAAAACAGATCTAATCAAATCCAAATGTTAAAACATTAAGGAGCCGAACATTTAGCCAACAATAATGATAATAGTCGGTGTTCTTTTGGATGATTCCATTACAGTTTTGCTTTCAAAATAGCATATTTTCCCGTGATTTTCTGCATAAAAACGGAAGCTGAGTGACTCACTTAAGCTCTGTTTGAGGCCGGAGGCAGAGTGGACAATTACATTCAGGGACCCGTAGAGACCAGAGGATTCATCCTCTGGAAAAACAGTCAACGTGCAAAAAAACAAAACAGGGAAAGAGGAAAAAAAAGCAGTGAGGACAAACAAGAAAAACACACAGACCACTGTCTTTGAGCTGCAATGTACTGCAGACAATGTGTGATTTAAACTTATGATTTTAAGAGGGCTTTTAAGAACAAAATAAAGCAGCTTACCTTCTTTATTGACACTAAATGGAATGTGGTGAACGGTTTGAAGTTTGAGACAAGAGCTGGTTAACATCTGCAGCTCCATGGAAGTCAGGGAGGGTGTTTTAATACCTGGAGGTAGACAATAAGTTTAGACTGTGAGTGACAATGCATATCAAAGACAGTGTTTACTACAGAAACAAGAGTTTTCTTTGGGGTTTGATGAAAAATATCAGCAAGAAATAGCTGTGTCTAATGTACACATGCCCAAGTTTTATCAAAGTGTATCTATTGCATATAGTGCTCTTGGGAAAAATAAGGTTCTTTTTGTTTTTCATAATTATAATTAGATCAGACAGGATGTCTTTGGGGCACTAACATTTCTTCTGCTGCTCCTTGATGATCTCCTTCCACTCTGCACGTTCGTAGTCAGATGAAATCAGGAAGCTGTAGCTCTGAAACGCATACGGACAAAGAGCGTTTAATAAAAACACATTGAAATAAATTAAACTAGCATTCCTTAAAGGGATGCTTATGGCCCACTGCTGGAGTATATGTTGGGGTTGACTCTCATTTACTACAACATCAAATTTTAGCTCAATATCTGTAAAACTGTTTAATTTAAAGTCATTTTTGTGTTTGCTCAAGCTGGTCAGCTGTGGCAGCCATCTTGAATCAGATCGACTCCAAAAGTCAGTCAGTTAGAGACGTGCGTCCAGTGGTTACTGCCTGAGAGTTTCGTTAAAATCAGAAGGAACAGCAGATGGTGGTCACCTTGCCGTTCCTGTTGTAGAGCCTGAGGGGCATGCTCGGAGACGTCAGCAGCAGCAAAGACTCCTGCTCGTATAGTTTCTTCCGGAGGCGGTCGATGACTTTTAAACCCTTGTTGGCTCTCTGAAATCACAGAATTGAAAATACCTGTTAGGGAATCAATCGTATTATGAGACGATTAGCAAATTCTAAACCTAGTTGTGCAAACAACTTCTGAGTATCTGCAAATTTGTGCCCGTCTGCTTTACCTTCTCCCTCTGAATTTCGCTGCGGAGGTGGGAGATTTTGACCTTGATGCCGTCCAGCTCTTCGTCCGGGACTTGGGGCACCGTGAGAGGCTCCGTCTCCTCAGGGCCCTGGAAGGTCAGCTCAGTCAGGGGGATGTACCACTTGCAGTCGTACTGTTGGTTTTTACTACAACGGCATTAAGAAGAGAGAATCAGAGAAGGAAGTCAGTAAAAATGAACACAAAGTCGACTTGAAGCAGGAGGCAGATCAATAAAACAGAATCAATGACACAGATTAGTTAATCAGAAGAAGTTTTATCCGTTTTTTCTGCAATTTTTAAATCTTAGGTTATTAAGGAACCATCAAAAATGAGCATTAAAGCACATTTGTTACAATAAAACATGGTTATATTTAAAGACAAATAAAGTTGTAGTAGATGAGAATCATCCCCAGTATATATTCTGAGCACTAACGCATGTTGTGAGATTGCACAATATTGCATGAGATCACAAAAAACAACATTTATTGACCAAAAGGAATACAACGTTGTCTTTTTTAGTCTTAGTTCAAAACTCTGGAATGAAAGGCTGCTGGTGACATGCATTACTTCAAGGAATGCTAGGCCATCTTTTACTATTTTCTTTTTATGTCAAAAAGTGGTGCCCTGCTAATGTTCCTACTCTGTTTTGTGTTTGCAGCTGGTGGATGGTCTGTTTCACTTGTAGTGAGAACATCTTTGACCACATGGATTCACAGCAGCAACGTTCCAATTAACACAATTAAGAAGAAACATAGAAGACATAACTTTGAAATAAGTCACTTGTCCAAGCACAATTAGATCTCTACAATCTAAATATTAAATAGCTGTTAGAGTCTGAATGTTTTATACGAGCAGATCAAAATCATGTAATCTATTCAGTCATTTATCAGGTTCAGATCAAATGTTGTGAAACCATCAGGGGTCTTTAAAGTCAGTTGTATATTATAGCTTTACAGATAGAATAAAGTGCAGAGTATTTCATTTTATTTTCTCAACTGTAAGATCTGCTGCTGAATGAGGTGTCAGCATTTTGATGTATTTCACTACCTTGTTGGAGTGACTTTAATTTGTCAGGATTCAATAATTAGAAAGATGATGTTGTTTATTCTTTTACCCTCCGATTTGTTTCTTCAGCTTGGCGCAGAGCAGCAGGTCCGTGAAGAGGAAGACGTGTCGCAGCTTCCTGGCTCCCTCCACCAGCTCCACCATGAAGCTGTCCTTCAGCAGTTGGCGGTTCTACGGCACCGAGAGACGACAGCAAGTGGGTCAGCTGCACGAGCAGAACTTCTATTGTGTTAGCACGGCATTTTTATTAGAATATCCTGCGTGCGGGGGGGTCACAGTCAGTTTACAGAGTCTTTGTGCTGAAGCACGATCCAAAACCAATTTTGAAAACCAGAGAGGGATTTGCATAAAACTCATTTTAATAATCCAGTTTCAGTCTGCGCATTCTCGATGCGACACAATCATCACTTTTCCAGCCACAGAGGTTTGCTGAGAAAAAGGATGAGAGATATTTGGAGCACTGGAGTTATCACTGATGTCAGACTACATAATGAGATGTGTACTGCCATTTACCAAAAGGGGGCAGTAATGTCCTTTTCTACAGACAGAAATGGGACCTAAAACACTGGAAATGTGGCAGGCAAATATCAAACCACAGCTCAGTAAATGTCTCAATTTTACATGCTCTTAACCTCAGTTTTACTTGTGGTGTGAAAAATAAATTTCTTGAATAAGTCTAAAAGGTTCAATGTTGCTTTTAATGTAAGAGAAACCTCCAATAAACGATTTAATAGACAATGAAATCTTTGAATTAATACAAAACAGTGACAAGAAATGGCAGCTAATATTCAAATTAGTGGATTTTTGCCCTCAAACACTTAAAAAAAGAAAAAAAAGGTTTTCCTTTTTTTAATAAATATAAGAACTTTGAATGTTTGTTTTAACAGAACAAACTGAACTATTTGTTTTTCTTCACAGAAAATCCTGTGTGACACGTTCCCACTCACAAACCTACAGCACTCAACCCCCCTCCCTGCAGCGAAGCCATGGAGCATGACATCATGCTTGTTCAGAACCAACCACATCCTTGTCATCGTGTTTTGTGACCTCCCCCTCTTGTCTCCCTTCTTCTCCTTCTTCTCCTCCTCCCGCCTTCATCATGAATGCACGGTATCTGTCAGCGCCGGAGAACGCCGGAGCGGAGCTGAGGCTAATGAAGGAGAAAGTTTCTGCGTTCCCAAAGCCCGGCTGGGCATCTGATGCCAAGGAGAGGGTTCACTCTGTGTTACGCAGAGTTAAAATGAATGATAAGGAGGGTGGAGGAAGCGGAGAGGATAGATCCGAACAGAACAGATGTCACACTGCTCTTACTGTTCAGAGACACCAAAGCATGTGACAAACAGCTCTGTGATGAGTTGTTGAGGCGTCTTCAGTGCACTCGTTGAGACCCTACGGTTAGATCCAATCATGGCAGCTAAAATATAGATTTACTACGACACAATTCTCTCTACTGGGTGCTGCTTATTATCGTCTGCCGCCAACAGCTGAAGGCAGACGATAATAACTTTGCTCACATCTGTGTAAGTGTTCGGATGACTTTTAATGAAACTATCAAAAATCACTCACTGCATGGACATCTACAACCTTTTGAGTCAACCTGATTCCACAGCTAACCAACCTTAAACACAACAATGGCAACAATTCTGCCACTATTATAAACATTGAGTAAGAAAAACTGGCTTGGTGGGAGCTGAGAGTCATCCCTATCACATACACTGAGCTCAAATCATGCAAGATGTTTCCTTGATGTTTATATAAGACAGGTGTCATGCATCCCTTTAAGGGGTTTCTTTATAAATCTGATTCTAAGAAGTAGCCTAAAAATGTGAGGATGATTTTGCATCACAAATAATGCGCTCTACATGCATTATCAGGATGGTGAAAAGAGGGAAAAGAGTGTCAATTAACAAAAATCTTTACAGATTATCATGACTCAGCTGCTAATTCTTATAGTGGACTAAATTACTGATAAAATTACTGAACAGGAAGTACAGCTGCAGTCTACTATTCGTTAAGCACCACTGAACAAAGTTAGTTTTAATCAGAAAACTGCACTCAGTTGCAGGTTGCAGCTGCCTCGCTTAGCTACCAAAAAAGAAGTTAATAATGTTAAGACAGCAGCTGTAACATCGCATCAGACTTACAGATTATCTAACAGCCAAGAGGAGAAATGTAGCTTTTCTCCATTTCTCACTGCAGCTGACCAACACATCCAGAGAGCCCCAGAAAACGGATTAAATATTGACCAGCTCCTGGAGAAGCCTCACTGAGAGCGTGAGAGCGTGTAATGGCATGAGTTTATTTTTAGAACATGTGCTTTAAAGAGGGCACCTCTCTGTACTTGTGTGTGTTTTTCTTTAAAATCCGGGGACAGGACCAGGGGAAAAAAAAAAAGAACAATTGTGTAAATGAGTGTGTGCTTTTCTAGTAGCAACACTCACATCAGTGACGTTTCGTCCTCGAAGGCAAACAAAGCAGAGCGGGGACATGAGCGCCACCATTTGCATTTTAATTAAGCGCTTTTTGTTCGTCGCCTCCACTCGTGGCGCTGGGCCAGGGAACTCTGTGTGGGGGGGCACCTGTACCGCTCGACTCCTGCGTGCCTCCACTGATCCCGCTGAGAGTTGCACACCGGGGTGGAAGCACGATTGGTAACAACAACACCTCGGTGCTCCCGCAGTTATGCAGATTTCGGCCCGGATCATGAATAAGCTCTGCGGGTTCTGAACTCGAGGTGTTGGGCTGTTTTTTTGCCTCCTCTTGTGAGAAGTATCTGACTGCAGGCACCACTCTGAGGCACGCCAGGCTCAGGCTTCGTCAGGCTGATGCATGCGCAGAAATATTAGTGCATACGGTTCAATTCACGCATGTGCAGAACAAAAAAAAAGTAACATAAATCTGTCACTTACACACTAAAATGCTCAATTCTACAACAATGTTTGGAGCTCTTTTCAAATCCAATTACTCAAAACTGAAATAAGTAAGCAAAAAATACACTTTAAGTGACAGTTTAGACCTGAAGTGGAGTTCTGTGGAAATTTTATAAACAATAAATATCTTACCTGCTATAATTAGCTCTTTGAATGGGGAAATAGAGTTTAATTCTTACCAGATTTACAAGCTAATGGCTAATCTGAGAGAGGCCAAGCCAAAGTGGATTAAAATCGCTCTAATTTCTAACATTTCCAAGTGGTTCGTGAGAATACTATTTACAAACCTTAACACTGGTGTCAATCTTGCACTGCATCGTTACTCCAGCAGAAATGTCAGTATATTCCTGCTGGAAGTGTCCCAGGCTGCAACAGAAGTGCCGCAGCTAGCTGCTACTACTGCTAAATGTGCTCGTAAATGATCATAAAATTCTGTGGAAATGATTGTGAAATTGATAGCAATGTAATGGCTTTTAGCGTTCACACAAACTGCTGTGAAATTTTCAGGATAATTGTTGATTTAAGACAGCAGCAATCCACTTTGGTCTTACTCGGGCTAGAATTGCACTCGATTTCTCCAAACCACGCTCATTCGAACAGCTACCTTCAACAAGTGAGATATTAACTGTTCATCGCTTTTCCACAGAACCCTACTTCAAAATACCTGAACTATCTTTGTTAAAAATCTTTGAGAGAAACTGCTTTCTTTTAGGCATTCTCTTTTTTGGATGCACAACATTAGCTTCTAATTGTGAAATACAGACAATATACACATATATAAATATTAAGGCCAACTGTTTACTCTGTCTTTCGTAAGGCACAATATAATGAGCCCCATTGATTTCCAAGAGCTCCTTTCATGTAACCATGATAAATATTTGATGATTAGTGTGAAGGCCTCTGCCGACTGAGATGGAAACTGAGGCCTGCGGGGATAATAAAGGAACTGTGTGTGTGTGTGTGTGTGTGTGTTTCAAAAACATATGGACCAGAGAGCAGGAAAGTGTGTGTGCGTGTGTCTATAGTGTGCAGTAATGACTCCCTGTGAGCAGGAGGAGGAGCCTGTTCTACTCACCTCCTCCCACCCACCATTAATAAATAATTAACTAGAAATCTGCCAGTCAGAGTGAACTGGTGGCATATTACAAGGCCCTGGGCATGGTGGTGTCACATCAGTCAAGAGGCATCCATTCATGTGCATCAAGTCATCTCCAGGGATGGGAGAAATATTGGTTGTGGGGAGGGAGGGGGGGTATTTTGGGTTAGTTCAAGGGGGGGATGGAGGGATGTGTAGAGGAAACAGAATCACTCTCATGGAGGCATCGCTGGTATGACCATATAAGGACACAGGCTGCGCTTTAGGCTGCAGATTAGTGGCTCCTTTACACTCGCCTGGCGGTGACTCCAGAGTCATTTGGAGGGTGGGTCTGTGACACTGTCGACCCGAACACCAACAGGTACGAGTTAAAATGATGCAAGGTGAAAAAGGATATTCCAGAAAAAAAAAGCTGAGACAAAATTCATTCACTACATCCATTTATCGATCGACGCCAAAAGTGAATGTGGGGCGGCAGTGTTTTTGCCCATGTCTGTATGTGCTTGTTTCGCTGTACTGTTAGTAAAATGTTTCGTGAATCACTGAATATTAATGAAACTTTTAGAAAGTAATTATTGGGTTAACGTCTACAACTGATTAACTGATGGAGTCTACTCAATTCAGCAACACCTGCAAAGTGATCCTAAACACAAAAAATGTCTATAACAGGGAATTTCACAGATACTGAGCTAAAGTTCGGCGTCGTAGTAGCTGAGACTGATCACCTACTTATCCTCCGAACGGATCACTTGAGATATACAAGTGCTGGTCATAAAATTAATATATCATGAAAAAGTAGATTGATTTCAGTAATTCCATTTAAAAAGTGAAACTTGTATATTATATTCATACATTACATACAAACTCATATATTTCAAATGTTTATTTTGTTTAATTTTGATGATTACAAATGACAACAAATTAAAATCTCAAATTCATCATATCAGAAAATTAGAATCTTGTGAAAAGGTTCAAAATTGATGGCACCTGGTACCACACTCTAATCAGCTAATTAACTCAAACCACCTGCAAAGGCCTTTAAATGGTCTTTCAGTCTAGTTCTATAGGCTAC
>NC_051443.1:19391574-19410428 GCF_001649575.2 Kryptolebias marmoratus
AAAATTAAACGAAATAAACATTTGAAATATATGAGTTTGTATGTAATGTATGAATATAATATACAAGTTTCACTTTTTAAATGGAATTACTGAAATCAATCTACTTTTTCATGATATTCTAATTTTATGACCAGCACCTGTATGTTTAAAACCCTGACCTCAAACTTGGCGTAGTATTAGTTTACAATTGTTCAGAACTTATTGATGTGTTGTTCTCTAGAATGAAAAGCACAGAAAATGATGGTGTGGAGGTGAAGTTGAGGTCACGTCAAGGCTAATTTACACCTTTGTGGAGCTGCCATTTATGCTGAACAATCATGTTTTGAGACAATAGAGGCTTTAATAGCCACACAGTTTATGTATTTCAACAGTATGACTGCAGTAAAACAGTCTGAGTAATAAAGTGTCCTGTCAGGAGTCCAGAATGGTCATCTAACAAAAACATTTAATGGATGATAGGCTTCTGCTAAATCAATGAACTGTAACCTCCTATCAACTGCTGTGGAGGAGCATTGCAACAGTGTGTCCCACAGAGAGGAGCTTTTTTTAAGTGATGAACTCTCACCTCTCCTTTTTTGACACCCGTGGACTGGCGCCTTGATGTCTCCTCGTTGATGCTGGACAGAAAGTTCTGAGAGATCCGCAAGGCGTCCTGCAGGAGCGGGTAGTCCGGGTGGCTGGTGGGTGTGTGCTTGAGCAAATCCTGAATGAACGAAGAAGCAGCTCAGTTGAAAAATATTTATACATTACATTTTTAGGCTTACAATGAGTCCATCCTTCTTCTGAAAACTTGGGTCTAAAATGAAAATCTGTGTCAACAAAATGCACAACACGTTTTGGCATTTGGTTTAAACTTCTTTGCTTTTATAAATGCAATCAGACGGGACTCCTGACAGTAAATGATAAAACTTCTGGTTGTGTTTTGATCTCTGCCATCATGCCTCATCATGCCTTCTTGGAGTCATCTAGCATCAGTTTCTGATACACAACAGATCACAGTTGTTACATTTAGAAACACATTTTCCAGCCCTCCTACTTACATGTAACACCAACGTGCTGCGGGTCACGCGGTCCACTGGTTTATACAGCAAAGCTGTACACAGAACAGGACAGAATCCAGACTGACTATATATATATACTAATTTATGTTATAATTTAAAGAAACTAAGTAAAATATGGGATGACTGACCCTCTAGAGAGTTCTTGGCTGTCTCCTTACAGTCCTTTGGGCTCCTCACCTTCAGGTTCTGTTTGGATGGGAAAAAAAACAGACCAGTTTATAAAAAGACCTCCAAAAACCATCCCAGTAAGCAACATAAAATCGTGGCGAGGTCTGTATGTTTGCTCAGGCATTGAGGTCATTGACTTCCAGATTAATTATGCCATCCTCAGCAGCTTCCCCCCTCCCACCATCATCCTCAGATGGCTCCGAGTCATGCATCATTACTTAGACCATTAACAACCAGCCATGATGAATTCCCTCTTCGACATGTAGATACCCGCTTCAGCGCTGACTGGCAGGGCTCATAAAACCTAGACGAAGACGGATCTATCAGAAGGAACCACTAATTTTAAAAAAAAGAGAGAAAAAAGAACAATTCAACAGTTCCTGAGCCAAGTCCGCAGACTGGCTGGAGTTCACAGAGTTTTATGTTCATCCCACTTTACAAAATAATAAGTAAACAAGTTTATTTTTTAATCTTTGTAATGTGAATACAAAACCAAAAAAGCCTTTTTAACAGGCTGTGGATAAATTTTAAATAACGGCTTGTTCGATTGTGGTTTAAAGCCACGAGATGGTGAGCAAGTACACAGCAGGCAGGCGGGTGGAAATCCAAAAACTAAAAAAAAAAAGTCTAACAAACACCAGGCTGATTCATAATGAACAGGTGAGGGAGTAATCATGTGAAACAAATTCCATGAAAACACAAAAATATGCCAAGATAAACATGTTGGAAAGTAGCTGGCTGTGAGAAAAAAGGCAAATTTTCAATCGCTGTCGAAATGAATTCTTAGTGTTTGTGACCAGGAGGTGTTTCGAGCAGCTCAGACTTGAAAATCACAGCTTATTTTTGAGTGCATGGCTCACAAAGCTGCACTCAAGGTCACGGACATTATCTTATTGCCCATCTCCACCCACATCAAAGCCTCCTCGACTATTTGATGAAAATTTGTGACAGAAAAGTTCCGAACATGTTCAAATTTCAAGTGACAAGGATATGAGCCTCTGTGACTCACGCAAACTACTGTGAGAATGTTTTGAGACACTTTAGAGACTTGTTCAGGAATGCTGTTCATCAACTAACCATTACAGTCACAGTGCAGTGAGATGCTACCTTTATTGAGAAAAAAGCTACAGAATGCACCTTTAGAAACAATTCTCTGTGCATTAAAGCCATATACAGACAATCTATACTGTAAGCACAAAATAACACATGCTAATACGCTCCTGGCTTTATTTGTAAAGAATAATTTAGTAGAGCATTAAATTTTAAAAGCGTGGACATTTTAAAAGCTGGACAGATGGTAAATTGGGGGGGAGGTGTTTTAAAAGTATAACACATCAGGGACAAAAAGGATTAAGGCGTGTTGAGAGGTGTTGGGAAGTTTTCTGACTCTCCAACATCTGAAATGCTACATAGATGGTAAATTTTAATTTTTTTCTTGTATTGGATGACAATATCAGAGCTCAAATGTCACACCTGGGATGGAATGAAGCATTTGCTCGCTTTTCTTTAATTTAGAAAAAGTCGTTAAAGACACAAAACATTTGCTCATAACGGGGAGTCGACGTCAGACTCTTCCCTCTCAGGCTTACCTCGGAGATTTCAGCAAACTGCGCGTTGGCCTGGCAGCACTTCTCCGCCGTCTCCACAGCCAGCTCGTAGTTGTCCAGGAACGCCCGATAAACTCCAAGCTGGCTAGCCTGATGGAGAGCGGGGACACAAGACGCAGAGGAAAACGGACACCGTGTTTTAAAATGTTTGCCAAAGAAAAAGAGGTGTCTTTACTGAACCTGCAGCAAGTTCCCTTCAACCTTGAAGAAGCCAAAACGCAAAAGTGAGATGCACAATTCTTGTCATTTTAAATGTGAGAACGTGAGATTTAGTCCAGTCAGCAAAGTCTGAGAAACTGACCCGAAAAACAAAACACAAACATCGAACAAAACGAGCAGGAATGGAGAGAGACGGATCAAAACAACAGCATTTAACTACGGTGATCCTTGCCGCTCGTCGTCATAGCAACTACCAGGACCCCGCACTGTGCTGGGTCGAGTAATTAATGACTGGTGTAACCGAGGCTATGATAGCACATTTAGGAAGCTGGATGACGGAATTACATTCCAGCAAACGCTGCCTGTCAGCCCCGGGATTCATCTCAGTGGAGAACAAAAGGACAATCAATTCTGCTGAACAAAAGCCGAGTGAGGAGCAGAGACAGGCTATGTGGGGGTTGTCAAAAGACACACACACACACACGTACACACACACTCACCTCTAAAGTGAATATCATGTACGTAAGCATCTTTCACCTGAGTGTGCTGAACACGAGTTAAATTTAAAATGCTGCACGTTGTTGTATTTATTCAGACTTTTCAAATCTATTGGCCGCATTCTTTAAAGGGATACTTCAGAGTTCAAGTGGGCTTCTATGAAAAAGTCACGAGCAATTAATATCCTACCTGTTGTAGATAGCTATTTAAACAACCTCAGTTTGGAAAAAAAAAGGTTAATTTTGACAAGATAGACAAGCTGACATCAGTGTAAAGGTTTATAAGATGGTATTTTCATAATCCACTATGACATTTATTTAAATTTCAGTTGTTTTAAAATGGCAGCAATCCACTTTGGACTTGGTTTGTGTTTGAAATGTTTACTTACTCACTATATTGCGGTCACTATATAGCAGACAGACCGGTGTTTCTGCATTCTGAACACTACTTGAATGCAGCTTATGTCACAATTATGTGTATTCACAGTCAGGTGTGGCGTAAAGAAACACCAGGAAGACACAATGAAATACACACCTGTATCTAAATGATGGGCAACATAGCTTCACTGCTTTTGGCTGAGGAAATATAATTAGCATCATCTGTCTTCGCAACACTGGCAAAAATGTATTTACACGTTTTTGTTCCACTGTATGTTTTTCCACAAGAACTACACAAGAATCTTCAATGTCACCTGCAGAATATTTCTGCGCAGAACTCATTTTAACGTTGTAGTACGTGCGTGCATATTCAAAACGAGCCACAGAATATTGCATCCTTTGAAATGTGGCTTGTTTTACACTGAATTATTAATACATGAACCTGAATGTTTTAAATATGAAAATCAGTACTCATTTTCTCATCACACACACACGATGATGAAAAGTACACAGTTTAATTACGCTCTCGAGCTTTGACAAACATCTGACGCCGCAAGTGCAGCACCTCAAAGCTGAAACAGGAGGTCAGTCTGCAGAAATGGACATAGTGATCAAACTAATGATAAAAAGAGCCATACTGGGAGGAAAAGAAGCAGTAGGTGTAAAAAACTTTGCCTCTTATAATCTGTGCATTAGTTTAGATCTTTTTTTTTTTTATTACAAGAACAGCATTAACTCTAAATTTGTTTAAAATATAACTAAATTATTTGTCTCTGTTGTCTTTGCTTTAGTAAGCTTTCTAAATGCACTGCATTCTCTGCAACACAGTTCCAGTACAAAAGGCTTGTGAATATTGCCCCCCTAGCTGGTCTGAAAATCTTGCTTCCGAGACAAAAAAGAAGGGCTCTGCTTTACTCCGGGTAAATAAAGCTGAAACACAGCTTAACTTCATCTGTTGTGGTCTCCTTACTCTTAATTTGTGCCCAAAGCTGCCTGTCAGAGAGAGAACAGACCTCGCTTTTTCCTCTTTTAAACATCTTGCAGACTAATTTGCCAAATCCGTAAGACCGTGCAGAGAAAATACTAAAGTGGATAGAAACAGGCTTCTCTGAACGCTCAGGGCAAAAAATGTTTTTCAACAGCAACAGCCAGTGGAAAACCTCCCAAACTTTGCTGAACAGTGGTGTGACTTTAACGGCTGCTCAGCGGCATGAATGGATTATGGGCTGTGTGTGGCAAAACCAAACACTGTAAATATCTTCAACTGGTTGGTTTTTTTTTTCAAACGTGGCAATTGTTAGAAAATCTCAAGCAGCAGAACTGTCCCAAATTGATGTTGTGCAGATGCCTTCGCACAGCACTGAGAAGCAAAAACTGGAAAGGTGAGAAGGAAAGCAGTTTTTGTACTTTTCGCAATCCTGTGTTCTGCCCTGAGCCGTACAACCTGCACCACGTTCAGAGCGTGACAGTTTGACTGCAGAGGTAACAGGGAGCCCAAATGTCTCCGAGCCGCATTCATATAAAGCCCCATTTATCGACAGAAAAGCTTGCCCAAATGCTGCCGTAGTGTCACAGCAGAAAATGGCTTTGAGTGATGAAAAAGCGCTTAGGTTTTTTTGGTTTCTCAGCTCAGGGGTCTGCCCTGTTCAGGGGGTCTCTGTGTAAGACACGGTGGAAAACAACGTTAGAAAAACTATGGTAATAATGGCAGAAATTAGAGGTGGTTTCGCTACTACAGCTAAATGCGTCAGGATTCTAGCATCTCTGGGGTTTTAATCTCCATCGGCCAAAAGGCGAGTGGAGATGATGTTGTCGCCCATGTCGGCATCTGTTCAGCTGCCTGCAGTGTCACAAGCTTACAAGCCAGTGTTATGTTAATGAAACTAATTAAAAATTATCATTGGGTATACATTTCAACTAAATACCTTTGGATTCAAGTTGACTGCCACAGCTAATCGGCCCAAAAATAGCTGTAACTCGATCATTTTTACAGATATCAAGCTACAATTTGGTGTGGTAGTAGCTGAGAGTCATCCTTAATAAATTCTCTGACTGCTAATAGATCACACAGAATCTTTGTTTAAAACTTTGACATGCAAGGCAGTGGGTGATATGATTTATTTAGTACTGGAACTGGTGGAAAGCCGTAAGTGATGCTATATTAGCTTGGTAACGTGTTAGCAAGCCGTTAACAATAAAATTTCATAATTTTGCTGAAGTGATTTAGCACAATAATGGAAAAGTTAGTTATTAAAATGATTACATTTTAACAAAGGTGATTGTGTAATATTAAAAAATAAACTCCAACCATATGTGCAACAGTTGAGAATAGTTGTTTAGTCTGAAACATTGCGCTGAATCACCAGATAAACGCTGAAAGCGTTTTATCAGGTTAATTTATTCCTTTTTTCATTTTGTTTTCGAGTGTCCCATTTTTTGACAAACACATTCAAAGCTGGTTTACCAGATTGCCGCGCATGAAGCTTGTGTTTAGCGGGAGCAGGATCACAACTGTGAATTTGCCCTATTTTCAGCTTTCAAACACTTCTCTCTGACGCTCGCCCGTCGCCGACACTTTGCCTTTTTTCTCTCTTCTTCCCATCTCTCGTTTTCTGTTCTGATGTTTCACAACTCCTAAGCCAGCGCAGAGTCATGGTGAGGCAGCTCTATCCGAGTCGCAGCAGTCTAAATCTGCTCGCCTTGTCGACAGCCGTCCCTACCCCCACTGACTCTCGTATGCATCACCTCCTCTACTCCCATTTAATCTCTCGCCTCAAAAAGAAAAGAAACGGCTGTCAGGTATCGTTTTCCCCCTTTTTTATCCTCTTTTTGTTGTAGGCTCAGCATCTGCTCCTTCTGACTTCTATTAACTACTGTCTGGGTAGGAATGAGACGGTATTTCGAGTGTGAGCAAATGTGTGAAAGCAAAAGTGGAAAAGAAAAAAAAAGTGTTTGTATATTGAAGGGATAATCTGGTCATTTTTGAAGTGATGTTATTATCAGCCAAAGACATCAGTCTTAGAGCACAGAGTTTGGAGAAAGAGGCAATTTTTCAGGGTTTTGAAACAACCGGTTTTCAAAAACGACATACGGCTGTGAAAGAATGTGACATTAACTAATATTAAACCTCTACACAACTGCATGACACTGTTTCTTTGGTTTGTCGACATTTTCTCAACCGAACAACGTCCGTGTTACTAAGCAAATCTATGTTTGCACACATAACAACACTTCACGACCGACACCAGAGACAGAGTCATATTTGCTTGAAACTGACTGCATGTCAGTTTTCTTAGATGGGAAAACTGTTTTTAAGATTATTGTTACTATTTGATTGAAACTGCTTTTGAATGTGCCTTTTTTGCAGGCAAAAGATACAAATTAAATTCAGATTTCTCATCTGGAGCCCAAAGGGAGCGTCTTGAGATAAATTAATAAGATTGTGTGTATATACGCATGTGTGTGTGTGTAGAAAAAGCGGTTCCTATTTATAGAAGCTTCTTCAAGACACAAAGCACACAGAGCTGTGATGGCCTCAGCTGCCTGAGGCAGAAAGGGGGCATTGTGAAGCATGCCTGCACCTCCCTCTGTGTGTGTGTGTGTGTGTGTGTGTGTGTGTGTGTGCGCGTGTGTGTGCGTGCATGTTGAAGCATAAATGAGTCTACAAGGGGGGAGAGACATGGCGTGTGAGGGAGACAGCAGTGGGAGAGGAGGAGCAGCATTTTGGAGAGAATTAACAAATGATTCATTGTGAGTTAATTGACCCACTGTGAAAATGATTAAACAGAACCAGAGCGCTGTACATTTGGCCCTGACATCCTCTGGATAAAGAAAGAAAAAAAAAACTGCTGCAGGACAGAAAAAGAGCGAGCAGCTGTTTAGGCGGAAACGGGGAGGAAAAAAAGGGCAATCCAGACTCAACTTGTCCAAATTTGAAATGACAAAAAACAAAGAACATCAGTACGAAGAATCAAATTTAATTTTTTATCGGCTCGTCAAATTTAGCTGTCAGTTTCTGCTTCCGAGAGAACTCAAAGCTGAACAAACATTACACTCAGGCTCCGTTGGTCTCTACAGAACAGAAATGTCCACTGCACTGCTGCGAAACTTTCTGGCTGCCCAACGTTGTCACTTTAATTAGGGGTAACGTCAGGCAGTTACACCCAAGGGCTTAGCTGCTGCCATGGGTACACACACACACACACACACACACAGAACAACCTCAAACGCACTAACTCGTTGCTTCCAGCCCTTTCTTTGCCATGAACTTTGAGTGTGCACGTTAAAACAGCCTCACCAGTCTCTGGAAAAGGTCCCCGACTCTCTGGTGGTGGCTCCACTGCTGGACGCGGGGCAAAAGTCCATCGTAGAACTCTTTATGAATCTCGTAGAGCTCAGGCACTTTGAAAAAGATGGTTTCTATCTGGGCCACAGTGAGCACGGGCTGCGATGTCGTAGCGGCCGCCTTCAGAGGTTTCATGGGCTGAGAGGAACAAACAGAGACATGAACGTGACCTAAAAATGCTTTGAAGACTTCTTATATGACATCTAAGCATATACAAAAAGGTTTAAAAACTAAATGACTGAACTATGTCAATAAATAAGGATGAAAATACAAACATAGGAGGTGAATAACCTGATGGCTTCATTATATTGTTGAGATTATTGGGACCCCCCTGTCTCTTAAGGGTCACCACAAATTATTGCAGCATTAAAGGCGGTGGGTGATATGCATTACTTCAAATGATTTTAGGCTTTTAATATTTATTTGTTTTCTCTTTTGGGGGGGAAAAAGGGCTAAACACGAGTTATTCAGTTTTCAGTTGTTTTCTACTTTTCAAAACTGTCTCAAATGATTTAATGCTCCTAATGTTGCTTGGCGAGTTAAAAGACAGCAAGTGAACGAGTTTTATCACTTCCTTGCTAAGAATAGCTGCTTCTTGCCTTGGGAGATGATGTGTGAATCAAAGCAGAAAAGTTGAAGGCCGAGAGATGAAATCACTGAGCTGAAAGGTGGCAACATGATGGCAGGAAGCATGACTCAGCTTCACAATGTCACTGATATTCAGCAAAGGTTACGTTGTGTCTTTAATTAAGGCAAAGAGACGATATTGTGTATTTCTTGTGTAAAAGCGTGTGTGTTCTCACCAGGAGCAGAGCCTCCAGGTGACTGAGATATGTTTCTTCTGTAGCCAGGATCCCAGACAGGACCCACTTCCTCGTCTCCAAACCTTTTTCCAGGTCACATTCAGTCTGTAAAAACACAAACAATAAAAATGTTAGCCCTCTACATTATATCACGCCATGCAGGGTCCAGTTCTGTATGTATTGTGTTTGGTCTAAACAAATTAGAAACAACTTTTAAATTTTTCTTTTTTATAGAAAATCATTAAATACAAGTGAGTTTGTAAAAGCGCTCACTGTGAAACCGTTGCAGGAATGCTCTTTGCAACAAATGAATGTTTAAAACAAAACCCTCCCCGGCTGCTTCCCCATTCCCCTCAGCTGAGTCAAAGCTCACAGACATGAGAGAAAACAGAGAAACAGAGAAATTCCTCAGGCTGTCGTGTTTAACCGCAAACTTTGAACTAACTCAAACAGACAGGGTCTCCCATGGCAGGAAAAAAAAAAAAAAAAGAAAAGGTTGGGGTATAAATATGTACATGTACGAGACCAGACAAAGTTAGGAGGTCGAAGCGTCCGCTCCCTCAGGTAAGGAGGAGGAAAGAGAGAAAAAAACAGAAATAATGAGAAAGGTAGACAAAGAAAACAAAACAAACCAAGTAATTAAGGGAGAAATGTAAATTATCTGACATATCAGAAGACAATCGTCTATTTACGGCACATATTATTATTGACACATATAATCTGTCTCAAAAACCAGATATTCAAGATGTAAAAGGGTCAAACTGAGCACACAATGCAAGAAAAATATTTGCTTAACAAGCACATTTAGGAACTGCTGTCATGTTTCAGCATATTCAGGCTGCTGGCGTCAAGGTGTGAGCCAGATGAGGGACGTCAACATTGTTTTTATTCCTTAAAAACATTAAAGCAACAAGCCTTTTATAAGCTTCACTAAAAACAAACCTCCTTAAACTGCAACAGAACCAATTAAATTGATGTAACTTTGTTAATTAAATGGTGAACATGGATAACAACTGATCATTTCTCCACAGTTTTTGAGCTGACCTGCGTGCGCGACTCCTACTCAGTCATCAATTCAAGTAGGTATAAATGTACACACAGTGATGTACGCCGCTCCGAATGGAAATATTTACATGCGCTTGTGAACAAGAGGAGAGCTTACACTGGATGTCTGTGGGTGTACATGATGGGGTGAACAGGTTTGTAACCTGTTTCCATGGCCACTGCATGAGTGGATGCTGGTGTGGATTTCTGGAAACTGTAAAGACCCAGAAGACTATGAAACCCTCCAGGACATAATTCTTTATTAGCAGAGTTAGAGACAGGACTGATGCCTCCACTACCCAGTGCCTTTAGTGTAGGAAAATACTCAAAGATATCAACCAATTACACATTTATTAATATTAAGCTGCATTTTAGTAGGCTTACAGAGCATTAGCAAAACATGCAGCCGATGGCCAGTATACAACATCAGCTTTTTTTATTTTTGGCCATTATAACACTGTTTTTAATGTAACAATCATTGCTTAATGTAAATAAACAGTTATTTAACAACCCATAGGAGAACTTGTTCACTTAAAAATAAAATACAGATGAGCATTCTTGCTTAAAAAATATAAAATGTGGGCAACAGTAACCTGGTTGTAGCAGCTGCTACTGCATCTTTATTTTCCTGTTTAGTAGTTGAACTATGAACAGGCAAGGCCGAGCGGGAATGTTAAAAAAAGGCCAGTGTTGCTGTAAATTAGTCGGCTGATTAATTAGTCTTTCTGTATTTCTGTTGTTCCTTCGGCTGCTCCCTTCTTCAGGGGTCCCTACAGCGAGTGAACTCGCATGAAAGATTTGGGAATTGTTTTACGCCGGCCGTCCTTCCCGACGCGACCTGATCTGGAACCTGCAGCTTCAGGATTACAAGACCGTGGCGCTGACCACCGAGACCCTGCAGCACCTAGTTTCTAAATGAGTAAAATGACCTGTAAGTAGCAGCCACCATAGGAGCTGGTCCAAAGAACCTAAAATTTTATTTTTTCATTGAAAACAATGGACCATTCTTTTTTTAAAAAGGAGATAATTTATTCATTTTATTCAGTGGTACTAATCGGAATTTGCGTAAAAAAGATGGCGGCTGCATCTAATTGACTTTAGCCAACACAAAAGGGGCTCTGATGATTTATTTAGTCCTGAAAGTTAATGCTGCTGCTGTGTCCCCTCATCACTGGTTTCTTTTTCTTCTTTTGATTCTTACATGTCAAAAGAAGGTTAAAGGATGATTCTGACAGATATGTGTTTCAGCTTCACACTGTTTAGGGTTCTAAGGTGTAAATAACTGCAGAAAAGCCCTGAGCTGTTCACAACTTGCAGACACCAACGTCTGTAGCAGAGAAAAATAATCAAACTGAATGTAAGTTTAAGTGTTTTGGAAGTAAATGCGTGATGCACTTGTGATTTATGATTGCACCTAAATGTGACCGTTTTCATTTTGTGTCCTTGGCCTGGGGCAGGAACAACCAATGAAAAATGAATGGAAACTCTTGCCGAGCAACAATTGTGACGTTACTCTTACAGAAAACCCTCGTAAAGTCAACACCAGGGTCCGGATGAGGAAGGAGGCGAGTCTGAGCATCCAGCTACACGTCTTGTGCGCGAGCAGAGAGGAGACATTAAGTGTTTATTCATCCTTTCAGAGCCCAGACGACTCCCCGAGGAAGTCCCCACATCTTCAGACATCCCATCTTTTATTCATCGCCCTGGAAACTAATGAGCCCATCTCTGGGTGAAGGGGTGTCTGTCTGCATATTTGAACCCACACTTACTCCCACTGAACTCTAACACACCTAGGCAGGAGCGTTTCAATCAGAATTACTTCCTGTGTGTTTCTGGATGAGTAGTTTGCAGGAGAAACACACAGATCCGCACAAAACGATTAACAAGTGAGCTCATGAGGGTGAGATAGAGACTGACTTTAGGAGTTACTCCAATTCAAAATGGTCCCACAGCTAAATGGCATTAGACAACACAAAAAAAATGCCAATAACTCAACCGATTTTACTGATATTTGGCTAAAATTTGGTGTACAGTCGCTGAGAGCTACCCACAAAACATACTCTGAACTAACTGATCGTGCAGGATCTCATAATGTCATAACATTATTCTCCAGGTTTGACAAAAACTGCTATTACTCCATCCCTTTTCTTCACCGGATGATTTTATTTTAAAACTCATGAAAGGTGGTGATAAGCATCCCTTCAAGGTGTACTCTGCCTTTAATTTAAAGTAGATTTCAGTTAGATGTAAACCCAAAAACACAACTGATGTCTGTGTTTTTTTCTTTGTTTTTAATAATCTGCAGGGTGCCAAGCTGTGCAGTGAGATTTGATTTCTGATGCTGATTATTTTTCGTGCTGACAGGGCAGGAAAGGCAGCAACAGCAAGGAGGATTTAGCTGCTTTAACGGGTGGATTCTGACGGCGCAGTAAAGGATGTTTAAAATAGAAATTGTTTTCTCCAGCATCGTAGCTTTAAGTCCGTCCAAATGCCTTTGCTGCATGTCTGTTCGAATGCCAACCACATTTCAGAGCCAAAAAACTCCAACAAACCAAAAGTGAACCCCATCTGTTTCTGATTTACTGTCCAAAAAATGCAGCGATGCAGCAGCAACATCTTCAGAGGTAACCAGATGATTTCTTATCAGGGATGTCCACTCACTTCAACCTGCCCTTGCAAGGAGTCAAATTAGGACAGAAAAAAAGAGTCAGTGTTGAAAATGAAATAATTAAACCCCAGCATCACTGATGGTGACTCATCACAGTGACATCATAAACCCATCAGCTCAGACTGAGCCAACCACGGAGTGTCTGGACTCTGACTCATCAGAGAAAGAGGATGTTTGAGGGCAAATAAAGGACGACGGTAGCTTCCTTCTGATGGTAGGTATAGAAAGGCTGCCTGTCTGTCTGATTGTCTGTGTGGGGACTGAGCTGATGGATCATTTTCAAAAAAAACAGAGCTTCAAAATTACTATACAATTTATAAAAGCAGATCAACTAGACTGTTCTGTTTTAACAAAACGCCAACATTTCAGCTTCTCCAGAGGTGCTCACATCTGCTGATGATCAGTGAATCAAGTGCGTTTGATTAGCAGCACCTGGAACGATACTTAGCCTCTGAATGCCTGATCAAAGCGTACTTAGAGTTTTCATTAGACCTGGGACTTAAAATCTTAGAATTCATGATAATCCTTGAGGAGCGCCAGCTGTTTTAGATAACTGCTTTTCTCTTCAGACAAGGAAGACAGGAAGGAGGGGGAGGAGGAGGAAGGCACTGACGTAGTGACGGGGTGATGGGTAATTCTGCCAAAATAACCCTCTGATAAATGCCATTCTCTTAAAGAGACAGCTCAGAATGTGTTGAAGTGGGGTTCTGTGGAAAGGCTATGAATAGTTATTATCTTACCTACAGTAAGATATTAAGTGTTCCTGACCTTTCAACAGAAACTGACATCAGAAGATCTGAACCATTCCTTTAGGAGCAGAAGCCGCCTTTCGGACCTTATAGGAAATGGAAACATGGCACACTGACCGACTTGGAGGACTCCAGAGATCCGGAGGACAGAGTGTCTCGGCTGCTCCGGCTCTTCGAGCTGAGGTGCGGCGAGGACGACGGCGAGTCGTCGATGTACGGCAGGATGTCGTGGTGCCGCCGCTGTTCCTCTGCTCGGTCTGCGTCGTAACCGTACGATGGAGGAGTCCCGGTGAAATGTCCATCTGTACAGGAAAAAATGAATTTAAATGATTTAGTGTGGTTTTTGAGCTTTTTTTTTTTACCAATGACTTTGCTGTTGATGACATTAAGGTAATTTCAGCCCAGAGAATATTATTAAGGTGCAATAATCTGCACATCAAAAGTTGTTTAGGTGTGGAAAACAACAGCGTCAATGCAATTTTAAAGCATTTTTCCAACATTTCAATAGCAATATTTTATACCCGCTGTTATAATGTGCAACACATTAAAACAATCATTCAAAAATTTCCCATTAATAGCAAATATCTCCACTTCCTTTGAACGGTAAAATCCCAAAAGATATGCATATTATGAGTTTTTCTTCTAAAGGGAGTTGTGTATTACTTTTGCTGATTAGCTTCATGCTCTCAGAAGGTTGCCAAGTCTTGCAGAGTTAATTTCCGACGCTAATTAAGGCAGCTCAGAAAACTGGGGCACATAAAATGAAATTCTTCTGCATCTTTGTTCATGCATTCACGTTGAAACAAAAAATAAAAAAATAAAAAAAAATTGAAGAAGAAATAACCAAAAAAGTCAATTAACAATTGGTTTAAGGTTCAAAATACTTGAACAATGTGTGAAGAATCCCAGAGGAATCTCTTTAGCCACCTCCCTCTGAGACGCTTCTATGACTTTGAGAGGAAATAACCACTTTTACAAACAAAACTTTTCTTGCTGCGATGAGTGCTGCCTTGAGGTGAGGTGGGAAAGCCAGAAGAGAAGGAGACACGAAAGTCAGTGAGCTGGAATCAAACTAACCAGAAACTGACAAGGAAAGACTTTGTATTACAGAACTGCATTAAATCAAGACGTGTGTTTGACTCTAAACTTGCTCGGAAGAGTTAAAACTGCTCTTCCAGAAACAAGTGAGTACAGTCAGCAGTCTGAGGAATGTCTGAGTTACAACTGAAGGGAAGGCATCATAAATCTGCGGCGATCTCAAAAAGCCTTTTCTCTCAGTTCTTCAGACTCCCACAGCTGAACAGAGCTGCAGTTCACAGCGACTCAGGCACCCTTTTCATGTGCTGGCTCAGACTAACGAACATAAAACAGCACTGTCCACCATCACTGACACGCACAATCGGACCACTCTTTGTGTCACACTCATACTAACATGTTTATTTAACTTTAAAGCACAACCTCTGAGGTCTTCACCGCTCTACAGTCTATCGGCCACCACTGAAAGACGAAGGCTGATAATGTTTGTGCTCATGTCTGTGTCTTCATGTGTCAGAGTTTTAATAAGGCTCTCAAAAAAGTAATCAATGCAACATCCACAACTGATTAACTTTTGGAGTAAATCAAATTCAAGACGCCACAGCTAATTGACATTAGAAAACACAAAAATGGCTATAACTCAGGCATTTTTACAGATACCGAGCTAAAGCTTGGTGTGGCTGTAGCTGAAAGTGCTTCAAACACACCACAATCTAAAAGATTTTTGTTTAAAACTTGAGCATTAATTTAATTTGATTTAAAATCAATTCAAATCAAGACAGCCACCACAACTGACTGACATCAGCCGACAGAAAAATAGCTATAACTTGGCCAATTTTGCAGATATTGAGCTAAAACTTCTGAGCGTTGAATCTTGTAACACTGCGTGAAACTACACAAAGTTTTTTTTCAGGGTTTGACAGAAACACCTTCAGCTCCATCACACACACACAAGAAAAAATGATCTTGATGAAGTCTGGCATGAAAGGCAATGAATTGTAAGTCTTTACATTTCTTTTTGTTCTGTAGTGAAAACTGAAAAATCAGAGCGAAGCTGTCCACTGTTCGTGTCTGTAAGACCTTAAGCCCACCCACTATCTGCTCAGCATACTCCTTACTGTTAGTGGGTGGGTGCTGCCCGCTGCGCCTGCTTCAACCAAAAGCATCCTGCCAGAACCAGCACAGAGACTCTGTGTGAGGCAAACAGCCTCCTCCCACTATGCCAAACATTTTGGCAAACCAAACTTTGAGTAAAAAAAAAAAAAAATCCCTGATTCATTGCTCGTCTAAAAATACAGGGTGTGGATATGAAAACAAAAACACCAAATGGGAAATGAGTAAGAACAGTCCTGCCTTGTTTTTCTTTTTCCGAGCCTCGCCTCTGTGTATCCATGGGAGAATGATTTTATTTAAAGAATCTTAAGCTTTCAAAAAAAACAAAAAAACTTTTCCATGTGTTTCCCCAGAACACCACCAGCTTCTGGACTTTATTTTAGATCACACCGAAAATATGGAAAAATGTCCCGGATAGAGTGTGTGCATGTACTTATGTGTGTTTTGTAAAAAGAGGTTAGCGCCCACAGTCAGCACTCAGGCTAAGAATACTGAACAAAACAAACATTTTGCCGGGTAAAACGGGGCACAATCACAGACTCGGAGACTTAGAGCTGAAGTCATAAATAATAACGTGAACAGCAGAGAAAAGAAGTACTCACGAAATAACAAATGATTCATAACTCTATGTTTATCTTTAAAGTATGAAAGCACACAAAGGCTACGAGCTAAACAGTCTTCCAATATCTGCTTTTCAGCAACGAAACGACAGTCAAGATTTTCATTTATTTCATAGGGTAATTTGGGATATTAAAGTGTATTTAAAAAACTACTAACACAGATGCATATTCTCTAGTTTTCAAAGTGGAAGCACGGAGGTTTTGAAGCCTTTAATGGGTCACCCATAGCCTGTGGTTGTCTGTCTGACTTCGTTCTGGTTCAGAAACAGCTCATAACAACTGCTCTTTTACAATTATTTATTTAATCTAATTTTCTTTGTATCTTCTGCCTCGTTTTGTAAACTTTTTACTTCAATTTCCTCCTTTTTTTGCCTTTACAGATGCCCTTTAATCCCTGTGACCTCAAACCTGTCCCATTGTCGTCCTTGTATCCAAAATCTAAACAAAAATACAATAAAGACAAATATATATTTTATAAAACAAACCTGAGAAGAGGGAAAAGAGATATTCTAACAGGCAACCTATTGATTTCTACCCGGAGCTACTGCGAAACAGAACAACCAAAACGTACATGAACACACACATTCCTGTGAAATGTTTACAAGGAAACAGGGCTTGGGAGGGTAACAGGTCGCTTTCCTGCCGCAGGTGGAAAAATATAAAAATACTGGGAATAACTGGTGTTCGACTGCTGTGGAAACACGGGAATCTTTTCATAATAATTTGACAAACAGGGTGGGGGTATCAGAGAGTAATGTAATACTTGTGGTAGAATACAATAGACACAGCAGCAGCTTTTACCTCTTTCTAATTTCTGTAGTTTCTGCATCAAAAGCAGTGATTTTTAAAGCAATTTTGAAAATCTGCATTTGTGTGTTAGCTTATAAGGGCAACATTTAACAATAACATGTAATAACGTCCTCCTGAAAGTTTAAAATACACTTTTTTTTCACACCCTGCTCCTAGCTTTATGCTAAAAAGGTTATATATAAATAAATTCAGTGACTCAAGAACTTACATTATTATAAAATATTTGTTTAATTCAGTTAACTTGTTTTTGTTATATGCTCACATTAGTGGTGCCATTTAAACAGTTAAAGCTATGCCATTATTAGCAACTGAAGCATGCTAACTGCTCCTCCAAATAGCTGTAATAGCAAACATTGTGTGAATACATTATATAATAAAATAAAAACAATATTAGGCGGGCCATGACACCACTGGTTGTGTACAGAAGTCAAGTTTAGCTTTCAGTTGGTATAGAAGAAAATGGGTTAATGTTGGACCATAAATCAAAAATGAACAAGATTAGTCATATTAGCCGAGCCAAGATTAGGTCTATGGTACAGGGAAAATGTTACATATTAAACTTTGAATTTGAAGATGCGACTGATAGAAAATAAAATAAAACTACAGGTGTCAAAAGTTGTTTTTCTCTGTCAGTCCTGAAACACTCTATTGAATGCCTAATGAAAAATGTAATTACCAGCATGTTAGACAAAGTTACCTCATTCGCAGTTTTGATTTTACAATCTACTTTAGTGTCTCCATTTACAATATGTGACTTGAAGCACAAAGAAAATGGTTCCAAGAAAACGCTTTTCCCCCACAATTTCATTCTGTTTGCCTTATGCTTTTTTTGTTAGCCCTTCTTCTTTTCCACATAGGTACGCAACACCTATAAGCATTCATCTTCTCTCCCTTGTTGTTTTTCCTCTTGGCCATGTTTACAGCATATTGACAAACTGCTACAGTGCAAAAGCAAGGAATTATTGATTTGCATTAGCCATTTTGGAATATACAAGGAACTGAAAGCCTTGCGTGTGTTAAACATAGAGCTGTGGCCAGCAGAAAAAGGGAACAATTGTTTAAGTCCTCTGTGTGGTCTAAAGGGAAAGAAGGAGTGATAAGAAAAAGAAGCCAAAAAAAAAAAAAAGAGCACAGAGACAATGCAACACACTGAGAGCCATGAAATTAAAGAGAGAAGGGGAGTGATTCTCAAAGGAGGCATGAGATATCCTCGATAGCGAGCTTCCCTTCCATCCCCCATCAGACTTTCCCCTCAGCGTGCCAGTCATAAATCTGCCCTGGTTGTCGACGCCTTTATTGAACCTTTCGAAGAGGCCTGTCATCCTAACGCTGCCATTATAACCCTGCTGCTAGCTCTTCCTCAGACACACAGATACATTCAGAGACTTACATTAAAGCCCGACTCAGCTCCATAAAAAGCTCATGTTGCACTACAACACGCGAGGGGCTTCTCTCCTAATCCAGCTTTTTGGTAATCACAAAACGAAAGATGTGTTTTAATACCCCGACCCCGAATCTGAATCACCACACAGTGGCCTAATAGGGCAGAGTGGATTTGGGGACACCATGCTTATTGATGAGGCCAGGTCTGGACACAGGAGATAAATAAGATGGATCCCTGTCGGACTGCATAAACTGGGATTCTCATTACTGCTTAATATACATAGTGTGGAAATTCAATTCTGTAAAAGCAGTATTGAGGGGAGAGCAGGAAACAGAAAGGTTACCCCATTCCCTGTGTTTCTTCATCCCTTCAATTTCCAATTTAGAGACAATTTAGCACAAAAGGGAAGGGGG